>NC_135803.1:49527383-49873823 GCF_964213995.1 Mustelus asterias
CCGCCCAGTCTTGCATTCTATCTATGTCTCGCTGCAACTTCTGACATCCCTCCAAACTATCCACAACACCACCTACCTTGGTGTCGTCAGCAACAACCAGAAAGAATGCTTTCTATGGTGCATTTGTAAAAGTTGGTGAGAGTCTTGGTGGACATGCCAAATTTCCTTAACCTCCTGAAAATGTTGGTGCCCTTTCTTAACTATAGCATCAGCATGGAGGGACCAGGACAGGTTGTTGGTGATCTGGACTCCTAGAAATTTGAAGCTCTCGACCATTTCCACTTCATCTCCATTGATGTAGACAGGAGCTTGTCTTCCGCTATGCTTCCTGAATTCGATGACTATCTCCTTCATTTTGTTGATATTGAGGGACAGATTATTGTCGTCACACCAGTTCATCAGATTCTCTATCTCTTTACTGTACTCTGTCTCATCATTGTTTGATATCCGACCCATTACGGTGGTATCGTCAGCAAACTTGAAAATCGAGTTGGAGGGGAATTTGGGCACACAGTCATAGGTGTATAAAGAGTATATTAAGGAGCTGAGGACACAGCCTTGTGGGGCACCGGTGTTGAGGATGATCATGGCGGAGGTGTTGCCTATACTTACTGATTACGGTCTATGGCTTAGGAAGTCTAGGATCCAGGCACTGAGGGAGGAGCCAAGTCCCAGGCCACGGAGTTTGGAGATGGGTTTTGTAGAAATAATGATGTTGAAGGCTGAGCTATAGTCAATAACTAGGAGTCTGACATAGGTATCTTTGTTGTCTAGGTGTTCCAGGATTGAGTGTAGGGCCAGGGAGATGGCGTCTGCTGTGGACCTGTTGCGGCGGTAGGCAAACTGTAGTGGATCCAGGCAGTCCGGGAGGCTGGAATTGATTTGTGCCATGACTAACCTTTCAAAGCACTTCATAATGATGGATGTCAGAGCCACGGGCGATGGTCATTATGACACACTGCCTGGTTTTTCTTTGGCACCAGGTGATCGTCGTCCTTCTGTCAGTTGCACCTTGCCTTAATCAACTGAACCACAGAGTGGATTGTTTTGCCAACATACTCAGGCAATCTTAATACCATTTTCTGCTGCATCAGTGTTATGATCCCAGTTGACGTTATAACTGGACAGAAAGATCCCAGAATCTAACCCTGGCTCAAAAGACCATAGTGTTTACATTTTCTCTTATCAAACGTGAAGGAACAGAATCACAGGGCCGCTAATTAGTGTTAACAACAAGAAAAGGATATTGTTAAACATGAAAAATGGATTAAAATACAATAATCCTTTACTCCCCCCTTAGCTTAACAAATACACACAGATTTTAAGATTAACATAGATGACAAAGTACATTTGAAGCTACAGTGGTGTTATTGACACACAAAATCCCTTTGATGCACACAAAAGCCCAAGTTCTTTGGCCTCTCCCGCAGCTGGGATTCTCTGGTCCCGCTGCAGTGGATAGAGATTTGGCTGAGTGCCAAAATCTCTATTCTCGCTGGTAGTGGTGCTTGCAAGACCAGAGAATTCAGGCAAAGGTGCCTGTGGTCAAATGCACACTCCACTCTGAAATCCCAACTGAATGTCTGTGGATGCGCTTTGAGAATCCCTCAGATGATAGTCACATAAGAGTTTCCAAACTCTACTCCCCAAAACACACTTTAACATTTTCTCTCATAATCATACTTTCTGTTAGCAGTTTGCATTCTGAAATCCAGTACAGGATTTCCAAATGACACTTTTAAACAAAACTTCCTTTCCACTTTTAATAGGGAATCCAGTCCAGGATTTTATACCTTTTCCTTCAGGATTCTTTTGTCTCCACTGACTTCCACTGTTCCACCAACTCTGAAATTCAGCCAATACTGTCTTCCCAATTACTTTAAAATATGTTCCAAAGGTGGTAGTAAGATAGTCCAAACTTTAGATCACTTTAGAAACCTTTAGGATTACTTTAGAAACTGTTAGAAATCTAGCTTCTCACCAGCCAATTCCTTCTCAGCTTTTCCTGTGATATCCTTGAACAGTATTTTGTTCTGTTTCCAGGTTTCTAGAACCTACTGTCCTTTAGTTTCTCTGGAGCTTGTTTTCTTGCACATTACTCCATTGCACAACTTTTCCTGATTCAAGCAGAACTGAGAGATATTTCTTCTCTGGCTTTCCATCTGCTTTGGCTTTCAGTTAAAAAAAAATTAAGTCTGGAATTCTCCTGTCTTGTATACCCCGCTATTGCTGACAGCACAAATGGAGAATTTGGCGCTCAGCCAAAACTCCATTCACTGCAGCGGGACCGGAGAATCCCAGCCGCTGACGAGGTCGGAGAATTCTGGTCTGAAAACAAAGGAAACTTTTCTCTCCCTTTGAAGTGGCCTCCTGTTGCTAAGCAACACCTTACTTCCTTTTGTTCTTCACACCGTAGCCCTCTCTAAACATAATAGAATCCCAGCTGGAATTGAAACCAACCTCCACACATACAGACACCTTTGTCCAGCATGAATCTAGCTACAGTTCCCTCCCAGGCACAGAAACATTAAAATAAACCCACCTAAGACCATACCTTATTTCTAATGTTTATCCATAGAAATGTAACTCCTTTAAAACTACCTTTGTTTTCTTCATAATCAATGCTGAAGTGTCACCCATGCATCAAAATAAATGTATTACCAAAGTAACAAGAAGCACAGACAAAGGCTGGAGAAACACAGCAGGTCTGGCAGCATCTGTAGGGAGAGAAAAACAGAATTAATATGTCGACTCCATTTAGCTCTTCATCAGAACTTCAGGAAGAAATATGTTAGATATTAAATTGTTGTGACAGTGATTGATTGAAAAAAAATGTAACAACTTTAAGAACAAAAGATAGATGGCCTGGTGGGGGAGAGAGGAGGGTTATTGCATTGAAACAATAAATGCATGGGATATTTTTTAAAAAGGGGTTTAAGATGGAGGCGAAAGGTCACGGCCTAAAGTTGTTGAACTCAATGGGCCCCAATTTTACAATCGCGTTCCGCCCTTTTTGGGCGCGGAAACTTGGTAAAGTCGGGCGTGAGGCGAGTAGCGTGATCACGCCCGCTTCCGTGCCGGTTCCCACTTTACCGAGGCACGAAAATGGCCACGATCGGGACCGCGTCCAAAATGGTCGCGACGGCCATTTAACTGCATTAAAGCTGCACACCCAACTTTACTGGCACTTCCCCCTTTACCACCGCGTTCACCAATCTGGAATCGGTGCGAAACAGACATGCTCCATAAAAGTCCGACTCTGGCGGTCCATCAGTGAGGATTAGTGAGGAGGTAAGTGCCTAGCATCCGACGGCTCTCTGCTGCTTACTGGGGTCCTTTTATTGTGGCCATTTTGTTTCTCGGGCCGGGGAGCAGGGGTGGGGGGGGTGCGGGGTGGTGCTCTGTGAATGTACATGATAAGGTGGTGGGCTGTTGCTCAGCAGGATGTCCAATGTCCGATTTGCAGTACTGACCGGGTCTCAGCACTGGCCTCAGTCTTTTGGATGCTGTTGGATCCTAGTGCACTCAGCACTCTGCCAGCTGAAGAATGTGCAAAAAGCCCTTGTAAATTTCACTGCTGCAGCCTCTGAACTTTTCAAGGAGCTATGATTGTGGGGAACATGTGGGTGGGGGAATGGGGTGTCTACTGCCAGTCTGCCTGAGATCAGTGAGGAGGAAGCGGGGTCTGCTGACACTCTGCCTGTTATCAGTGGGGATGAAGGAAGGTCCACTGCCACTCTGCCTGAGATCAGTGGAGGGGAATGGGGTCCGCTGCCACTCTACCTGAAATCAATGGGGGGAAGGGAGGTCTGCTGCCACTCTGCCTGAGATTGGTGAGAGGAAGGGAGTACAGGGACGCAATTGGTCTTGGTGGCAGGGGTGTGGGGGAGATAAGGGGGTCAGTAATGTTGTGGGGGTGGGGCAATGTCTGTGGGGGTCAGGGGGGGGCATAATCCAGCCCGGGAGGGATGTGGCAGGGGAGCAGTATTCTATCATTTTTTTGCTTGCGCATGCACATTTGTAGGCATCGGAGCTGCAGGATTTTGGGTGCATTAAGCCCCACCCACAGGCTTGTGCAGCGTGATTCAGACTTACTGATACTTTTTCAAGCCGAGTATATATGGGGGCGCCTGAGAACGGGCCTAAAAGTCGGATCTGAAACACTGCCAGATTCAAGCCCACCCAGCACTTAGAATCAAAATGGTAAAATAGGGCCCAGTGTTGAGTCCTGAGGGCTGTAATGTATCTGACCAGAAGATAGACGCTGCTCCTCTATCTTACGTTGAGCTTCACTGGAACATTGCAGCAGGCCAAGGACGAACAGATGGGCAAGATGCTGAGTTAAAATGGAAGCAAGGGGAAATACAAAGAGAAGGAGCATTGACGCTTAACAACTGTCCATTAGGAGCAAAACAAAATAAAATACATTGGGGCATATTCAAGCTTAACAATGGACAAAATGAGTAGCAGAGGATCCCCGATTTGGGTGAAGTGTGTAACAGACAGCCAATTTGTAATCGCAAGTGCACCATGGTTTGATGTTTAGGATGTTCATACCATTAAAGTGAGGGTTAAGCTGAAATGATACATAACTTCATCCTTTTAGCTATAGTTGTTAATTTAAATTATTAGATGGAATCGGAGATTTTAAAAATTCGTTCGTGGGACATGGGTGTCGCTGACTGGCCAGCATTTATTGCCCATCCCTAGTTGGGGCGGCATGGTAGCACAGTGGTTAGCACTGCTGCTTCACAGCACCAGGGACCCGGGTTCGATTCCCAGCTTGGGTCACTGTCTGTTTGGAATTTGCACATTCTCCCTGTGTCTCCGTGGGTTTCCTCCGGGTGCTCCGGTTTCCTCCCATGGTCTGAAAGACGTGCTGGTTAGGTGCATTGACCCGAACAGGTGCCAGAGTTTGGCGACTAGATGAATTTCACAGTAACTTCATTGCAGTGTTAATGTAAGCCTTACTTGTGACTAATAAATGAACTTAAAAATTTTTGCCCAAGGACAGTTGAAAGTCAACCACATTGCTATGGCTCTGGAGTCACATGTAGGCCAGACCAGGTAAGGATGGCAAATTTCCTTCCCTAAAGGACATTATAGTGAACCAGCTGAGTTTTTCTGACAATCGACAATGGTTTCATTGTCATCAGTAGATTTTAATTCCAGATATTTTTTATTGAATTCAAAATCCACCATCTGCTGTGGCGGGGTTCAAACCCGCGTCCCCAGAACATTAGCTGAGTTTCTAGATTAATATTCTGGTGATAATACCACTAGGCCCCATCACCTTCCCAGAGTGAACAATGCAAATGCAAACTGCAATTAGCCTATGGATATGATAAGGTAGGAGTAATCTTTTTTTCATCTTTATGATTTATCTATGTGTTTATTTTTCTGATATAACTCAAGAATTCCTATAAATATGGCAAAATTAAAACCTTCAACCTTCACAGAGGAACTCAGAGTTTTACAGGGAAAATTCTCCCTGTCTGCAATTTGTTGAAATCATGTATTAATTATTTATAAACATATTTACTATTTTGCTATAAATAACAATTGGAGCAAGTCTTCTATTTGCATATTTTTCTCCATCTGTGAAGTTAAAGAAAAATAATGGAATAGGATTTTTTTCTTCAATCAGCACACTGAACAATAAATCTCCTTTCCTATGTTTTTATTTTTATTTTTTCTCTGTTTGCCTAACTGTCCTTCTCCTTTCTAATAACAACCTCAACTATTCCAGCTGTGGAACCCCTTTGACCTCCCAATTCTAACAGGATTAAACAGGGTAGATTCAGAAAGCATGTTTCCGATTGTGGGAGAGTCCAAAACTAGATGCCATAGTTTGAGGATAAGGGGCAAACCTTTTAGAACTGAGATGAGGAGAAATCTGTGGAATTCACTACCACAGAAAGTAGTTGAGGCCAAAATGTGTGATTTCAGGAATTAGATATAGCTCCTGGGGCTAAAGAAATCAAAGAATACGGAGGGGGGAGGGGAAGATGGGATCATGGTATTGAATTTGATGATCAGCCATGATCATAATGAATGGCGGAGCAGGGTCAAAGGGCCAAATGGCCTACTCCTGCTTCTACCTCCTGTATATGTTTATCTGTATGTTGTCCCGACCAAACAGTATAGAATGGCTCCTGCTGCATACTATAGAGAGTTGGGCTTTAAATATGAATATTATCACCTATGATGCCCTTCATGTTAAAGTAATCAATTGGATAATGTTCATGATTGAAAAGGCAAGGTACTGAAAAGCTTCAACATCTGTGGAGCCAGGCAAGCAATCGGGATTCGATGCTCGTAGTGGACTATGGAAAAATATTTGAAGGATAGAATATGTCGCAATCCATGATATGTTCCTTCATTCCTTTGGTGGAGCATCTATCATTGACTTAGGGTTCACCCCAGACAGTACAGTGACACAATATGTTGGACCACTATCATTCCTTCAGCAATCAAAGAAACTACCTCACAGCTTCAGAGGTGAGTTTAATGGTTTATGGAACTGGTGATTCTTGCTGACAAATGGGAGCTGCAGTTACAAGTCTCAAAATGAAGTGACTGTGCGTTGGGGGCAAATTATCACAGCAACTTAGTTGGGGGTCATTGCAACATATCGGTTTGAAAAGAACTGAATCATTGAGTAAGTCTTTTCTTGATTAATTTAAATCCACACATAAGTAGCTGAAAATGCTTACAGTATAGCACAATAATTTTGAACTTTATCTAAAGCGTACTAAACAATGGGTAAAAGAAAACTCATTGAAGTAACTGAGGCTGCTTTGAGAGTCTTTTCTCCATTTAAGCCACAGATTGTTATATCTCTCATTCCACTGGCAACTGAACCAAAAGGGCTCAGGTCTTATTCAGTTATGCTATAGAATTTCCAAATAGGAAATGACAGGTTAGCCTAGGATTTTTGACTTCTGCTCAATTGTTAATTCCTGGCAGTATCATATATTAACAAAGTGTGGCCAACTGGCACAAAAATCGATTAAAACTTTAAATAAAACTTCAACATAAGATGAAACTGTAGATTTTTTTAAAAATGGAGAAAAATGACTCAAGATTATCGACTAACCTTGGGGCTCAGATAACAGATAGTTTTATACTTCAAGCTTCAATCGTCAAACTTAGTTGTTCCATTGGATTTCCACTTTGTGATCATTTCTGGGTGTTCTTTGTTCTACATGTAATTAAAAATACTTGTGAAATATTGGATGCTGTTGGAGACAAGGGGCGGGACTTTTCTTCCACTCCGTGGCATGTTTCGTGGTGTCGGGAGGCAGCGGCTGGCAACACGGTCTTATTGTCCCACCGTTGTCACTGGAGTTTCCCATTGAATACACCCCTCACCACCGGGAAACCCATGACGGGGTGCACCTTCACCGGGATGGTAAGATCCCGCCGGCGTGAGCAGTAGCAAGATTTCGGCAAAGTCATTTGAAAGTAGATTATGGGAGTGGCTGAATGCTGGGAATTATCACTGAACTCAAGCACTAATTCAGGAGAAGGGTGACCCTTCCTTCATCACATTTATTAGTTATCGAAGCTCGAATGTAACTTAGCATAGCTTGCTGACAATTCTTCAGTAGCTTATAAGCAGATGGTGACAGAAAAGTTTCCATTATGGCCAAGCGTCGCAAGATTCCAAATGATTATATTCTTCATCTAGGCTACCAAGCATGATAGGATAATGAACCCTCATGATCTAAGTTAGTGGGCTTTCATTATTGCCAATTATAGAGTCATAGAATTATATAGTGCAGAAGGAGGCCATTCGACCCATCGAGTCTGCACTGACCACAATTCCACCCAGGCCTTATCCCCATAACTGCATGCATTTACCCTACCTAGTCCCTCTGACACTAAGGGGCAATTTAGCATAGCCAATCCACTTCACCCGCACACCTTTGGACTGTGGGAGGCCCATCGAGCACCCAAAGGAAACCACGCAGACACGGGGAGAATGTGCAAACTCCACACAGACAGTGACCCAAGCCGGGAATCGAATCCAGGTCCCTGGCACTGTGACGCAGCAGTGTTAACTACTTATCTCACATTGGCTGATGACAGTTTACAATATGGCACCAGTTACAGCTGAAACATGATTATATTTCATTGGATACAGCATCTGAGTAAAAGCTGATCACAGTGCCAGGCTGGGTCAAAGTAATTATTTTTTGTAAAAAAAGTCAACTTGTTCTCAGAAACAAATGCTAACTGCAATTTTCCAACTGTAATATTAAATCACTACTCATATAATACAGAAAAGATCTCAACTGTGTAAAAATCTCACCAAACAGTCTTGATAATTTCCCTCAAGCTTATCGCTCTTGGCCTGGAATGTTATTTCTATTTGTATGTAATGTCATGTCACAGTGTATAATGCTTTGATATAAGTTCTTCCACCTGATAACAAGACACAATATTTTAAACAGACAGCAAGCTTAAATAAAACCGTAACAAGTGAAGGTTTAGATTCCTCAAGTTAAGCTGGCTCTCTTCTCTCCGTTACAGACATTGACTTTGCCACCAGGAAGATTGCACTTCATCTCAGTCAGACAAAAGAAATAAAACAGGAAGGAGACAAGTTTATCACCAAAACACTGAGTACCTTCAGAAACTACAGCTTGGACTACACAATTGGGGAAGAATTCGAGGAGAACACAAAAGGCCTAGATGACAGAATAGTCAAGGTAAACAGCAAAGATTATTTTTCCATGAGGATGCTTTTGTGGATATTTCCGCCCTTTTGTAATTTTCTTGGAGTGAAGTTTTACTGGTGGTATATTCCTTGCCACTCCACCCAGGGAGAAAAGTTGGTCGGCACCACACCAACTTCACGTCTGGGTGCCGCACAGCGATAAGACACTGAGAGTGGCCTTAATTAAGTCATGGTGGGACTTCTACTCCCCAGGGAGAGGGTAACCTGCCCCTAAGAGCTGCCAATCAATGAGATTGACCACCAGCTCTGCAGACCCAGCAGTGCCAGAAGCTGCTGCTGCTGAGAATACAGACAGTCTCCAGGAAAGAAGAGCATGGATATTGGACTTTAAGGTAAGTCTGGGAATTTTGTTGGGATGGGTCGGAGAACCCGTGGTCACACTGGAACACTCTAAAGGAGGTAGTCCCCATTCCTTATTGCCTTTACTCATGCAATGAAACCTGCCAGGCTAGTTGCCTTCATTGGACCTTCCCCAGCCGCATGTATTATTGCAGCAGAGGTGGAACAAGGTCCTTAAGTGTCCATTAATTGGTCAGGCAGGTAGGCTGGCTGACATCTTAACTGCCCCCCATAATACGGGTGAATGGGCCAGAGATTGGTCAATGGGCTGGCAACAGGTTTATTTTGTATAGCCCCCTACCATCAAGTACATCAGTGGGGAGGGCGCAGGTTTGAGGGATGTGGGGGCCTAAAATTCACTATCTTGTCTTTTATTCTTCATTTGCTTGGCTTTATACTTTGCAACTGAAAGTGGGGGCGCATGATCTGTTCCCAGCCTAACGTTAATGTCTTATATTAAAATCAGGCTATATTACCAAAGCCACATTAATATTCAGCTCCATATTACTCTCAAATGGACACCTCTTTTAAAACAAGAAATACCAAACTGAGAACTTCAGAATGTTCCATTTTATAATGATGCATATTAATTACTCTAACCAGACAAGTTTTACAACACTTTGATGGGTCGAAGTTCTACCCAGAGTTGGGCAGGCATTATTTTAGCTGTACCAGGGGAATAACAATAGGGGATGGATCCAGATTTTTCAGCCTTTCACTCCCTTTAAGTGAAGGTGAAAATCTCAACCTGGGAGAGGGTAAATGTTTCTTTTGCTTGTCCTCGCTGCAGGACCTGGGTGGGGGGGGTGGGGAGGGGAGGTGGGGGGGGGGGGGGGGGGGGGCGGTTGAGGGGGGGGGGAATGCAGACATTCCAAACACCAGACCTGTGGGCAGATGGGGGTTGGGGTGGGAGTGGGGTGTGGGTGGAGTGGGTGATGGTGGATGTGGGTAGGATGGGGATGTAGGTTGATGTGGAGTTTGAGTGGGTGGGTAGGTGGTGAGGGGGTAAGGATGAGTGGGTGGGGTTTTATGGAGGGGAGGATTGGGGGTCACTTTCAAGGTTTGGTACCACAAAATTCAACGCTGTATATTTTTCAAAATTCTCCTTTGAATTGTATAAATAGCATATAAATAGTAGTCTAAATTTTCATTATGCACAAAAGTAGACACAGTTTTGTTGATGTGATGTGTTGGTGTACCAGAAGCTTGAGAATCCCCATCAAAATAAATATAAGAAACAAAAACTAGGATTGATACAAAACAGGATGTTAACTCACTACTGCCCATTTTATTACTCTTGCAAAGTCTGGGAATAAAATCCCTATTTGTTATTTGGGTATTGCTTAAATAAAGGTATTACAAATCTCTCCTCGACCATAGGCTCCCTCAGATCAGCTTTATATTAACAGTAAAAAACACAACATGAATGACATTTTCAGGGAGAAGGAAGAAACAATCCATTTCTTGAGTTAAGGCCGTACTTAATTTGTATGCGATGTATCATTCTTCACTGAACAATTTAGATCAACAATTCAACTCACATTTATCTGAGCTGTGGGTACAAGTCTGATTGACAAATCCTGTGGAAAGTGTCATTCGTGTAATGGTGGATGGCATTTATAGTGTGGATTGTGGATTGTGGATTGAAGCCAGGGAAGTCAGAATGTATTAGCCCAAGAGGTGAATTGTGTTTGGAAATGTAATGAATTCTTTGTAGCCACTTTCCTAACTTTTTAAAATTCATTTATGAGATGTGGGTGTTCCTGGCTAGGCCAGCATTTATTGCCCATCCCTAATTGTCCTTGCAATGAGTGGCTTGCTCGGTCATTTCAGAGGGTGTTTAAGAGTCAATCACGTTGCTGTGGATTTGGAGTCACATGTAGGCCAGGCCAGGTAAGGACGGCCGATTTCCTTCACTAAAGAGCAATGGTGAGATGGGGTTTTACGTCAATCAATAATGGTTTAAAATGAATTCAGATTTCAGCATCTACTATGGTGGGATTTGAACCTGGGTCCCCAGAGCAATTCCCTGAGTTTCCGGATTACTAGTCATCGAATCATAGAAACCCTACAGTGCAGAAAGGGGCCATTCGGCCCATCGAGTCTGCACCGACCACAATCCCACCCAGGCCTATCCCCATATCCCTACATATTTACCTGCCAATCCCTCTAACCTACACATCCCGGGACACTAAGGGGCAATTTAGCATGGCCAATTAACCTAACCCACACATCTTTGGACTGTGGGAGGAAACCAGAGCACCCGGAGGAAACCCACGCAGACACAGGAAGAATGTGCAAACTCCACACAGACAGTGATCCAAGCCGGGAATCGAACCCAGTTCCCTGGAGCTGTGAAGCAGCAGTGCTAACCACTGTGCTACTGTGCCGCCCTATACGTACTACCGCGTAGTCCAGTGACAACACCACTATGCCATTGCCTCCCAACAATAGGCAATATCATTTTACTAGGATAATTCTGCGATTATTTTTTGGTGGTCTTGAAAAGAGAAAGAATATCCTGCCTGATTGAGGAGCAGGGATAAAGTGGGAGTGGGTGTCAGGGTTGCGGGGAGTGAGGTGCAATAACGAGCCTGGAGACAGGGAGAAGCACTAGGACCTGTGATTTCTCACCCTGGTCCTGCCTCCCTATCTCCTGATAGCAGCTTGATCATATGCTTATAGATAATCCCAGGCTATCCCAGGAATTGTCCCCAACAACGGGGAAAGGTGGGGGAGTGGGACTAGCTGAGTTGTTCGTGCTGAGTGGTGGCAGAGACATGACAGGCCAAATAGCCTGCTTCAGTGATGAAACCATTTTACAATTCTGAGTCTTTAACTTAGGTTTATCAGTTCCCATAGTTTCCACGCCTGCTTGGAGCAGGGCACCACTCCATGTTGGTCTTCACCATCCTGCACCCCACTTCCAAACTCCAGAAGGGAAAGATGTTTTATATCCCAGCTTCTGTAACCTTGTAATAATCGAATACAGGCTTCCTATGATCCCATATTATTTTCTGTAATTTGTTCATGCCAATAGTTATAACCACAGCTACTTAGTATAGGTGAGCCTGCTGTTGGGATTGTATTTTAGTTTGGGACCATAGGTAAGAATGCCACCATTTTGACTTGTTGAGTATCTATGCCTCAGCATTAACAAAACCTCTCCAATATCGACAGTTCCACCTCTATGGAGGAACATGTGGAGGAACTTTGGAATTCAAAGTCCAAACAAATAGGAACTTCACTCACCCCATTTAAAAAGAACACATTTGAGGTCAGAAGAAGAGTCAAGCTCAATATTTTGATGCCTCTTTTTGTTGAAGTTTTCGATATCAATGACTGGAATTGTATTGGTGAGGTAAAGTCAGACACAAATGGTATTTTGGACACAGTTGCATTATTTTTACCCTTCCTTCCGGGTGAACTTGTGTTCTGCTGGCATTTGTGGCAATGGAGTAAATCAGATTAATTTTACATCAATTCAAATTAGATTTTCTTAAAAGTAAATTCTTGTGCTTAATCCCACATGATGATGGGATATGGTTGCAAAAATACCAGATACCCTCTTACATCTCTCAGCCTTGACAGCAGGTGTAGGCAAACTATTTGACTGCAGGGGCATTGGAGCCAATACTGATGCATACATGTACATACATGCTTAGAGCAGAGGTTATTGGACACCACTCAGGAACAAGAAGCTTAGCTGAACTTTCACTCCCTATGCCAGGACAAAGAGGAGTCAACGCGACTGAGATCAGCGAGATCGGACAGAACAGAGATTGTATCAAGTATCTGCCTGGGTTCTATTGCTCAGCTACACAAAGTAATTAAATTCATTAGTCTTGAAGTTTAATAGTGAATTTATTTGTTTCCTTGCAGACCCTGGTGCAGTGGGATGGGGACAAATTAGTCTGCGTTCAGAAAGGTGAAAAGGCCAACAGAGGCTGGAAGCACTGGATTGAGGGCGACAAACTGCACTTGGTAGGAAACGCTTCACAGGATTATTATGCAATACTGTCATAAATATAATCTAGCAATGTGATGGAATATTACGTAAATTAATGCTGGGGTCAACTGCTTTGCCAAACAAAACTGATTATTCAATTGTACTGTTGTAAAATATGTGTGAACAATTGCTTTGAAGTCAATGTTCCAATAGTTCCAGTTCAAATACAAACTGCATCTGGGCCTCACAGGAAGAGACTGATGCTAGATGAGGAGAGTATAAAGAAAGCATTGCCTCTGGCTCTGCTTCCTGCATCACCTCCAAGGCACTGCCTGGAACTCACCAGTTGTTCTCTGTGAACAACATGCGTTAACGGTTGCTGTGAATCATTGATCTGTGGAACACGTGACAAATCAATGGTTCAAAGAGAAGGCCCACCATCATATTCTTGGGGCAGCTAGGAGCAGGCAGAAATGCTACCCTTGCCCACATCCCATTCTGTGCAATAAAGCTACGCAAGCATTAGAGAATTACACAGTACAGAAACAAGAAAGGAGAAAAGTTACTTTAGAAGAAAAGTGAATTACAACCAAACAATAAAATAAGTTGATGTATTGCCCCTTCAATCTGGCCAAAAGTACTTGGAGGGGAGATTTTCTCCACTGTGGGGATCTCATGTAAAATGAATTTGACATCTGAGGTGGGATTTTACGGCCTTGCTCGTCCAGAAACCATACAATCCTGCCCAGATCAACAGACCTTTCCATGCTCCACCCCTTGCTTACTCCGATCCCCGGGGCGAGTGGGGCAGTAGAATTCCGGTCATTGAGTACAGCCTCAAGTTGGCACAAACAGAGAACTGCTCATGATTTGACATTAGTTTGGAACATTATTCCAAAAGGCCATTGGATGGATAGTATGGGAAATGGAAAAGTGTCATGCAGGCTAATTGGCATAAGTGCTATTATGCGGTTGGCATAGAAATACAGAAAAGCAGAAACAACAGTGCCCATGTGGCAACAATTACCGTTAACACTATCAAGTAGAGTTTACCTTTAAGATAGTCAGTGGAGCATAGTGGGCTCAGATGTTCTGATCAGATGGGCTTTCAAAATAGTGTTGTCAAAGAGTCACTGTTTCATTTCAGATGGGCAGCGGATCAGAAGCATAGAAATGAGGCTTTAAAATTGGCCAAATTCTATGCTGCTGCTCCAGGGAGGCTGCCCACTCACCCAGCCAACTTCCCACCTGTCAATCAATATTTCACCTTCAGTGTGTGTTAAAGAATATAATTTCTCTTCCTGTGGTTTTTATTTGTTAATTTTCTTCCATTGTCTGTCCTCTTCTGCGGGTATATGTCATGTTAGCAACAGAAAGCCTCTGATATATTGCACAAATGATCAGTGAGTGTTAAGAGCATCGCAGCCAAAGCTGACCCTGTGAATATGCTTTTTCGTTGGTGATGTGCTGAATAATGTATTCTAATTTATCGATTTTTCCCCTTGCAGGAGTTAACATGCTGCGACCAAGTTTGCCACCAGATTTTCAAGAAAAAAAAGTAAAAATATGCTCAATGCACATCTTTGTCAAGGGGAACATTTACTTTTCTTATATGGAGCAGATCTATGCACAGCATCATTGTACATGTATTGTATTTTTCACACTGTATGCAGTGATGTAACTTACACTCAATGTATTTGTACCATGCAGAATAAAATCACTACAATAAGACTGCCGATGTCTACTTCCCAGTGCTTGCTTCCAAATTGACTGCATATTCTCTTTAAGGTTCAGTGCCAATAACACGTCAGCAGGATTCAGATTCATCTTCATTTGCCTCAGGCTAGCACACTTCCTGTTGGCTTATCCTCAGTGAGAAACTCCATCAGTGCTTTTTAAAAAAACCTCTGTTTTTACCAGCTGGTATTTCAAGGCAAGGGAGATAACACAGTACACAAGATAATTTAGCGAAAGAAATATGTTTCAGGATATTTGGAATTGTGTTTTAATAATTGCTCTATTTTTGATGTAGCATTATTATTGAACAGCTAATATCAGGCATTGTTTTTGATTCATTTGCAGGGTATGGGCGTCGTTGGCCAGGCCAGCATTTATTGCCCATCCTTAGTTGCCCTTGAGAAGGTGGTAGTGAGCTGCCTTCTTGAACTGTTGTAGTCCCTGAGGTGTAGGTACCCCCACAGTGCTGTCAGGGAGGGAGTCCAAGACTTTGACCCAGCGGCAGTGAAGGAACAGTAATTTGTTTCCAAGTCAGGTTGGCGAGTAACTTGGGGGTGAATCTCCAGGTGGTGATGTTCCCAGGTATTTATTGCTCTTGTTCTTCTGGATGCTAGCAGTTGTATTGAGGTGTGACATTTTGGTAATTTGAAATAAAAACAGTAAAATGATTACCTCAACACATTGGTTTTTCTAATCAATAGAATTTTGTAACTGGAAAATGATCCTGGAGCACAGTGAAAACAAGATCTAAGTTCATTTTTCTGTTTATGCGAAAGCTAGCAATCCATAAAAAGCCTCTGGTCTCCCACCAGAATTGTTTAACCTCATGAGAACCATACCTACTTTTACCAAAATGAAAGAAAGTTCCTGCAAAGAGTCTTAAAATAAAATCAGAAAATGCTGGAAATACTCAACTGGTCAGGAAGCATCTGTGCAAACTGTCATAGAATCACAGAATCCTATCGTGCAGAAGGAGGCTATTCGGCCCATCGAGTCTGCACCAACCACAATCCCACTCAGGCGCTATCTGCATAACCCCAGGTATTTAATCTAGCTAGCCCCCCTGACATTAAGGGGCAATTTAGCACGGCCAATCCACCTAACCCGCACATCTTTAGATTGTGGGAGGATACTGGAACACTCGGAGAAAACCCACATAGACACGGGGAGAATGTGTAAACTCCACACAGACAGTGACCCAAGCCGGGAATTGAACCCTGTTCCTGGTGCTGTGTTAGCAGTGCTAACCACGGTGCCACTGTGCCGCCCATCTGCCGAGAGAGTTAACATTTCAGGTTAAAAGCAAATGACTGCGGATGCTGGAATCTGAAACCAAAAGAGAAAATGCTGGACAATTTCAGCAGGTCTGGCAGCATCTGTAAGGAGAGGAAAGAGCTGATGTTTTGAGTGACCCTTTGAGGGTCACCTGGACTCGAAATGTCAGCTCTTTTCTCTCCTTGTCTACGTGGTTTTTCTCTGGGTTCTCTCCTTACAGATGCTGCCAGACCTGCTGAGATTTTCCAGCATTTTCTCCATTGATTTAACATTTCAGGTTAATGACCTCATGTCTGAATTTTAAAAATATTGCTGAAAAGAGAAACGTGGTCGAAGCTTTTTGTCTTGTATTCATCAGGAGAAACACAAGAATACTAAATTTCAAATCATCACAACAATTTAGACCACTGGAGAAAAGGGTGATAATTGGTTGGCATGGAGACTCTCTTTGGCATGGAGTTGACCTGAAGAAACCAATGGATGCCGACAGACTCCCCAAGCATCCTGGTTAAATCAAAAAAGGAGCAAAGTTTGAACATATTCCTTTTGTTCCCATGACAATGCTTTGGTGAATCAGAATCTATTTGCCCATTTGGCAATGTTGAAATTTCACCCCTCACAATGACTCAGTCTCTCCACTAAAGAAGCTGCTTGATGGCCCCATAATGGGAAGCTAGGGGACACAAGCAAAATAAATCATAGAGGAAACATATAAACTTATGGGTGAAAAATCCTTTATTTGTATATATCGTGAATGGTTGTTTCTAAGTTGACCTTTAAAGCCTTGAAAAATCCCTCAGAAAATAACAGTCAACTTAAAGGCCTAGTATAAAAGTAAGGTTGCTATCTTTGTCATTTGCCATGCCAGATCTGCTCTGGGTGGGTGTGTCTTGAACTCCCACAAATCTTTGCAACACAGTCTAAATCACCTGCTCGATCCCTTGTTCTCAGTTATGAGATAATTTAAATGTGGGATGAGAAATTGAAGCTGATGACTAGTGCGAGTATGGCATGTCATGGGGGTCAACTTAAATGCCGGGTACATTAAAAAGACATGATCTTGGGGGATGAAAACTGGGTTGTCTTAGACACCAGGGTTGACTTTATATCACAATCTACAGTAGCTATCTCATGAGAAAAGCGAGAGTGAATGCATGCCTGCAACATAAATGTGCCACGGGCAGTGGTGTAAAGAAGCTAATGTTTGGAAAAAGACATAAAAAGTGCATTAACAGATATGACTCAAACAAGGCCAGCAATGGGTCTTTCATATTCCTGTGGGTACAATGTATTCAGAAATGATAAAAAAAGAAAAAGAGGACAGGACATGTCAGTATTGATGAAGCATCTTTTTCCACTTCTAAATGGAAAGGATAAGCTAAATCGGTGTCAGACTGAATCTAGTTGTCAAGTTAAGAAACAGAACAAGAGCTTGTACGTTGCTGGGAACTTTTTTCTTCTAAAATGTCAAACAGTGAGAAGGACATAGATGAGCAATTCAGTTGGCAATTTTGAAAGGTGTGTGACAAAAAGAGTGTAGGGAAGGTGTTATTTACATTAAGAGTGTCAACTGTGGTGCACTGGGTGGCACTTTTGCCTCTGAGTCAGAAGGTTGTGGGCTCAAATCCCATTTCGGAGGCTTGAACACTGAAGTCTTGGCTGACTTTCCAGCACAGCACTGAGGAGGTGCTGACTCCAGGAGGTGCTGTCGTTTGGGTGACGCATTTGCTCTCTCAAGTAGATGTAAAAGATCCCATGGCATTATATTGAAGAAGAGCAGACTGTGTCTTGGCCATTAATTTATTCCTCAATAAGCATTACAAAAAAATGATCTGGTCATTATCACATTGTTATTTGTGGGAGCTTGCTCTTTGTAATTTGACTGCTGCATTTCCTACATAACAACAGTGAATATACTTCAAATGTATTGCATTAGTTGTAAAATGCTGTGGGATGTCCTGAGGTCATGAAAGATGCGATATAAAACTGCAAGTCTGTTTCTCTTTGAACATAGACTGGGAAATATAATATAATATTATATTAATAAATATAATACTAAGCGTGATGAATGAGAGGAACTTCTAATGTGTGAAGGGGAGCATACTGGAACTATGGGTGGAATTTTCCCATCCTGCCCACCATGGGAAGCATAGTGGGTGGGACAGGATCATGCAAAGGTCCGTTGACCTCAGGCAGGATTTTCCAGTCCTAGGGTGAGCGCAGCCAGAAATTCAAGTCCTATGGGAGCGATCCTTGCATTTCACTGGCCAATTCGCGGGATTCGCACATGTGTTCCCGCCGCGTGCGCATCTCCCAGCGCCGGATAGCCAGCGTCGTCTGAGCCGTGCTGCAAACCGGCAGGAATACCAGGTAAGTATTTTGCATCTGCTTTTAATTTTATTTCAATGTGATTAGCAGGCCCGGGACTGAATTCTCCAGGTCCACTAGCATCTCCCAGCCTGTCAGGAGTATTTCACTCCAGCAGGGTTCAGACTAGCTCCCCACTTTCAGGGAACTAGCGGGGTGACCCCACTAGAGTGAATGGAGGGCAATCGGGGCCATCCAGGGGGTCGGGCGGTGGGGGAGTGGTGCCCCCTGTGCATGGGCACTCTGGCAGTGCCAGCTTGTGCCCTTGGCTTTGCCCAAGGTGTAAAGTACCCATGCCCAGGGGGCACCTTGGCACTGTCCATTGGGCATTGGGCAGTGCCAAAGGGCGGGGCCTATTGGGAGCGGGGCCTATTGGGGATGGGGCCTGCAGGGGGCAGAGCCTGGGGGGCAATCAGTGGGGACGGGGGCCCCACTGTCATTCTGCCATTGCGATCAATTTGGGCTGGAGGGAGGCCAGCGATCGGGGCGGGCCGGGGGGTTCTGCCTCCTGAGGATAGGGTCTGCCTGTGGGGTTCTGCTGGGAGAGGATGGGGGATCATCACTGCTGGGGGAGCTGGGAATCAGGGTGGTCCGGGGCGGGTGGGGGTTCGGAGATGGCCCACAAATGGACCAGAGGTCGCAAGCGGGCTGTCGGGGGCGGGGGGGGGGGGCTGACAGTTCGGGGCCACTGCGCATGCACAGAGGCCCAGAACTGTCAGCCTCCAGCGTGAATAGGCCCTGTCCCCCCCCCCGAGCTTTTAATGATATTTCCGATTATGACCTCTGCATTGCACAGAGTGTGGGAGATTTTTGTCTGAACTCACACTGAAAAAAACATCATAATTTACAACAGTTTTCCCGTAAATTCAACACTTAGAACTCTTTTGGGAGAATCACAGCCTATGCCTGAAATCCAATACGGAAGGAAGTAGCATTGAATCTGGTTGTGGGAAATGAAGTAGGACAAGTGGTATGGGAAACGATACAATATCATCTGGCTAGCAGTGACCACAACTGATAGAAAGAGACCAGAAAATAACAAAGGCACAAATACTCAAACGATGATGAGCTAATTTCAGTTGTTTAAGAAGGAACCGAGCATGGTAAAGCAGCAATGAAGCAGTGGAAGGCATTCAGGGAACGAATAGTTCAAAAACAAAGTAGACATATCCCTATAAAATAGTGGATAATCCAAAACGAATGCACCTGGCTGACCAAGAATATAAAAGATAAATTATAATCGAAAAAGTAGGATGATATCAAATGTTAATTAATATAGTTCAGTTAATGATCCAGAAAGATTATGAAAATTGTAGGAGGGGATTGAAAATGTTAGTACTGGAGACAACAGAGGGTACTTGATGATTAGCAGCCGGGCATCATTAAGCTGAACCCAAACACATTTTATAATATTGGCTGTAAAATTTGGCTCTGTTGTCCTTATATTTTGGTGCTACATGTCCAGTTTTGCATCCAAAATGTTGTCCATGTTGCATGTGTGCCTTTTTTAGTGTGGACCATGCTGGATGCAGTTTTGGGTGGGCTGCTGGAGGCGGTGCTAGAATAATGTGCCAGAAGTATGCAGCGCACCATATGAATAGATTATGATTTCAGTCAGTCAGTTTGGTTTGATTTGGTTTGATTTATTATTGTCACATGTATTTACATACATTGAAAAATATTGTTTCTTGCGCGCTATGCAGACAAAGCATACCGTTCATAGAGAAGGAAACGAGAGAGTGCAGAATGTAGTGTTACAGTCATAGCTAGGGTGAAGAGAAAGATCAACTTAATGTGAAGTAGGTCCATTCAAAAGTCTGATGGCAGCAGGAAAGAGACTGTTCTTTAGTCGGTTGGTACGTGACCTCAGACTTTTGTATCTTTTTCCCAACGGAAGAAAGTGGAAGAGAGAATGTTAGGAGTGTGTGTGGCCCTTAATTATGCTGACTGCTTTGCCAACACAGCAAGAAGTGTAGACAGAGTCAATGGATGGGAGGCTGGTTTGCGTGATGGATTGGGCTACATTCATGACCTTTTGTAGTTCCTTGTGGTCTTGGGCAGAGCAGGAGCCATACCAAGCTGTGATACAACCAGAAAGAATGCTTTCTATGGTGCACCTGTAAAAGTTGGTGGGAGTCGTAGCTGACATGCCAAATTTCCAGTCAGTCAATAATGCTGATTTGGTGGCTGGCATTTCCATTTTTGACCTCAACACTCTAGCTCCCTGAACCTCACATAGCTGAACACACGTTCAACAGCAGCTAAAACATCTGTGAGTGCTATATAAAGAGATCTTCAACCACATTCAGGTTTGAAGCTAATTGATTTCTACTGGCTACCAGAAACATCACATGGCCTTCCTCCAGGCTTGAAAACTGAACATCTCCAACATCTGGCTGTTCACAGTTGCATAAGGGACTGCTGCATAAGGGACATGACTGCTGCTCTACATGCAAAGAGGAGGGAATACATTGCCTTCTGCCTTTCCAGGGAGATGCAGGCAGAGCCAGGATAGTAGGCTTCCCCCAGGGCAGAATGCCACTGATAGCACATGTTGCTTTGTATGCACAGCATTTAAAATTACAGGTGTACCACAGCTGCAAATGGTTCCATTCCCTCAGTGTGCAGCTGGTGTGCCACTGTGCTCAATGCATCATGCACAACAATGCCCTCTATGTTGGCAAGTTGTGAATCCTTTATTCTGTGCCAGTCTGCTGTATCATCAGCATTTGAGCCAACATGACAAATCAGAATGTGGTTTGTGAGTGGCAATGGCTATCCACTGACCACCTGGCTCATGAATCTGAAGTGCAAATGCACAGAAGTGGGCAGCATAAATATAATGAGAGACACGGCTTTCCATGACTGGTAGGCACTGTAGGGGATGGAATGCACCATCAGCCTTGCAATGTTATTTTAACTTATTTCAAGAGGTTTCCTTTAAAATGTTATTGTTTTGTTATAGCGCCTTTAAAGTTTAGAGTTGGTTCATTCATTATGAATTTATTTGATTTTACTGAAAAGATTATAATGAGAGCCATGCTTTTACATGGAGTGTCATCAAGCAGCTGAGGAGAAAGAGGAGGACAACAAGAAAGAAGGGAAGAAGAAGAGGAGGAAGAGGAGGAGAAGGGAGAAGAAGAGAAGGGGGAGACAGAAGAGAAGGAGGCAGAAGAGGAGCAGGAAGAAGAGGAAGAAGATGAGGAGGAGGATGAAGAGGAGGAGGAAGAAGAGGAAGAGGAGGGGAAGAGGAGGAGGAAGAAGAGGAGGAGGAAGAAGAGGAGGAGGAAGAAGAGGAAGAGGAAGAAGACAAGGAAGAGGAAGAAGACAAGGAAGAGGAAGAAGAGGAGGACAAGGAAGAAGAGAAGGAAAAAGAGGGGGAGGATGAGGAAGAAGAGGAGGAGAAAATAGAGGAGGATGAGGAAGAAGAGGAGGGGAGGAAGCAAAAGGTAAACAATAGATCTCCATCCTGGCTTGGTTGCCTGTGATTGGTTCATCTGACAGCATTACCAGTGAATGCAATCTCAATTCCCCATTCAACAACAGCTCCACCTCTTCCCCTGTCCCTGACCTTAAACAAAATCCTTAAATAAAAGCCACCACCAAACAAGCATCGGACTTCATCAAACAAACCATGCAACATTCAGTATAAAAGTCAACTCATCGCCCTTGTGCTGTCCCATAGTGCTTGTCTTCCATGTGCCTTTGACCCATTCCCCTTTGTCATCCACCTTCCTCACACCCTCTCAATCAGCTATGCCCCATTTTCTCTTAACAGCCACCTCCCTCACTCCCTCCCTCAATCAAACATGTTCTATTACCTCTTCACAGCCACCTTCCTCAATCCCTCCCTCACTCCCTCCCTCAATCAACCATGCCCCGTTTCCTCTTCACAGTCACTTTCCTCACTCCCTCCCTCCCTCAGTCAGCCATGCCCTATTTGCCTTTTACAGCTGCCACCTGGTCTCAGTGTATCATTGTCTCCTCGTGGCTTTTTGGGGAAGGGGCTCTATGATTCTTCTGCTGGCACTAGAACATGTTATGCACTGATAAAGATTAAACCTTGAAGTGCTCTGCCTGAATTGGGAATTCAATCTCATTGCAATGAATAATTTTGGTACATTGAAATTCTGTGTTTGAATCAAGAATGCATTTATCTGCAGTCAACTGTATCACATCTGACAATGGCTTTTGAAAAGCAATAACCCATGCTAAATGCCTTGATTAAATATTTTGACAGATCAAATCAAATCTGACAGTACTTTGGAGTTTCTTAGTGCATGAGTATGAGTATTACTGTGATTTTAATTTATTGAGGCTTTTGATTTTGTGAATATTCTGTCTGGGAAACAATGAAAAATAATGGGGGCTAAATTGGAAAGCCCCTAAAAACGAACTTGAGGACCACGGATCAATATTTCCTGTAAGCACCACATGTGTGCAATCATGCAGCAATGGTGAAAATACTGTGAAGCCCCCTGTACTGTCCCCATTGAGATACCATGTATTTGCAGGCATAAAAAATCAAAGATATTGCCCATTGAACCTGTATGTTTCTTTTATGCACAGCAAAAAATACCTAGCAAGATTATCAATCACGGGGAGTGATTGATACATGCAGGCAGCATGGCATTGTCGATTGGATAGATGCCTGTGGAGGGGACCAATATCATGAGTGGCTAGCAATCCTTAAAGATAGTATTCCTTAAAGTTGGCCTGCACCATCTAAAGGGCAGGCACACTGTGGCTGGATTAAGTCCTGGAGATGAATTTAAGATGGGAAATTTTGGATAATGGCACAACATGGGACAGAGTGAGCTACAAAGTTTTTGAAAGCTGCATTGGAGTTCTTGGTGGAGGAATTGGAAAAGAGATGGGGGCAGGTATGGGGTGGAGGGAGCCCTCCAAACAAATCATCAGAAGAGGCAGCAAACATTGAAGGTGACAATAGCGGCACGGTAGCACAGTGGTTAGCACTGCTGCTTCACAGCTCCAGGGTCCTGGGTTCGATTCCCGGCTCGGGTCATTGTCTGTGTGGAGTTTGCACATTCTCCTCGTGTCTGCGTGGGTTTCCTCCGGGTGCTCCGGTTTCCTCCCACAGTCCAAAGATGTGCGGGTTAGGTTGATTGGCCAGGTTAAAAATTGCCCCTTAGAGTCCTGGGATGCGTAGGTTAGAGGGATTAGCGGGTAAATATGTGGGGGTAGGGCCTGGGTGGGACTGTGGTCGGTGCAGACTCGATGGGCCGAATGGCCTCCTTCTGCACTGTAGGGTTTCTATGATTTCTATGATCTCATCTTACCCCATCTCCCCATCCCCAAAAATCTCTTCTGGTTTACAAGCTGCAGGCAGTGTAAGTACACAGCTCTTACTTTCCCCCATCTCTGCACCACAACATTACCCTTGCTTTTTTTTGTTTTCAAATACCCAAAAACTGTTACCTAGCCAGGAAGTGGAGGTGAAAAAGACTGAACATTGTGCCTCAGCTTGCAGCCACCAATACAAATACTGACACTGCACATACCTTAGAGGTTAATATAGAGGTAGGATCTGCATGTGTTGAGATACTGGGTATATGTGACCCGCAGCCAAGGCTGGGGGTGCGGGGGGAAAGACAGTGCAAATACCAATTCACTGGAGGGATACTTGGTATTTGGTCTTCCATCGGGGAATTTTCACAGGAGGTGCCTAATGGGTGTAGCTGATGCTGGTCACATATATTTAAAAGGTTTGACAAATTTTCCTTAAGTGAATGCTTAGGGGCCGTGGAGATTAATGTTTTGTGGAAAATTGTTCCAGTCCTTAATTGTTCTTGGGAAAAAGCTGTTAACAAAGGAAACACGTTGGGTCGTATACTGTTGGAGATGTTTGTTATGAAATCTTTGAGCTCAGTCACTTTGTGGCATGATGTGCTGCTTAGAAATATTTAATTGTCTATTCAAAATTTTAGAGAGGCATGTCAACCTGTGGACTTTCCTCCGCCCTAGAAATTGTGCCATTCTAGTGAGGTGAACAACTGGGAGACACTAAAATCTCACAAGAGATTGTTTGCAACTAAACAAGCTGTCCAACTTTGAACTTTCTCAAAAAGGGTAATGTATCTAGCAGTAAATGAATCCCAAGTGGCTATGTTGTACTCTCAATGGGGTGTAACTAGTGTCTGGTAGTGCATTTATTTGACTGTGGTTGAAGAATAATGGAAATTCAATTTCACAAATCCAATCATTTTGGATTTTATGGAGGCTGCTTATTGGCTTTTTTGATAATGATCAAATTTGTCCAGTAGTATTTAATGTGGTACAAGTCGAATACCTTGGAAAAATTTAAATAGCTGGAACTACGGCAATCCAATTGCCAGAATTACAGGTCAGATTGTGGGTGACAAAGTTGACATGTGATTCTGTTGACCTGGCTTTATGAAAGGCTTGCTCTTCATCAAGGATATTCTACCCTTCATGATGTCTCATTAGCTGACTGTTAATAATGTGTTTCCAGTAATTTACAGCAAATGAAATAAGTTGATTGTTTGCTGCATCGATTGGAGGTCCTTTCTTGTAAATTGGTGATACATTGCCAGTCAATGGGTAGTTCTGTGTTTGTGGATTGTTAAAATATGTACTGCAATATTGGTGCAAATGTACCCGCTACAGATTAAGTGCATGATTTGGTATGTTAGCAGGACCACAAGCTTTCAACTGATCAGTGTTGAGGAACAGCTCTTCGACACCTTTTGCTTTAATTAGAACATCAGGCATGTTCTGGTGAGGCTCCCCTTACATTATAGCTTTGCACACACTGTTTCCTTCCTTGAAGACACTCGAGAACTGCGAGCATAGAGAGGTCAGCTTTTTCCCTGACACCCAGGAGTAACTTACCCTATACATGTAGAATTGGTATTCCAGTATTATCCTTTCTTTTTCATTTAACCTACCTCCAAAATTACCTGGAGTTTCTGCCCTGACCAATTCAGCTTTGTATTGACGCGTGGCACATTGAATCTCCTTATTGAGCAATGTTTGGTACTGCTCAAATTTAATCCAGGCTTCCTCTACCTTTGAAGGATTGTCATCCCACCAAGAATGTATTATATATAGTTTCTCCTTCTTGTCAACTTGAGAAAGTCTGCAAAACATGCTCCTCCTTCAAATCAGATTTTGTGAGGAACGTGTAGATTTACATTCGGTGAACACTTTCCAGTTCTTGTCCAGTGAGTTGGTCTCAGGAGATTTATTGTAAAACTGTCTTGTCATTTGTGCAGCTCGGCTCCTAAAGGCATCAATAGTGATACTTTGCCACTGGGGCACCTTGGTGGTGTTTAGTGCGGTGATGCTTTAACACAGTGCTTGCCCAATACTGCTGAGTGGTCCTTTATTCTGGAATGGGGCAGATCCCATCAAAACAGAATGTGCAACAAGAAATGGGAATTGATGGGAACTACTTGGAGTTATTCAAGGGGTGATTGGTTGTTTGCTGAGCTGTTTTGTGTTAGTGGCATTGTGGGGGATGGGAAAGAGTGGCCATTGCTTGGGGTCCTGACATTTGTGCATTGGTGTAATCTAAATGAGCCTTGCACTAATTAATAAATCTGTTCCTGGTATCCCAGGTACCAATGGGAACAACTGGGTGTGCCATTTTCATTCCATTTCTCCTCCTCCTTTTCCTTGTCTTCCCCGGATTTGTTCGCAAACAAAAGCACTTTGTGCTTTTTTCCTCCTGCACATCCAAAGCTCAATGCTGTGCAATGTTGTGTAGAGCAAAGCAAATCACAACTATTCTGGAGACCTTAGCTGATGAATGAAGGTCATATCCAGGACTGTTTAGGCACTGGAAGAATATCTTCAGCACACTGTTGGCTTGCTCAATTCTGGTAGTCATATTAAGTTTGTTATAGTGCTGTTGGACTTTATTGGTCAGGTTTCTGACAACGTTAGCCAACTTTGAAACGAATATCACAAATCATAAGGATGGTACGGGGTGGCACTGTGGTTAGCTCTGCTGCCTCACAGTGCCAGGGACCAGAAGACCATACCACCATAAGACATTGGAGCAGAATTAGACCACTCGGTTCATCAAGTCTGCTCCGCTGTTCAATCATGGCTGATTTGTTTTCATCCCTGGGTTCAATCATGGCTGATTATTTCTCATCCCCGGGTTTCTGACTCATTTCTTACCCAGGTTCGATTCCCAGCTTGTGTCACTCTCTATGTGGCATTTGCACATTCTCGCTGTGTCTGCGTGGGTTTCCTCTGGGTGCTCCGGTTTCCTCCCACACTTCAAAGATGTGCTGGTTAGGTGAATTGGCCATGCTAAATTCTCCCTCAGTGTACCCGAACAGACGCTGGATTGTGGTGACTAGGGGATTTTCACAGTAACTTCATTGCAGTGTGAATGTAAGCCTACTTGTGACTAATAAATAAATAAACTTTTTAAATTCATAGAATCCCTACAGTGCATAAAGAGGACATTCAGCCCATCGGGCTTGCAACAACAAGAATCCCACCCTGGCCCTATCCCTATGACCTCACATATTTACCCTGTTAACCTCCTGACACTAAGGGGCAATTTATCGTGGCCAATCAATCTAACCCACACATCTTTGGAGTATGAGAGGAAACTGGAGCACCCGAAGGAAACCCATGCAAACACCACAAAGTTACCCGAGGCTGGAATTGAACCCCAAGTCCCTGGTGCTCTGAGGCAGCACTGCTAACCACTGTGCCACCCCAAATATGTTATGATTCCTTGCAGACACCCCTTAATTGTGCTTACAGGTTCAAAGAGGTCACGGAGTCTGTACTGCTGCAGGACAAAGTGATCATAGCAGCTCCTCAGAAATCCTGCAGAAATGTTTGAGAAATGTGGGAGCACAGTTTATTCATTAATAGAGTGGAAGTATTTGCCGGTGACAAGTATTATCGGTTACTCTGGGGATGTCCAGATTGCCATGTCCCTGCAGTCAGTGATGCCCTTTACCTGTGGAAAGCCAGCTGCAGATGCAACCCTGAGCACAAGACTGTTGTCCTATGCTCAGCCATCTTCAGCTGCTTCATCAGTGACCTCCACTTCATCGTAAAGTCTGAAGTGAGAAAGTTTGCTGATGGTGCACAATGTTCAGTACCATTCTCAACACCTTAAATACCGAAGCATACGTAGCAAGACCTGGTCAACATTCAGGCTTGAGACGACAAGTGGCAACGAATACTCATGCCACAAGTGCCAGGTAATCACCATCTCCATTAAGAGATAATCTAATCATCTTTTCTTGTCATTCAATGGTATTAACATTGCTGAACTCCCACTATCAAGATCCTGAAAATTACCATTGACTAGAACCTGAATTGGACCAGCCATATCGTTGAAACTAGGAACCAGAAACTAGAATGGCCACTTTTGCTACAAGAGCAGGTCAGAGCCTGGAAATCCTAGGAACTTACCTCTTGACTCGTCAAAGCATATGCACCATCTACAGGACACAAGTCAGGTGTGTGATGGAATACACTGCCTGGATGAGTTCAGTTCCAACAGCACACAACAATCCAATGCTTCTACTTCCTCAGAAAACTAAGCAAATTTGGCATGTCAGCTACGACTCTCACCAACTTTTACAGACGCACCATAGAACCCATTCTTTCTGGTTGTATCACAGCTTGGTATGGCTCCTGCTCTGCCCAAGACCACAAGGAACTACAAAAGGTTGAGAATGTAGCCCAATCCATCAAGCAAACCAGTCTCCCATCCATTGACTCTGTCTACACTTCCTGCTGCCTCGGCAAAGCAGCCAGCATAATTAAGGATCCCACGCACCCCGGACATTCTCTCTTCCATCTTCTTCCTTCGAGAAAAAGATACAAAAGTCTGAGGTCACGTACCAACCAACTCAAGAACAGCTTCTTCCCTGCTGCCATCAGATTTTTGAATGGACCTACCTTGCATTAAGTTGATCTTTCTCTACACCCTAGCTATGACTGTAATGCTGCATTCTGCACTCTCTTGTTCCTTTCTCTATGAGTGGTATGCTTTGTCTGTATAGTGCGCAAGAAACAATACTTTTCACTATATACTAATACATGTGACAATTATAAATCAAATTAAATTAAATCAAACTCATTTGAGACATGACTTTTCAGTTATATCAAGGAAACTCAGCCTTTGCCTGCACACCTTGTGTCACAGATAGTACCTGCTTGAAGTGGCACCCCTGTGCTGTTTCCCTCTCTGCTACTCCCCTCTATGCTGTCCAGTTGCATCTCTGTCGGCAGCAGACTGCCACAACTGCTCCCATTCTGAGGTTCAATCTAGGGTAGCCAAGGCACCAGTCAGCCTGATGTGATTCACAAAACCTCTGAAGCATAGAAAGCAAACCTACAGCTGAAGTGCCATGAACAAACCTTTCCCCATTAGTATAAAAGAGAGCTGCAGTGTGCACTGAGTATTTATTGCAGTATTTCCATGAATTTTAACCAGACCCTCATTTGCTGGTATGTTTTCAGAGACATTGAACAGAGACACTGAACAGAGCCTTGTTTTCAGAGATAAATTTCAGGAAGCCTGGGGAAGTTATGGATGTGGCTGTATTGAAATATCACTCCAATTGAGCAGTTAGCAGATATTAATGAGTAACCTGCTTCTCACGAGGTGATTGTATGCAACTAGCCAAACACTAGAATTAAACGTGGAAGTCGGCAGCTGGAGTTCATATCTACCTGACTCAGAATTTTGCCAAATTTAATCCCCAATTGTACCTAAACCCATGAACTCCTCCGGGTTCAAATTCCACCCACGTTCTCAAGGCTCTGCCAATATTCAGCTGCATTCAACTATTTGGCTGCAGACCAAATTGTCTCTGCATGACTCTTTCATCTGTAATGAAATTCTATATCTTCATTCAGCATCCTCATCACCCTTTTGTTCTTCCCCCCTTCTCCTTCATATCTGTCTGAGCAATGTGTATCAGCCATAATTACAATGCTGAAGTCCTGTCCATGCTAATTACTCAGAAGTTCTGTGGCCAGAATTTACAAATATGCTTCTCTTTGAATGACTAAGCACTATGCTTTTGACTCCAGGACAACCCTGTGGAACATTCTCCCACACCCTCGGTGAAGGTTGGATTGGAGACAACAGGTCGGAGTAATAGGCTTAGTTTGGAGCTCAATGCCCTTTGGATCCGAGACAAGGGACCTGTCATTGGCTAATAGTGTAAGGAGCTGTCAATGGACCCCGTGTCTTTTTTTCACTGAGTAAAAGAAGGGAGTGTCACTCTCCAGATCCTTAAGGAACTGGATCCACAGCCTCATTTATAAGCCATGGGACCCAGTGAGTTGCGCACCCTTCTTCTCTTTGTACACTGACTGCAGGGCCGGGTCCTCATTAAACTGACCGAGATCTGACTCCAGGTCAATCTCCGTGATCCTGCATTTCTACCTCTTTGTCAACCCCTTCCTGAAAGAAGACTCAGACTTGAGCCTTACGCACATCCCATGATAACCTCCAGGAGGGGAGGCCTCCTTCTCCAGTTGGCCTGGAAACAACAGAACAAGCCCAGGAACAGCTTGTCCTCAGCAGCAGGTTGTAAAAATGCCAGTTAAGTGCTGATGCTGGAACGCACCAACTCCAGGCACACAAAAGTTAAAACCCTGGAGTCAGGATGGAGATGTCATCAGATGTCCACCAAGCGGAAGGACTCAATCGGGGCCCTCAACTTCCCTATTGTTGCTGAATGGCCTGGGCCACTGTCATGGTTATTGACCCCAAAGGTGCACCTAAACTCCGGTGTAGCAATCAGCCTGGCACAGGCTTCCTGTCTGTTAGAATGTAGCCAATGATAACATTGAATCGATTATAATGTAACCAACGGTAACGTGCTGTGAGGGTCAGCTGACTAGCTGACCCGGTAGACAATGTAACCAATGAAAAAATGATGTGGATTAAGAAGCAGTTTAAGAGTTGGGGGAGGCTTGTATGATCCAGGGTGTGGCCTCAAGTTTTGGAGTCATGAAGTTTCTTTATTAAACCCTTTTCTTTGATTTACTTATTGAAGTATGTTCTTTTTATTGCTTGCAACTGAAGAATTACTTCTGCTGGATGAACAATGATCCCTCAACTCTTGGCTGAAAATGTGGAGCCAACAAATTAGCCATCCTGCCAGAATTAGAAGATGGGTGACTCATGACCCTAGCCACTCCTAGCAAGGCGGGGGTGGATAGATGGTGGTTTCAAGGCAAATGAAACCTCCATATTCTTGGGGTCTTCCTTAACCTCCCCCCCCCCCCCCCCCCCCCCGGTGCTTTGCCTTCAGGCACTTTGGTGGGTTAATTATTTCCAATAAAATGACTGGTTTGGGGTCACACCAGGGCAGGGAGAGGGTGGTGTTTGGGGATCTTATGCTGCCTCAATGAATCCAGGATCTTCACTGTTGGGACCACGTGGTTCTCTGTTGAGTCTAGAGTTGGGCTTGGGTTGGCGCAGCATTTACAGGCCTGGGGTCAGGACTGGGAGTGATGGTTATGTGAGGGCTCACCCCAATTTTTTCATTATTTTCTTGGACCCCTCCCCCTCCACAATTGTATAATGGTCTGGATAGAGGGAACCACTGGTCCGGACTCATCCTGCGAGCCCTGGGTTTGAATCGCAGGGAGGGGAAAGTGGGTGTCGTACCAGCCGTGTCCTACTTGTTGTTCTGGCAACCTTGGAGGTGGGGCAATGTTTCCACAAGTGCCCACCTCCTCAGAGAGAGACATCACCGCAGGCTGCCTGTGGGCCAGAAGACCTTGTAATACCCTCCAGCACCTCCTCCAGGGCCAGGTCAATTAAAGCCTCACATCGGAAGGGAAAATGTGGTTGAAGTTAGGCTAAGCAGTATTGGCACCTCCCTGGACCTGACCTCCATAAGTTGTTGCAAGTGTGGGAGGAGCAGCTCAACAGGGATGAAGGATGCACGTTTGATAGTGTTACCCTCTGCGGAGCGATCTCCAGTGTGTCAACTACCAGAAACATCCCTTTGCCAGGGCCAGGTGCACTGCCCGTTCGGAAAACATCATCTTGCCACAAATACACGAGGCTGTGACTATAGCTGAGGGGTCAACAATGCCAACAATAGCTTTTACACAAGTCTCTAGTCATTTCAGAGTGCATGTAGTTCTTTTGCCCAAGATATTTTATGACAAGAAGGAGTGGTGATGGGGTTGCAGAAGCAATGGCGGTTGGGGTGGGTGGTGAGGGGCATGGAGTGGCGGGTGCAGAATCAGCTGTTCCTGCGTATATTCTTGTTAAGGGCCTGGTCACCAGCGATGGTGTTTCCACCCTGGGTTACGACCTGCACCCATTCACAACTCTTGTGTTAACCAACTCTTGTGTAACTGACAGTATCATACATTGGGGGGTGGGGTGCTGGCGTGGGGGGCAGCGGGGCAGGGGGGGAGGGGGGGAGGGGGGGCGGTGGGGGGGGGGTTGTGGTAGCAAGAGCAGAGGGGCTGGTTCTCAGAGATGGCTCCAACCCGACGCCAGGTCCGTTGATTAGGCACTGAGTACCTTCGAATAAGGGAATGCCCCGATATTCCGCAACATCTGCAGCCCACCACTGGGTTAATACCAGCCCTTAAAGTGGGCTTTAAGGCCTTCAGATGGTAGCAAGGTGGGAAGGCCGCCCACCAGTGGAGGGAAGGTGGGAAGTCCTGCCAGTTTAAATGTCCCCACCAGTCCGTCATAAAAGTCACCATGGGGAAGGGCACAAGGTTCCACCTCATGGGTCTGCCAGATTCAACAAATATAGAAGGAGCTATTTAATGGGGTAATGTTGAGCACTCATGTAAGCTAGTTGTAAAATCTTGTCATTCATGCTCTGTTGGCGGATGATGTTTAATCAAATAGTGGAAACCGATATAACATTTCTCAAGGTTTGATTTATTTGCTCAGCTATCTCATTCTATGAAACACAGATTTCTTTCCCATTAAGTTTCTCCTCAAGAACAGAAAGTGGCAAATTACAATAGCAGGAAATGAGAACTTTAATTGCTACATGATGGCTTTGAGTTGGCTCAGATTGCTCTCGCTCCTACATAATAACAGGAGTGTAAAATCGTTCTCTTTCCGTCTTGATGAACAGATGTAAAACCTCTTAGAAGGAAAATTTCATCAGTAACATGACCTGGTTTGAACAATTCTATTATCTATACATGATGAAAGTGAAGCTTTGAAAGAGCCAGCTGATAAAGTGCATTTAGATGAAAACAGAAATTAGTGTCACCATGCACAATGGCGGATCAGTGAGTAGATAATTATTTACAGTGATTCTGGTCAACAAATCTATACTGCATTCTTTATTGCTATGATTTCAATGTATATTAGGCCTAAATTACTATAATGCAATTTGTATAATTCATTTGTAGTGTAATGCAGTAAATTCATGCAATTATTCAATTGCACTTCGTGAAAGAAATCAATAAGGAAATTAACATTTATTTCACTATTATGTTGGAAGAGAGCAAGCAATAATGGCAATGGAAAATAAGATAACTTAAATCCGAGACAAATCTTAAGCAATTTTTTTCTAACAGTAACACGGGATGAAAATGTGAGGCATATTGTTCCCAGGAGCAGGGTGGGTTTTCTGACTGTAATTAATTATTTATTTTTTTCAGTTAATTTTGGGTTTAAAATCGGAGGTTTTTTTCAAAACCGGAAGTCAGGCCAGGAGTGGCCAGGGGAAGTTTTTGGAGGGTTTAAAAAGGGCTTACCTTGGAGGTTCAGCTTCATTGTTCCCAGGAGCAGGCTGAGGGTAAGAGAGTGGGTTTGCTGACTGTAATTAATTATTTATTTTTTCAGTTAATTTTGGGTTTAAAATCGGAGGTTTTTTTCAAAACCGGAAGTCAGGCCAGGAGTGGCCAGGGGAAGTTTTTGGAGGGTTTAAAAGTGCACCAAAGTATACAGCGGGCAGCATCGTAGCGGGCAGCATAGTGAGTGGGAAGTTGAGTGAGCTGTCAGGGCTTTGGCTCACAGGGCTTGGACGAGCAGGGGTGAGTTTTTGTTTCCTTACATTCTTATTAACTTTTCACTGTCTTACTTGACATAAAGTGTCCAGTATGAGTGTGAAACCAATGTGTTGTTCCCAGTGTAGGATGTGGGAGGTCCTGGAGGCATCTGGCCTTCCGGACATCCACATCTGTGAGGGGTGTGTCGAGCTGCGGTTCCTGAGAGACCGTGTTAGGGAGCTGGAACTACAGCTCGAGGATCTTAGGCTGATGAGGGAGAATGAGGAGGTGATAGACAAGAGCTATCATCAGGTGGTCACACCAGGGCCACGGGAAGAGGCCAAGTGGGTGACGGCCAGGAAGGGTAAGGCTAGGGTGGTTGAGAGCACCCCGGTGGATTTGCCCCTGCACAACAAGTACTCCTGCTTGAGTACTGCTGGGGGGGACAGCCCGCCTGGGGGAAGCAGCAGTGGCCGTGTCTCCGCCGTGGAGTCCAGCCCTGTAACTCAGAGGGCTAAGGAAAAGAGGAGGAAGGCGGTAGTAATCGGGGACTCGATGGTGAAGGGGACAGACAGGCGTTTCTGCGGAGGTAGGCGGGATTCTCGCATGGTGGTCTGCCTCCCTGGGGCCGGGATCCAGGATGTCGCTAGTCGCGTCCCAGAAATCCTGAGGTGGGAGGGAGAGGAGCCTGAGGTAGCGGTACATATTGGTACCGCTGATGTGGGTAGGAAGGGAGAAGGGGTCATGAAAAGGGAGTACAGGGAATTAGGGAGACAGCTGAGAAAGAGGAAAGCAAAGGTAGTAATCTCAGGATTACTGCCTGTGCCACGGGAAGGTGAGGGCAGGAATGGAGTGAGGTGGAGGATGAATGTGTGGCTGAGGGACTGGTGCAGGGGGCAGGGATTCAGGTTCCTGGACCATTGGGACCTCTTTAGGGGCAGGGGTGATCTGTATACAAAAAACGGGTGGAACTTGAATCACACGGGGACCAATATCCTGGCCGGTAGGTTGGCTAAGGCTACTGGGGAGAATTTAAACTAGATAGGTTGGGGGGAGGGGAGCTAGAAGAGTTGACTAGGATCAAGGAACTAATTGATGGGGGGGAGGATGCAGGGGTAAGGGGAATTACAAAATTAATGGTAGAGGAGAGGGTGCAAGTGAATGAAGGCGGTAATTTAGATAAGGGAGTAGAGGGAGACGGTGTTCGCGACTCATCAAAGCGGGTTCAGATAAAAGCTGGAATAAGGACACTTTGCCTGAATGCACGAAGCATTCGGAACAAGGTGAATGAGTTGATGGTGCAAATCAGCACAAGTGGGTACGATCTAGTGGCCATTACAGAAACGTGGCTGAAAGGTGACCAGGACTGGGAGATGAATATCCAGGGTATCAGGCGTTTAGGAAGAATAGACAGGAAGGAAAAGGTGGTGGGGTCGCGCTATTAATAAGAGATAATATCAGGGTAGTACTGAGGGATGACATAGGCTCTGAGGAACAAAACGTGGAATCGTTATGGGTAGAGATGAGGAATAGTAGAGGGAGAAAGACACTAGTAGGTGTGGTATATAGGCCCCCGAATAATAATGTTGAGGTAGGGAGGGCTATAAACAAGCAGATAAGGGATGCGTGTAAAAACGGAACGGCAATAATCATGGGGGACTTCAACATGCACATTGACTGGCAGACTCAAGTCGGTAAGGGTGGAATGGAGGAAGAGTTCTTAGAATGCTGTCGGGATAGTTTCCTTGAACAGCATGTTACGGAACCGACGAGGGAACGAGCTATTTTGGATCTGGTATTGTGTAACGAGGTAGGTAGAATTAAGGATCTTATTGTGAAGGACCCTCTTGGGTCTAGTGACCACAATATGGTTGAATTTCTGATTCAGATGGAAGAGGAGAAAGTTTGGTCTCAAACCAGTGTCCTCTGTTTGAACAGAGGGAAATATGATAGGATGAGGGATGAATTGGCTAAGGTAGACTGGGAGAGCAGGCTGGCAGGTAGGATAGCTGAGGAACAGTGGAGGATTTTTAAGGAGATCCTTTTCAGTTCTCAGCAAAAATATATTCCAGCAAAAAACAAGGATTGTAAGAAAAGGGAGAACCAGCCGTGGATAACGAAGGAAATAAAGGAGAGTATTAAAATAAAAACAGCTGCGTACAGAGTGGCCAAAAATAGTGGAGAAACAAGTGATTGGGAAAAATTTAAGAAACAACAAAGAGAGACTAAGAAAGCGATAAAGAAAGGAAGGATAGACTATGAAGCTAGGCTAGCAATTAATATAAAAAATGATAGTAAAAGTTTTTATAAATATATAAAAAGGAATAGAGTGGCTAGAGTGAATGTTGGACCCTTGGAGGACGAGAGGGGGGAGTTAATAGTGGGAAATGAGGATATGGCTGAGTCTTTAAATAAGTTTTTTGTGTCGGTCTTCACGGTGGAGGACACAAATAGTTTGCCAAATATTAACGATAGAGGGTTGGCAGCAGGAGAAATACTTAATACGATTAATGTTACCAGAGAGGCAGTGCTGGGTAGACTAATGGGACTGAAGGTGGACAAGTCCCCGGGTCCGGATGGAATGCATCCCAGGGTATTGAAAGAAATGTCAGAGGTAATAGTGGATGCGTTAGTGATTATTTATCAAAACTCGTTGCATTCTGGGGTAGTGCCGGTTGATTGGAAAACGGCTAATGTTACGCCGCTGTTTAAAAAAGGAAGGAGACAAAAGGCGGGTAACTATAGGCCGGTCAGCTTAACGTCTGTAGTAGGGAAAATGCTGGAATCCATTATTAAGGAGGAGATAGCAGGGCATCTGGATAGAAATGGTTCGATCAATCAGACGCAGCATGGATTCATGAGGGGAAAGTCGTGCTTGACGAACATGTTGGATTTTTATGAAGATGTGACTAGGGCGGTTGATGGAGGAGAACCGGTGGATGCGGTGTTTTTGGATTTCCAAAAGGCGTTTGATAAGGTGCCCCATAGAAGGCTGCTGAAGAAGATTAGGGCACACGGAGTTGGGGGTAGTGTGTTAAAGTGGATTGGGGACTGGCTATCCGACAGGAAGCAAAGAGTCGGAATAAATGGGTGTTTTTCCGGTTGGAGGAAGGTAACTAGTGGCGTGCCGCAGGGATCGGTACTCAGGCCGCAACTGTTTACCATTTATATAGATGATCTGGAGGAGGGGACGGAGTGTAGGGTAACGAAGTTTGCAGACGACACAAAGATAAGTGGAAAAGTGAATCGTGTGGAGGACGGAGAAGATCTGCAGAGAGATTTGGACAGGCTGAGTGAGTGGGCGAGGATATGGCAAATGGAGTATAACGTTGATAAATGCGAGGTTATACACTTTGGAGGAAATAATAACAAATGGGATTACTATCTCAATGGAAACAAATTCAAACATGCTACCGTGCAAAGGGACCTGGGGGTCCTTGTGCATGAGACGCAAAAGCCCAGTCTGCAGGTACAACAGGTGATCAAGAAGGCAAATGGGATGTTGGCCTATATTGCGAGGGGGATAGAATATAAAAGCAGGGATGTCTTGATGCACCTGTACAGGGCATTGGTGAGGCCGCAGCTGGAATACTGTGTGAAGTATTGGTCCCCTTATATGAGGAAGGATATATTGGCATTGGAGGGAGTGCAGAGAAGGTTCACCAGGTTGATACCGGAGATGAGGGGTTTGGATTATGAGGAGAGGCTGAGGAGATTGGGTTTGTACTCGTTGGAGTTTAGAAGGATGAGGGGGGATCTTATGGAGACTTATAAGATAATGCGGGGGCTGGATAGGGTGGAGGCGGAGAGATTCTTTCCACTTAGTAAGGAAGTTAAAACTAGAGGACACAGCCTCAAAATAAAGGGGGGTCGGTTTAAGACAGAGTTGAGGAGGAACTTCTTCTCCCAGAGGGTGGTGAATCTCTGGAATTCTCTGCCCACTGAGGTGGTGGAGGCTACCTCGCTGAATATGTTTAAAGCGCGGATGGATGGATTCCTGAGCGGTAAGGGAATTAAGGGTTATGGGGATCAGGCGGGTAAGTGGTACTGATCCACGTCAGATCAGCCATGATCTTATTGAATGGCGGGGCAGGCTCGAGGGGCTAGATGGCCTACTCCTGCTCCTATTTCTTATGTTCTTATGTTCTTATATCTGTATAAGCGATAACCTTGAATGACTAAAAGTATGGTACAAACATTATTGTTCGGTCAGAAATCAGTTTGTGAATTGATAACATTTCTCCAAACCTAAATTGCAATCACCTTGTCCAAATTGAAGCTATCCACTTTACATATATGTAAATTCAGCCGCTTCTATATTGGTTCTTCATTGACATTGACATGGATCTGTTCATCAATGCAGCACACAGCTCTGTATCAGGAGGTTTATTCATAATCCCTGTGTTGTTATGTTGTAAGAAGTCTAACAACACCAGGTTAAAGTCCAACAGGTTTATTTGGTAGCAAAAGCCACATTGTTATGTTGTAAACATAATAAGACGATTTCTAAAAGGATAGCAACCAGAGACTTGACAACTCAACTGCTGACCAGTTGAATCCCACTAACTCAGCGTAGACTGGGAACCAAACCAAACAAGTAACATCTTCACCCTAATTGAGGAATGTACGTATGTTAGTATTTTGTCAATGGAAACAAAGAGCACTTGATAAACTAAATGTACTTCCTCCTCATCCACTGTTGAAGTGCACGATCCGGGAGAATAGGGTGCAGGCCTAAAAATCTGTCCTGCGTCCAGTGCCAAAGAGTTTGCAAGTGATGTGAACCAAATCACGCCCAGAAAGTGCACGAGTCAATGACCATATTTAAAATAGCATTTAAACATGCATGGCACATTCAAATCCCAGTGCACGGAATTCTCCGGCCTTTGGGTACAGAATGATAATGGCAAGAATCACAACTGGTTTCCACTAATGGAGAGCTGGTGAGATAGTCAGGTGGGGGGGTGGGAGGGGGTAGGTCTCAGATGTCATTGAAGCCTTTAGTTGGTTGGGGACATGGCCAGGCGGTGCCAACCTGGCACACTAGCTGTGCCTACTGGACTCGCTGGCAGTGGCCACCAAGCACTCCGGCAGTGATTTGATTTGATTTATTATTGACACATGTATTGGGGTCCCGTGAAACGTATTGTTTCTTGTGTACTTTTCATAGACTATACAAGGGAGAAGGAAAGGAGAGGGTGCAGGATATATGGGCACCGTTTCATCCCAGCATTTGGGCATTGCCTGTGTGCCTGGGACAATGCCAAGGGAGTGGGGCTATGACAAAGGGCTATGCGGCGGGTGGGGGGGAGGGGGGGCAATGCATGCAGGGGTGGACCATATCGGAGGTCACGATGGAGGGGGAAACATGTCGGGAGAACCCTGGTGACAGCGACTCGTGTTGGGGAGGGGGTGGTGGAACATGCTGCTGATGAGGGAGGGAGGGCGGGGGTCCTGATGTCCATTGGGAGAGGCAGGGGATCTCCCATGTCACTGTGAGATTGGGGCGTCCTTGTGAAACAGCACCAGAGCTGCCTGACGCAGGGGTCACCGGTTTGTTTAAGCCCCACCACACCCCCGCCCGCCCCCAGTACCAGCACAAAACTCCCAATTCTCCAAAAGGGTGACCGAGTGTGGAAGGATTGCAGTTTGGAGAGTGCCTGAGAGACCAGCAAGGATCACTCCATTATTTATTTTGGAAAAATTCTGCCCAACATCTAAATACACCTACCTTGTTCCGAAATCATAAACATCAGAAGATCCTAGATTCAATGTCTAAGGGTCCTATTTTACCATTTTGATTCTAAATGCTGGGAGTGTTTCAGGTCCAACTTTTAGATCCATTGTCAGGTGTCCCCATACACGCTCTGCCTGAAAAAATATCAGCGATTCTGACTCGTGCAGCGCAAGCCTGTAGGCGGGGATTCATTCACCCGAAATGCTGCAGCTCCAATCGGCACCTCCAACTGCGCATGTGCAGAACAAAAAAATAGAATAATGCCCCCAGCCACATCCCTCCCGGGCTGGATAATACCGCCCTCCCACTGGCCCCCACAGATATTGTCCCACCCCCCCCACAACATTACTGACCCTCTTATCCCCCCACCCTTCCGCCACCGGTCCGATCATGGGCCCCTCCCCCTTCCCCGCCCACTGATCTCAGGCAGAGTGGCAGCGGACCCCCCTTCACCCCCACTGAGCTCAGGCAGAATGGCAGCAGACACTCCTTCATCCCCACTGATCTCAGGCAGAGTGGCAGTGGGCCCCCATTCCCCTCACAGATCTCAGGCAGAGTGGCAGTGGACACCCCTACCATCCCACAGATCTCAGGCAGAGTGACCCCCCCTCACCCCCACCCCGGACCCTCCCGCACAAGGCCCCCAGCTCCCCTTGACTCTGATGGCTGTGCGACATCTCCCTCTCTCTCCCATCCCCAATCATTGAGGCACTGATCCACCCCCCCTCCCCCTCACCCCCTCCATCAGCACACCTGCCAATGCTCACTTGCCTTCCCCTCAATGCTCACAAACAAACTGCATGGAACTTGCTGGAATGTTCTGCCAAACTGCCTGCAGCTGATCTGCCCTAACGAGGGGCAGCTCCATTAAAAACTCAAGAATGGGCAGGCAGACAGGCATTCCTGCACAATGTGCGCACGACCAGCCCCCTGATTTTCTGAGAGCGACCTGGGGAGGCTTTTGGATGCAGCAGAAGCGAGGCAGGACACCTCTTCCCCCAGCAGGATGCGGACCCTGGGGTTCTGATGGCAATGTGACCTGGGAAGCAGTCACCTCCTCGGTCAGTGCCAGGGCACTGGCCCCCCGAACCAGGAAGCAGTGTCGGAAAAAGGTCAATGACCTCATCTGGGCAGCAAGGGTGAGTGCTGAACCCCATCTAGCATCTTCCCCCAAATCTCCCCCAGATCCTCCCATCCCCAACACCGTGCATGGTTCCAGCCCCTGACCCCCAAGGACCTCATTCCTATTCCCCCCAGGAGCCCCACTGCACTTGCCCTCTAAAGGCCACCCACCTGATACTCTGCAGGAATCTCGCCATCATTTCTTTCATGGCTCCTTCTGTCTCCACAGGAGAAGACCGACCATAACAACCGTGAGAGGATGAAGACAGGGGGTAGTGAGCAAGACCTTCGGGTCCCCACCCGCTTTGAGGAGCGGGCGCTGGAGCTGTCAAGGGAAGGGGAGATGAGGGTTGTCAGTGACAGCCTGGTCGGACTGCTGTCAAGGCGTGGTCACCTGTCATTCCTCCACTCACTTTGAGGCAACTTCCTGGGGGCATGAGCTTTGGGTGCGAGGGGCAAAGTTTAAAGGAGATGTACAAGGCATGTTTGTTTGCACAGAGAGAGTAGTGGGTGCCTGGAACTTGCTGCTGGGAGAGGTCGAGGAGGCAGATACGATAGGCAGATAACCTTTAAGGGGTGTCTTTACAGCGATGTGAATGGGATGGGAATAGAGGCATATGGTCCCCGAAAGGGTAGGGGTAACAAATGAGATGGGCAGCCTGGTCGCTGCAGGCGTGGAGGGTCGACGGGCCTGTTCCTGTGATGTAATTTTCTTCGTACGTTGTTTTATGTTCAATGGAGAAATGTGAATCATGTGTTTTGCATCCTGGATTCCTCTTCCTCCCTTGCACTTAACCTCTTGTCCTGTGTTGCAGGGACAGATTCTGCCCCCCCACCCAAGCAACAGAGCTAGGGAATGCAGGAGGGGCTGACGGCCACACTAGGCCAACTGTGAGGCTATTGGGGGAGTCCCAAAGCTTTCAGGTGGACCAGCTATTGCCTGTCTTGCGTGGTTCTCCTGCCAACACTGCAAGGGTGGTGTGGAAAGCCTGGGGCAGGGAATCCTCACCATGAGTGGCAGGCTCCAAGCGATGGTCGAGTCACAACTGAGGGACTGAACATCTTCGCGAGATTCTGCGTCCCATGGCTGAGAGGCTCGAGAGCTTGCAGGAGACCCAGCGTGACAGCACTAAGACACAATGGACTACGGCAGCAGCCCTGGAGAACATGGCCCAGTCACAGAGGGTCATGGCTGAGGGGTTGCAGAGCATGGCCCAGTCTCAGAGGGCGCTTGCTGCAGCTATTGACAGGTGGCCCCCGACTCAGGTGGCCATCGCAAAGGACTCGACCACCATGGGTAGGACACAGGTGGTTCTCCAGGACTGGCAGGGCCAGGTGACGCCAGAGCTTCTGGAGCTCACTGCAGAAGCACCGCCGTCCCATGGAGTGACCCAGGGCCCCACAGGGACTCCAAATGAGGGGGAAAGGCTCGAGCCCATGCCGGGGCCTTCAGCCAGGAGACTGTGGCTCTGCTACACCTTCTGACTCCGCCCTTCCTGACACCATGGCATCTCAGGGGCAGCGGGATGAAGAGGGTGTCATGGAAACGTCCCAGACACCTGGAAGCCGGTTGGGGCCCTCAAGTCCAGGGCCTCCAGAGGACGCCCGCCACACGCATCACAGGCAACAGGGCGAGGTAGGCAGCTGGCCAACCTCCACCTCCAATGTACACTTTGGGGAGTCACTGAAATGTAGTGGTAGGCCACGTAAGGCTAGGAAGTTATAGTTGCACTGAGATGGCACGGGTGAAGGGCTGCACTAATTAGATAGATATTTAAGCACTTTTACGTTTTCCGTTCACAAGTTTTTATGTTAGAACTTATTATTTAAATTTATTGCAATTATTAAATGTTTTTTAGCCACCCACCTGTGACTAACTTGTCTCAGATTAGTCACGAATAGGAATCCTCTTCCATTGATGATCGCCGGAGCGATGATTCATGATGATGTCATGTTGAGGAGACCACTCAATGCTGTGTCACTGAGCGATTCTCTCCTGTCCCCCACCCCACCCGCCCAGGACCCTGTGTGGGGGTTTCAGATCCCTTACCCACTACACAGACATGTGCCCAGGTGCCAGTGTGCAATTGGAGCTCAGGTAAGGGTCAGACTAGTTTGCACCAGGGCATCATCATAATGGTGCTTAGCGAGTCATCATCACCCTCCTGCCTGCCAAAAAACTCGCTAACACAGTGTAGCCAGGCCCACCACTGTGGTGTGACAATGTTGCAGGAAATAGAAGGACTTTGGGTGGATTGGGGGATGGAACCCACAGACACAAGTCCCTAGCGACTGAACTGCCCGATGATCAGGGCCTCCCTTGCCGCCTTCGCAATCCTCATTCGAGCTGCCAGCTCTCCAGCGCCTGGTTGGTGTTCTTCGGTGTGCTCTTCCTCTTCTTCCTCCTACTCCTCTTCCTCCTCCTCCTGCTGGGCAGCCTCCTCCCCAGTGGCGCCCGGCTGGTTGGCCTCCATGTCATCCTCCTCCTCCTCCAATAGGTCACCTCTCTGCAGAGTCAGATTGTGCAAGGCACAGCACACGACCACTATGCGGGAAGAGATCACTGGGCTGTATTGTAGGGCCCCGCCAGTGTGGTCCAGGCACTGGAATCGCACTTTGAGGAGCCCAATGCACCTCTCTACTATCGTGCGGGTGGCTACATGGACCTCATTATAGTGGGTCTCCGCCTCAGTCACAGGCCCCTGCACAGGCATCATCAATCATGTCCGAAGCGGGTAACCCATATCACCCACAAGCCATTCCCGCAGCCTGGGCTCCTCCTCAAATGCCTCCGGGATGTCAGAGCTCCTGACAATGAAGCTATCGTGCATGCTGCCTGGGTGTCTTGTGCAGACGTGCATAATGTTCATATTATGGTCACACACCAGTTAAATATTCAGGGAGTGGAACCCCTTTCTGTTGATGACTCTCCACGGATTCTGTAGGGGGGCCTTGAGGGCGATGTGGGTGCAGTCGATGGCCCCCTGTACATTCGGCATTCCCGCAATGGCTACGAACCCTACAGCTTGGGTTTCTTGATGGGCCTGGTCCAGGTTAAATTTGATGTACTGCCCAGCCCGGGCATACAGGGCTTCTGTGACCTGCTTGACATAGCTGACTGGGAGATGCCACAGACATCTCCGCTAGGGGTCTGGAAGGAGCAAGTCACATAAAAGTTCAGAGCGGCTGTCAATGTGACAGCCACCAGGAGTTGGTGTGTCTCCTGCCCCTGGGTGCCAGGTCCTGCAACAGGTTGCACAGGTGTTGCACTGTCTCCTTTTGGAGGTGGAGGCGTCGGCGACACACGGTGTCCGACATCTGTTCAAATGACACTCGTGCACGTAACTGCCGGGGTCTCTGCTCCCTCCTTCTCCACCCCCACTCCTGGGTGAATGGTGGGCAACTCCTGCCTCTGGTGGTTGTCTCTCTCTACTCCTGCAAGTGGTAAGGCCCGGGCCTCCTGTGCCCTCAATTCTTCTTCCAGCTCCTCCTCCTCAGCTCCAGCAGTAACCAAAAGAACAGCAAAATTGACTGGTCGCATCACAAAAGCCATCTCATCACTCTGAAGGGACGGGGCGGGGTGGGGGGGGGGGGCGCAGTTGGAGGTGGAGAGGAACACATGTAGTTGTTAAGGAGCACACCCCCCAATTTCCCCAGCCACATGCTCCCCACAATCACAGCCCCCCCAATTCCCCCAGCCACATGCTCCCCACAATCACAGCCCCCCCAATTCCCCCAGCCACATGCTTCCCAAAATCACAGCCCCCCCAATTCCCCCAGCCACATGCTTCCCAAAATCACAGCCCCCCCAATTCCCCCAGCCACATGCTCCCCACAATCACAGCTCCTTGCAAAGTTGAGAGGCTGCAGCAGTGCAATTTGCAAGGGCTTTGTGTGCATCCTTCAGCTGGAAGTGAGCTGAGTGCACTAGGACCCAGCAGCATCGCAAGACCTGAGGTCAGTGCTGAAACCCGGATTCGTGCTGCAAATCGGACATCGGAGACCCTGCAGAGCAACAGCCCCCCCACCCCCCACACACTCGCAGAGCCGCCAGCGACCTGAGACAGAAAATGGCTGCAATGAAAGGACACCCATGAGCAACAGAGAGCCGTCGGACCTATGCACTTATCTCCTCACTAACCCTCACTGATGGAGCGCCCGGATTGGACTTTTATGGAGCATGTCTGTTTCGCACCGATTCTGGATTGGCGAACACAGTAGTAAAGTTGGGCGTGCAGCCCATTAAGTCAATTTAAATGAATTCAAATACATTTAAATGTCCGTCGCACCCATTTCGGACGTGGTCCCATTCGCATCGATTTTTGGGCCTTGGTAAAGGGGGAACCAGTGCAGAGGCGGGCGTGGATCGCGCTACTCACCTCACGCCCGACTTTACCAAGTTTTTGTACCCAAAAACAGGCGCAATCTGATGGTAAAATCCGGGTCCTAAGTGTGCTGGGTGTGATGCTCTCAGCTCTAATAGCAGTGAGGACGATTACAAATGGCGGCAGGATCAGGCGCCAGGAAGATAGGACCAGGATTAAGCCATTTAAAGCCCCATGAGCTATTTCAGTAAGATTGTAATCTGTGAATGAAATCCATTTACCTGGCTTTACCCATAGACCTTTGGTTTAGAAAAATCTTTCGGTGTCAGATTTAAAACCCCTATCATCCTTTGCTTGTCGCCGTATTTCCTAACTGCATTCCTGAAAGGCCTAGCCCTATATTTTAGAACTTGTCACCCAGTCCCAGATTCCCCAGCCAGAGGGAATAGTTTCTCTCTAACTATCCTATTAATTCTACTTCATGACTTTAAGTCTTCGTCATTTAATCATGACTTCAATTAAATCACCTTCAAAAGTCCAGGGAATAGAATCCCATCGAATCTCCAGATGCAGAAGGAGGCCATTCAGTCCATTAAATCTACATCGACTCCCCGAAAGAGAATCCCCTCGCCCTCCCATCTCCATAACTCCTGTGCATTTATCATAGTTAATCTACCTAACCTACACATCTTTTGGACACTAAGGAGCAATTTAGCATGGCCAAGGAAACCCAGTAAGGAGTCTAACAACACCAGATTAAAGTCCAACAGGTTTATTTGGTAGCAAACGCCACTAGCTTTCGGAGCGCTGCTCCTTCGTCAGATGGAGTGGAAATCTGCTTTCAAACAGGGCACAGAGACACAAAATCAAGTTACAGAATACTGATTAGAATGCAAATCTCTACAGCCAACCAGGTCTTAAAGATACAGACAATGTGAGTGGAGGGAGCATTAAGCACAGGTTAAAGAGATGTGTATTGTCTCCAGACAGGACAGCCAGTGAGATTCTGCAAGCCCAGCAGGCAAGCTGTGGGGGTTACTGACATGTCACACTATCAGTTACCCCCACAGCTTGCCTGCTGGGCTTGCAGAATCTCACTGGCTGTCCTGTCTGGAGACAATACACATCTCTTTAACCTGTGCTTAATGCTCCCTCCATTCACATTGTCTGTATCTTTAAGACCTGGTTGGCTGTAGAGATTTGCATTCTAATCAGTATTCTGTAACTTGATTTTGTGTCTCTGTGCCCTGTTTGAGAGCACATTTCCACTCCATCTGATGAAGGAGCAGCGTTCCGAAAGCTAGTGGCGTTTGCTACCAAATAAACCTGTTGGACTTTAACCTGGTGTTGTTCGACTCCTTACTGTGTTTACCCCAGTCCAACGCCGGCATTTCCACATCAAGGAAACCCACACAGGGAAGAACGCGCAAACTCCACACAGTCACCCAAGGCCGGAATCGAACCTGGGTCCCTGGCACTGAGTTAGATGTGCTAAGCACTGTCCCACCCAAATACAAGCCTAATTTGTTATCTCTTGTCATTTGGGGATGGCACGGTGGCACAGTGGTTAGCACTGCTGTGTAACCAGCTTGGGTCACTGTTTGTGCAGAGTCTGCACGTTCTCCCTGTGACTGCGTGGGTTTCCTCCGGGTGCTCCGGTTTCCTCCCACAGTCCGAAAGATGTGCTGGTTAGGTGCATTAGCTATGCTGAATTCTCCATTAGTGTACCCGAACAGGCACCGGGATGCGGCGACTAGGGGATTTTCACAGTCACTTCATTGCAGTGTTAATGTAAGCCTACTTGTGACACTAATAAATAAGCTTAAATTTAAACTTACTCCATCCTTCAGCTAGATCATGGCTGATCATTTACCTAAACACCACTTTTCTGCACCGTCCCCATAACCCTTGACATTATTGGTATCTGGAAATCTCTCAGCTTCTGTCTTGAAAAGAATCATGAAGCTTCCAGAGCACTCTGGGGTAAAGAATTGTAAAGATTCACCACCCTACAAGTTCTGTTCCTGTTATCTCAGTTTTACTGAACATTTGTATGGCTGTCATTAAAGACTCATAGATGGACGTTAAAGATTGGAAGGCGTGTGAATTTAAAAATGATAATTCACCTCTGAAATTATTTGATGCACTCAACTATTTGTTTGAAAGAAAATACACACATTCTTGCTTGTCATCAAAGGAACTTTAATTAAATGCTGTTATTTGAAGAATGCACATAAAGCGAACCCTTATTAGAACACTGCAGGATACAGAGCTATCTCCATCATGGTGCCATTGCTTGTTGCTTTATCATTGTCTCTTTGAAGTTCACGTACAAAGAACTGCAATGGAAGATGGAAATTAACCTGAACTAGTGTCGCAACTCATTCCCAGGAGCTATTTCATAAGAGATCACATGTCACACTCTTCAATTAAGTTTCTTGCTTTGATGGGTTAAGTGCTGCATAATTATCAGCGCACTGACAATGGGTTATGGATAACTTTGTATTTGAACAGAATGTTCTGAATCACAGCGGCCACTTCTTGCCTTTAGGTTTAATCAATTCTAAATGACTGTGAATGAAAACACCAACTGATGGATCAAACGTAGATAGCATTCAGTTCTCTTGCGCTTCACAGCAGCAGGTGCGAGCTCAAATGGATCAAGGGAAGACACTAGTGGCGGGGTGGGGGGAAGAAGAAAAAGGTGCTCATCAACTTTAAAGTAATAAGACCAGTTGCAGGGGAAAGCCACAGAGACCTGCAGGTAGATGGGCAAAAATTCTGAATGGTATCTTCACCCATTAAAATGCCAGGGACTTATACTGCATCCTCTTTTACATTTTGTAACAAAACTCCACTTGCTTTGGACCAGAATTTCCACTGCCTGAGATGACTGGAAACATGAAGGGAACAAAAGTAGATAAAAATGAGGAAGAATCAATTTCGGCCAAATTTGGCAATCCATTATACCTGGTCTGTGCCTACTTTGTAATGGAGACAAAAATAAGGCTAAACATAATGTTTCATCGCAAAACAATAGCTACAAAGTTATTTACTACTTCGTTGGAGTAAATGACACACTAAATAATTTTGTACAATAACATTGAATCACATAGAAATACAGCACAGATCCAGGTCACTCAGTCCAAATGGCACATGCATTTATGCACCACAGGAGCCTCTTCCTAATTTATTTTACCTAACCCTCCTAGCATATCTTTCTATTTCTTTTTCTCTCATGAATTTATCTAGTTTTACCTGCGATGAAAGTGGGCAATTGATATATATTTATTTGTTCATCAACTGTTTTAAAGTTCAGGTTTTTTTCTCCAGGTAGTGGGTATGTTGGGAAGGAATACAGCTCATACGCTGGAAGAACAGGTTAATTATTAACTTTAGCCATGTTGTTTTTACTTCGGAGAGAGCTAATGGATTTTAGTTTGCAAAAGAAAAGAGCCCCTGGGGTTTTTGATTAAAGGAATGGAAGGAGAATTTAAGTATGCAGAGTCATGTGATAATGTGGTTAATGGGAGGGGCTAGGTGTTTACAGGAAGAGAACAGCTTTTGAGTTCTGGTTGGGGGTTACTTAAAGGTAGAGGTCAGCAAGCAGCTCTCTCCACAAAATCTCTCAGAAAGCTTCAAGGCTGTTTACACCCTTAAAGCTAGTATATTTAAAGTGTTTTTTCAGTCTGTTAAAATAAGTTGCTTATTTGGAGCTGAAACAGTGATAAGTTAGAAATTCGAGTTGTTCCTTTTCATATTTAAATATTGTACAAATAGGTAATAGTTAATTGCTTCATTTGCTACAGTTATAGTTAAAAAGTGTTATTAAATTAAGTTTGTTTTTCTATAAAAGATTCCTAATTTGTCAGCGGAATTACTCCTGGAGTGAAGCATCCTATCCTCACGTTTGTGCCAAAATAGAAAAATTGCTGGGAGTTTAGTCTGTCTTCCTCATGTAACATGGGATTCTGGCTAAGGGCCCTAACGTACCCTCAATGCATTTATTCTATCACCTCACCTATTCCCCTGTAGCACATCCCAACCATTTGCCAAATAAATAATGTTCTCCTGAATTCCTCTTTGAGTTTATTAATGACTATCCTTTATTTGTGAACACTAGTTTGTGCTCTCCAGAAAGTGAAAATATCTTCTTTATGTCTGCCATAGCAAACCCTTTCATAATTTTAAAGATTAATTAGTTTAGGCCTCGGCCTTCCATTTTCTCAAGAAATATAGCCCAGTCTGTTTGGATTTTTCTGATAGTAGCAACATTTTCATCCAACTGTCATCCTTGTAAATCTTTACTGCACCGTCTCCAGTGCCGTTATTTTTTTTATTGTAATGAGAAGCCAAAACTGCACACAATACTTAGAGTGCCAATTCGCCCCATGAACTTAATTCACCTGGTTATAGTTTTTGGGATGCTGCCATGAATAGGTGATAAATGCCTTTACGGTTTTTGTCTTTTCTAAGTCTGAATAGTGATTTATAGATATTTGTAGGAAAGCTAACAATACCCACAGCCTTGAAGAGCAATTTCATGCTTGTTTTATGTCAATACCAATCAATCGTCAGAGCTTACTTAATAGGCATCATCACTAGCAATCACCGTACCAGCTTACCCATGTAAAGTTGGAGTATAAAGTCCACTGTGCTCCTATTTTCAATCTTCACATTCTCCCTACGGCAGTCCAGAGCAAATTACAGAAGGTAATCGTGTCATAATTTTGCACCAATTTTGTTTGCTTTTGCTGCCTTGGTCAGGATTTATTGGAACCTGACAGAAATCGATTCTCCCAAAAGTGCTGAATTGGCGAGAAAACTGGTCTAAATCCCGACTGTTTTTTCAGTGCAACTTCAGACCCGAATCTCCACACTCTGTGCAATGCAGAGGTCACACTTGTGAATATCATTAAATGCTTGGGGGACGGGGCCTATTCGCTTCGGGTCTGACAGTTCCGGGCCTCTGCGCATGCACAGTGGCCCCTATCTATCAGTCTCCCCATTTGCTGGCAGCTTGATCGCTGGCTAGCCCGGGACCCCACAGTGCTGCTCCTTGCGATGCCCCCACGACCCAATCATGGCCACCCCTCCCCCCGCAATCATTCCTGGGACAGCCCCGACCCACCCCCGTCCCAGGATGTCTAGCCCCCCCCCCCCTCCCCCACCCCGAGGCAAATCCCCCGACAGACCATCCCCCGGGAGGCAGAGCCCCCCCCAACGGACCACCTTCCCCAGCCCGCCCTGATCACTGGCCTTCCTCCAGCTCCAACTGATCCCAATGCAGTGTGGCAGTGAGACCCCCCACCGATCGCCCCTTAGGCCTCACCCACAATAGGCCCTGCCCCCTTGGCACTGCCCGATGCCTGGTGGGCAGTGCCAAGGTGTCCTCTAGGCAGTGCTGGGGGCACAGGCTGGAACTGCCAGAGTGCCCTTGCCCAGAGGGCACCACCCCCCCACCACCTGACCCCCTGGAGGGGGGCCCCCCCAATGGCTCCCCCTTCCCTCCGGTGGGGCCTCCCGCTAGCTCCCTGCAAGTGGGGAGCTACTCTAAACCCCGCTGGAGTGAAATACTGCTGGCGGGGTGAGAGATGCTATCGGGCCCGGAGAAGTCTGTGCCTGGCCTGATAATCACATTTAAACTACACTTCAAAAAGATTTAAATCACTTACCTCTCTTCCCACCATTTTCCAGCGCAGTCCCGACTGCACCTGTTCTCTGGCTGTGGAAAACACGCACGCATCGGGAACACATGCGCAAAACCTGCGAAATGGCCGACACGCGATTCTCCCATCCCGACACGTCAAAAAACATGCGCATCAGGATGGGAGAATCACCCCCTATAGCTTTGCTGACACCTATATGTTCTGTTCAATGAGCTTAGCAGTAAGATAACGCTTCCATTTTTTTTACTACTGAAGGACTCTGTAGGGAATCTAGTGAATAATTAAAGGAATATATTCACGGATTCATAAATTGATGCAAACCTCCACTTGCCAAATAGATAAGTTAAAGAAGCCTTTGAATCATTTGGTTAATACATTATCCATCACGAATAATGAAGGCAGAGAAGTATCAGTGCCAGATTTTACATCCCATACTGCCAATAGAAGTGAATTAATTCTGATATGAACCACTTCCACCCACCAGCCCAGATAGGGAAACTCAGGTTATGCAGACAATCTAGATGAGGGATTTACACAGAATGATTCATGACTCACAAGGAAGCTACAGGACATTCTTTTTCTCTCAGAGGGTTATTAGTGTGTGCAATTCAAGGCTGAGCGAGTTGTTTTTCTCATAGACAAGAGAGACAAAGTTGTATGCAGCAGATGGCAAAATGGAGTTGAGACCAGAACCAGATGAGCCATGATCTTTTTGATTGGCAGAGCAGGTTTAAATGGTCTACTTTTCTATCTCTAAGGCCTATGTTCCTATGTACTTCCTGTAGCGTCAGCAAAGTAGAGACAGGATGTTTAGATCCGTGCTTTATCTGCTGTGATGCTCCTGGCTGGTATCGGCTGGGATTTGCAGCTGATGAGGCCTCATCAAAAACTGCTGCACCTGTACTGGGGAGCAGGCAGACTTGGTCAGTGGAGATGAAGCAGCAGGACAGTGGTTCTGTGTCTGGCAATGGGTGAAAAATGGAGATGCTTTGAGCGAGTCCCCACTTCCATGTTCCTCTTCACCACCACTCTTCTCATGGTCCACCTCCACTTCCCTGTAAGACATCCCTACGTTGCAGATCAGAGGGTTTATGAACAGACAAGGCTAATTTTTCATCAGTCCTACTTAAGGTGGTATCCGTAGTGTGCAAGCCATCGAATCATAGAATATCTACACTGCAGAAGGAGGCCATTGGGCCCATCGAGTCTGCACCAACCTCAATCCCACCCAGGCTCCATTTCCATAGCCCCACATATTTACCCTGCTAATCACCCTGACACTCGGGTCAATTTAGCATGCCCAATCAACCTAACCCGCATATCTTTGGACTGTGGGAGGAAACCGGAGCACCCAGAGGAAATTCACACAGACACAGGGAGAATGTGCAAACTCCACACAGACGGTGATCTGAGGCCAGAATTGAACCTGGGTCTCTGGCACTGTGAGACAGCAGTGCTAACCACCGTGCCACCGTGCACCCCCCCCCCCCCATTCAGTGAGAGCCAGCGTGTACTCATTTTATTGTCCTGTTTGATGCTCACTGCAGTTTGTTATTATTATTTATTTCTCTTAGTTTCATTGGAATTTGCTACCTGAAAAATGTTCCAGCATTCAGAAAAGATCTAAGATAAATTAGGTCCAAGTATGTGAGCAAAACACCAATACAAAATCTTGTCCAATTTTCCATGTCTTCAGCTCTGACGCATGGTCATCCTAACTTGAAACGTTGGCTCTATTCTCTCCCCACAGATGCTGTCAGACTTGCTGAGGTTTTCCAGTATTTTCTCTTTTTATTTCAGATTCCAGCATCTACAGTATTTTGCCTTTATGGGCAGCACAGTGGCACAGTGGTTATCACTGCTGTCTCACAGCACAGGGACCCAGGTTCGTTTCTAAACTTGGGTCACTGTCTGTTCGGAGTCTGTGTCTGCGTGGGTTACCTCCGGGCACTCGGCTTTCCTCTCGCAGTCCAAAGACGGACTGGTTAGATGCATTGACCATGCTAAATTCTCTCTCAGTGTACCCAAATAGATGCTGGAGTGTGGCGACTAGGGAATTTTCACAGTAATTCCATTGCAGTGTTAATGTAAGCCTCCTTGTGACATTTATGAATAATCTTATAATACAAAATCAAAGGCTAATTGACCTGAAACACTAACTCTGTTCCTGCCATGCTTTGTGTCTTCTTTAGGGAATGACTGTCACCTGTAACTGGATTGATGAACTTTTAGACACTTATGATGGTTCAGTGACTTGTTAGGTATTTGAGAAACATTCCAAAATGATTTTAATGGAAGAACATATATTTCTCCTTTTGGATTCTTGCAGTAATTTCAATGATTGTTCAGTATGAACAAACAGGCAATTCTGCACTCTGATGCCCCTATCTTAAAGATGCATGAAGTACATCTGGTTATAAAAAAGATGTCATCATTTTAGCAGTCTCCTTCCACAGTGTAGCATTGATGATAACATGAATGCCAGTGACTGATTATTGACCTGACAAATTCTGATAAGTGAAAACACCGAGAGAGAAAGAGAAATAATTCAAATTTTAAACAGGTCATTCGCATGTATTGAAACCTGGAAGTATAATGTGCATGATGGATGTTACTTTCCATTTCAACAATCACCAGGTTCTCTTTTAAATCATATATATGCTTTTCTCTGAACTGTGACAGTGAAATTCATTCTGACACTTAAAAGAAGCAGAAAGCATGGTAACAGCTTCTGGCTGTGAAGGAAATTGGTCCCAATTTTCACATTCCGTTCAAAGGCACAACTTAGGGCTCTCCCGCTTGGAGTTTTCAGAATAGAGGCAAAATCCCTGCGTGGATGCATTGCTTGTGAAGCAGCCATTTTCTTCATTGCACCAAGGAGATATAGCTGCAGAGAAGCTTCTACATTTTCTGAATTGTTTTTATTCCTAACACATTTTGAGCTGGTTTGCAGATGTTCTGTTGGGACCAGGAACCTGATGTGAAAATTTCTTTTGTATGGAATTGATTTGGATGCAGATAAGAATGTTAACTAAAAATGTGCATGATTTTTATTTATTTTTGTTTTAACCCTCCCAGGAGAAGGTTAATTGTTGGCACGTTATGACTTCACATTTTTCAGTAAATCCTTTACTTCCTTTCTCTTTCAGTTCTCCTGACAATAACTAAACATTGAAGGCAACAGGCCACGTGCTCCTAGACTTGCATCAATTCCATTCTGGAAAAAAGCTGCTTTGAGATTGTAACAATGCACTTTCACAGACTTCATTTGTGAACCTGTGGTGGACTTCAGTTGTGCCTTTGTCCTGCCTGGACCACTGTTGTGTGTTTGTTATGCCTGGACACAACCCCTGCCGGCTCGGCTCCTCCCCTTGTCACCTAGTATAAAGGTGGCTGCTTCCTCCCCCTTGTTCAGTTCGGGTCGGTTATCTGTTGGGATGTGCTCCTGGTTCTGTAATTAATAAAAGCCTACAGTTGAATTGGCACACAAGTAGTCTTTTGCCTAATTGATAGCGCATCAGAACCCAAAAAGGATTTATTCAGAAGAAAACAGCAATCTTCACCTCGTACCTTATATGTCCCCTGCTTAAGATGGCTCCACCCGCTGGGGTGATTATCCATCTTGAGCACCAATTGGTCACCATACCCTTACTTTGCTGTGCTGCCCTTAAAGGAATAATCACTACAAATTACCATAGAGATGCAATGACCCATCATTGAGTGACTGGTTCCCTTTAAAAAATCAGCTCTGTAGCTATAGTAAGAATGTAGAAATCCAAAACAGACAGTGCTAGGAAGACTCAGCAGTTCTGGCAGCATCTTTGGAGAAACTGATGTTTTGGGTCCAACAGGACTCTTCTTTGGAACCCTTCCGAACTCTTCTGAAGAAGAGTTACATCAGAAATGAAACACTAACTCTGTTTCTCTCTCCACAGATGCTGTCAGACCTGCTGAACTTTTCCAGAACTTTCTGTTTTTATTTTAGATCTCCAGCATCTGCAGTATTTTCCTTTCATTTTTTTCCCCCGGAATGCCTTTTATTTTGTTAATTGTTGCATTTCACCCCCCCTTTTAACTTTGCACTGTGTGCACTTTTGTCATTTAATTACTCCTGCCTGCCACATACTCTATCACAGACATTCTTTAAGAACAAAGAACAGTATAGCACAGGAACAGGCCCTTCGGCCCTCCAAGCCTGCGCCGATCACATTTACCTACCAAAACCAACCGCTTGTATCCCCCTATTCCCTGTTTGTTCATATGTCTATCAAGATAAGTCTTAAATGTGGTTAACATAACTGCCTCGACCACCTCACTTGGCAGTGCATTCCAATTCTCCTTTGTCCTTTCCTTCCCTCTCCCTATCCGCCACCACTCCCAGGCTCTGCACTGACTTAAAACTGGTAATTTCTAACATCCTCTTGTTCTGAGGAAAGGCTATCGGCCTGAAACAGTATCTCTGCTTCTTTCTCCCCAAATACTGCCTGAATTACTAAGAGTCACCAGCATTTTCTGTTTTTGATTCAGATATTCAGCAGCTGGAGACTAATGAGCTGCTTCTGGCAATAATTGCATCCAACTGCCCTACAAAAACCTGCCATGATCTAATTGAATAGCAGAGGAAGTTCGATGGGCTCTATGGCTTAGTTGTAATTGGATTTATACTCTATCATTCATAAATATCAATTTAGGGCCAAGCAGATGAGTTCCCTACTTTGGGAAAAAGGAACATTTGTGGGAATTTGACAAAGGCTCGGCCTATTCTTCTTTTTCCAAGAGACTCAAGGGTAGGGGGAAAGACATGCTGGTTAGGTGCATTGGCCATGCTAAATTCTCCCTCAGTGTACCCGAACAGGCGCCTGAGTGTGGCGACTCGGAGATTCTTACAGTAGCTTCATTGCATTGTTAATGTAAGCCTACTTGTGACACTAATAAATAAACTTAAACTTAAAAACATAAGATTAAAATCATGGAGGAAGCCTCCGTATCTGTGATACAAGGCAGAATTTTCTCACTTTAAATCCTTGCTGGAATTACAAGACCATTTTCAGATCTGGAACCCAACTAGATCTTTGCCAGAGCAACCAATCGTTATCTGGCTTCCAGGCTGCTTAACCAATTAGGGAGAGTGAGCTAGTCAATGCATCCATTATGTCAAAGGAAGGATTTCCCATTACATTCTGCTTTTCTCTATCTATAGCTGATGCCAGATCTGCTCAGAATTTCCAACATTTTCTGTTTTTATTAAGGGACCATTGCCTGACTTGCATTGACTCATCAGCATGGAGATCTTTGAGGCTACAGCAACCACAGAAATGAAGAGGAGACCTGGGAAGGTTATTCACTTGAACTTCCACACTTATTGGAAACTCAAAGAAACATAGAAAATAAGAGAAAGAGTAGACCATTCGGCCCTTCATGTCTGCTCTGCCATTCAGTATGATCATGGCTGATCCCGCCTTTCCCCCATATCCTTTGACCTCCTTTGTCCAAGAGCTATATCTAGATCCTTCTTGACAACATACAATGTTTTGACCTCAAATGTGGTAGCAAATTCCAAAGGCTTTCCACCGTCTGAGTGAAGAAATTTTTCATCATCTCAGTCCTAAAAGGTTTACCCCTTATCCTTAGACTATGACCCATGGTTCTGGACCCCCCACCATCAAGAACATCCTTCCTGCATCTACCCTGTCCTGTCCTGTTGGAATTTTATTGGTTTCTATGATATTCTCCCTCATTCTTCTGAACTCCAGCGAATATAATCCGAACCGAATCAATCTCCCTTCATATGTCGCTCCCGCCATCCCAGGAATCAGTCGGACCTGCTGGGAGATGACAATGAGGTGAGCTCTCCCCAGGAAGTGTATAGAAAAGACTGAGGAAGGCAGCAGCAGGAGTGTGGTCCCTCCAAACCAGAGAGAGTACACTGAGAGCATCTAGGAATTCAGGAGGAAAAGAAAGGTGATCACCAAAACACTTCTAGATGCCATATTCCACAATCTGACTTACCCAGCATTTCCCTCTACATGCCTCAGGTCAATGCATCTTGTAGCTCCAGTTGTTCCTCTCATCACCTTCTGAGTAGCCAACATTCACATTCATCCGCAATCTATTGCATCTCACACCCATGCCTGACAATTACCATCCACAAATGGTGTCCCTCATTTCTCTCCACACAACGATTCAGAGCTAAACCCACTCATAGTTGGTTTTGTGACAACCTCAACAAGCTTTTAATTACTTTCCAGGCAGATCGCCGGGAGCTCTCTGCTGGGTGTCGGTGTTGCTTTGGGCAAAACTGGAATAGGGCAGAATTATGGTGGGATCCTGACCAGACATCAATTTCTGGGATTTCCCACTCTGCCCTCACCTGCACTTGTCTTCACTAGGCTGGGGAGAAGTTTGCCCTTTAAAGTTTTACAAGAATCCCTGGTTCAGTTCTCAGTGTGTTGGCTGATCTTAGCTGGGCACTGACATATGCTCCTAAATTAGAAAATGAAATAAATCAGCCGTGATTCCTTCTCCTGATTACTATCCAACTGTGTGTGTGTGCACACGTGTGTGTGTGTATGCTTGTGTGTATCTGCATGTGCTTGTATGTGTGTGTGTGCATGTGCTTGCATGTATATGTGCGTGGATGTGTTTGCATGCATCTGCGTGTGTGTGTGGGTATTCCTTCTTCATTAAATTCTATCATACTCATCAAATTAATTGTCAGAATTTATTGTCAAGGTTACTGTATGAATAATGGACATTTTGAAAAGTTGCTAAAGATTGTTCTAAGTCACCCTTGCTTCAGCTCCTGAGAATAAAATGCAATAGAATAAGCTCTCATACAATAGAAAAGGAAGTACTATTTGTCTCAAAATGTGCAACCGGTAGATTGAAACCCAACCCCAGAGATTTAAGCACATCATTTAAGTTGATACCTTTAGTAGTACTGTAGAAGTATCAAATTACTGGAGGTGCCACCCACTGAGGCCTGTCTACCTGTGGTGACCCTGGACACACCCCTGCTGCGCCTGACCCGAGACTCCTCCCTTTCCACCTGATCGAGGTATAAAGGTAACGTTTCCTCCCCTCTGCCTCAGTCTGGGCCAGGCTGACTACAAGGGTGTGTTCCAGTTCTTTGCGATTAAAAGCCTGTTGTATTTCACTCACTCGCTGGAGTCCTCGTAAATTGATGGTGCATCACTACCCTTTCAGTTAGTTGAAAAAGATCCCATTGCATTATTTTAAGAGGAGCAGATGAGTTCTGCTGGGATATCTTGCCCATTTTAACTGGTTATTCATTATGAATTGTCTGTATGTCCTTTATGTGCCAGGTTAACTTACGTAACAGTAATGGAGCACACAAATAATTAATTGAGTCTAAAACAGACTGGGATGATCTGAGGGTGTGAAAGTTAATACATAAATGTAACTTCCTGCTATTATGGAACTATTCAGCAGCGTAGAAATAAATAACAGAGAAGAAGGGATGGAGGACAACTGGAGGATTCATAGAATCCCTACGGTGCAGAAGGAGGCAATTTGGCCCATGAAGTCTGCAGTGATTCTCCAACAAAACATCTTACCCAGGTCCTACCCCAGTAACCCAATAATCCCCCTAACCTATGCATCTCGGGACACTAAGGAGCAATTTAACATGACCAATCTACCTAACCTGCACATCTTTGGACTGTGGGAGGAAACCGGAGCACCCGGAGGAATACTGGGAGAACGTGAAAACTCTGCACAGATGGTCACTCAAGACTGGAATCGAATCCAGGTCCTTGGCACTGTGAGGCAGCATTGCTAACCACTGTGCCACCATGCCAGCCCAGAAACTGTGTGGAAAATTCGGACAATTGTTGGACAATTGTCTGCTCTGGTGCGGATTTTAAAAAAAATAGTGATTGCCTTTTAATTAAAAATCTAATTCTGAGTAGTTGCTCTGGCCTTGACCACCCCTTCCTAATTGGTGTCCATTTACTTGCTGCTGGAGGCTGGTGAACCTTATCTGATTCAGCATAGCTGTTCTCTCATTCCAGTTGCTGTATGGATCCGGTAAGTGGAAATTCCCATGGTAAATGCGCCTGCCGTCTCTATATCACCAATCTTGACAAGGGCGGACAGAGGCTTAACACCGTTAAAGGCCAAGCGGTAAGCTCTAATTCAGAATGGGGCCAAGCATATGTGAGTCCTGGCCTTCCTTTGTGCCATTCTGCCTGGCTCCCATCAGAGTTCGCACAGAAAACTGATGGAATGATTGAAGAAATTCAGCCCCCCCGATTATTAGTGCTGGCACCGACTGTAGTGCATCACACAGCTATTGTTTTAGCAACAACTCTGGGAATAGATGTCTGTAAGTTAAAGTACGAAACAGTTAACTTTACCGAGAAAAGGAAAATGCATATTGTTCAGGTATTGCACATTTTGTCCATTAATCCAGAATCTAGTTCCTGAATCGCTTTATATTGGTGAAGCCACCCAGCTCCGAAACTCCTGAATTCCCTCCCTAAATCTCCCCATGGCTCTGCCCTGCTTTCCTCCTTTAAGACATTCCTTAAAACCAGTGCCGCATTTAGACTTGGTGAGGCCCTAAGCTATATAAAACTTGGAGGCCCCTTGTTAAAAAGTTACACCAAAAGGTCTCACAAAGGTGCATACCAAAACAGGACCTTGGGTCGCCACAAAAAAATTGAAAACATAATTAAGCCTTTTAATTATTTAATAGCAAGGTATTTAAAGTGAAAAATACAAATTATTTTCAAATGAATGCATTTACTGATTACATATTTATCATTCGGCTGGCTTGATCTCTCATAGATTTTGGTAATTTTGGTAATTCTTTGAGTTGCTCTTCAAGCTGGTGCTTTCTTTTTCTTTTCTGGTATCCGCTCTTAAATGTTCTCTTCATTGTAAACCTTCTGAAATTTTGTGAGGCCCCTGCGGATTGTGAGGCCCTAAGCTGTAGCTTGTTTAGCTTATGCCTAAATCCGGCACTGCTTAAAACCTATTTCTTTGACCAAGCTTTTGATTATTGGCCCTAAATTTCCCTTTGTGGCTTGGCATCATATTTTGTTTCATTGCGCCCCTATGAGACCTATGAGGCCCTGGGATATTTTATTAGGTGAAAGGGGCTTTTCAATTCCAACTTGTAGTTGAATGAATGCCAGACTTCATTTGTCATTGTTAATATATAATATACCTGCTTGTAATCCACACAAGATTGCGTTTCAATAATGCTTCCTCCATAAAAGTGAGCTTTGAAAGGTTATGAACTTTACAGTAGGTAAGCATTTGTGATCAATAAACTTCACCCAAAGGCGTGAGCAGCATCAGCCATCAACTTTGCAATGAGTGATCACCTTTCACACTGCTCAGAACAAAATAATGTATTAATATGGAAGTTTAAAGTTCCAGGGCCTCACAAGTAAGAAGATTATGGTAGCATTGTTCAAGTAGCAAGACAGAGCTTCCTGTTCAATTTGCCTACCCTTACCCAGCAAAGCTCGACTTAAGGTGGTAAGTGGTTAACCAAGTGCTATCTGTGTACAAGTGGTGCTGCTGATAAAACACGTGGAATTGAACTATGATCACAAACGTACTTTGTCTCAAGTGTCCCGACTCCACAGGTTACAGGTACGGGGTGGAACTGTTATGAATCATCAAAAATTTTTCGATAACATAATGACTAAATTATGTGCCTGGAGCAAACATGTTCCAGGCTCTCCCGTATGAATTTGTTAGCAGTGCACAAGCTTTAGGCTCTGATGCAAATAATGCACTTTATCGTCAAGATACTTTTCGACCTCAACTGAACCATAAAATATAACAGGCGCCTCATGAAAAAAACTTTTCACAACACCTTTGAGATCTGTGTTTACATCTCAACCAGAAAGGATAAAGATAATGGTGTTAGCACCATTTATAAACACCAGCCAAACACACACATTACTCAGTGCAGCCCAGTTGTTTGATTTGATTTGATTTGATTTATTATTGTCACATGTATTAACATACAGTGAAAAGCATTGTTTCTTGCACACTATACAGACAAAACATACCATTCATAGAGAAGGAAACAAGGGAGTGCAGAATGTAGTGTTAGGGTGTAGCTAGGGTGCAGAGAAAGAGAAAGTCCATTCAAAAGTCTGATGGCCGCAGGAAAGAGGCTGTTCTTTAGTCGGTTGGTACGTGATCTCAGACTTTTGTATCTTTTTCCCAAAGGAAGAAGGTGGAAGAGAGAATGTCCGGGGTGCGTGGGGTCCTTAATTATGCTGGCTGCTTTGCTGAGGCAGCAGGAAGTGTAAACGGAGTCAATGGATGGAAGGCTGATTTGCGTAATGGACTGGGCTACATTCACGACCTTTTGTAGTTCCTTGTGGTCTTGCGCAGAGCAGGAGCCATACTAAGCTGTGATACAACTAGAAAGAATGCTTTCTATGGTGCATCTGTAAAAGTTGGTGAGAGTCATAGCTGACATGCCAAATTTCCTTCGTCTTCTGAGAAAGTAGAGGCATTGGTGGGCTTTCTTACTATAGTGTTGGCATGGCGGGACCAGGACAGGTTGTTGGTGATCTGGACACCTAAAAACTTGAAGATCTCGACCCTTTCTACTTCATCCCCATTGACGTAGACAGGGGCATGTTCTCCTTTACACTTCCTGAAGTCAATGACAATCTCCTTCATTTTGTTGACATTGAGGGAGAGATTATTGTTGCCGCACTAGTTCACCAGATTCCCTATCTCATTCCTGTACTCTGTTTCGTCATTGCTTGAGATCCGACGCACTACGGTGGTGTCGTCAGCAAACTTGAAAATTGAATTGAAGGGGAATTTGGCCGCACAGTCATAGGTGTATAAGGAGTATAGTAGGGGGCTGAGAATACAGCCTTGTAGGCACTGGTGTTGAGGATGATCGTGGAGGAGATTGTGTGGACGATCAAGGGTAAGATGGCTCCAAGCAAAAAGAAGGCAGCACGAAGTTTCAGCAATGAGGGTCTTCTTCACGGTGTGTGCCAGCACCAGAATATCCTCTACGTGAGGGATGGGTTCCAGGCAGTCCACCAATCTCACCTTTCCAGCCTGGGAGGCAGTTGCAAGGGTGGTCAGCACGACGGGCACCCACAGAAGAAACGCCATTCGGTGTAGGAAGAAGATGAATGATCTCATCCACACTTTCAGGGGGGCACAGTGGTAAGCACTGCTGCCTCACAGCGCCAGGGACCCGGTTCGATTGCCGGCTTGGGTCACTGTCTGTGTGGAGTCTGCATGTTCTCCCTGTGTCTGCATGGGTTTCCTTCAGGTGCTCTGGTTACTTCTCTCAGTCCAAAAGATGTGCTGGTTAGGGGCATTGGCCATGCTAAATTCTCCCTCGATGGCAACATATTCTCCCTCAAATAGGCAACAGAGTGTGGCAACTTGGGGATTTTTGCAGTAGCTTCATTGCATGTGAATGTAAGCCTACTTGTGACTAATAAATAAACTTTAAGGGTGTCATAATTCAGCTCACTCTAAGCACACAATCTCAATGGCATTTTGCTCTCAGAGCATCCATCAGCTTGGGATCTCACAAAATAGCAGCGAGGGAGATATGAATGTTGTTATCAATAGGCCTATTCACCAGCATCCTATCCATCAGCCCACATACACACCATCCCCAGCCCATACTGGGGAGGGCTCTGCACAGACAACAGGCATGTGCACTTTGCAACCTCTTCTCCATCTCTTCCCTTCATATTTCATCGCTTTGTCTTTATGCAGGCCCACAACAAGAGGGAGGGATCCCAGATCAGAGGAGAGATGGCAGACATCCAGGATGTCTCCAAGTTTGAGGAGGATGTCATTGAATTGGTGATCCAGAATAGAGGTCGTTCCTGTGGGGAAGGTGAGAGTGGCCTCTCCCAGCAAACCAACATGTTCCAGTCCTCCATAATCAAAGTCTGACATTCACAGTGAGTGATTGTATTCAGCTTGCTCATGAACAAAATCTGTTTTAGAGGCAGCAGCATGTCCAGACATGCCAGTGTAGGCAACATAAACCCCAGCCCCAAGACCACCTTAGGGGAGGATACTGAGGAGCCATTTGAAGAAGACCTGTCACTGTGATCACCTCCAGTCTACACCAGTGCAGAGACACACACCGTGGAGGAGATCTAGAGATTTGGGGTCACATTCTGGGGACACCTCACTGACATATGTCCCCAGCATGCCGATGTAGTGACAGCCAAAGTCCTTAGCACTCGGAGGACTACTGTTTAGACCATTTAAAAACACTGCTGTCATATGCATAATATTGCTGAGAATCTTCCATTATTAAACAGTGGTGAGCATGATAACACTACATCTAGCAGTCTTTTTGTTTCCCCTTGATATTTGTCCTTACCCCTGACAACCTGCAGATAAGTGACTCACACTGAAATATTGTAACATGGGCAGTACTCTTCCTAATGCCATTCTTCACATGACCGTACAAGCCATCAGAGTCGAATCTAATGCTGTTCTTATTCAACATACACGCAGCCACAAGACACTATTGAACTTTTATTTTCAAAACATTTTTAAAAACAGGCATACATGTAAATTACTGTCTCACTTGACGCCTCGGGTAATTATGTGGAAGGCAGCAACTGGATAATGCGACATCCATTGCGGTTGCTTGTATTATGTTCTGGCACTAGCTGTTGGGATGATTAAAGTGTGAGGAAAGACATTTAAGAGGAAACAGTCTCTCTGAAAAATACCCAGTGATGGACGTGACTGGAAAATCCTGGCCGTGGACATGGCTGGATAATCCCAATGATGGACATGGCTGGAAAATCCCAGCCGCAGGCAGGGCCTGAAAATCCCAGAAAGGAGGCAAAAAGATTCAAAGTGTAATTTCAGGGCTTTTGTAGATTTTGTTGAGTAGACACAGTATCCCATACACGCATGAAGCAATAGACTATAGAGGATATAGGGAAAAAATTCATTCTATTGTTAAGCTGATAGAAATAGTTTGTTAACTTATTTTAATTAATTCAGGGCATTGTGGGTATCACAGGCCAGTTCATTTATTGTCCATCCCTAATCGCTGTACAAATGATGGTAGTGAGTGAACTTCTTAAAACTTTGGAAATCAAGCAGCTTGGTCCAGTCAAGTGGCTTGCTCAAATATTTTACAGGGCCGTAAATCAACCACATTGCTGTGGCTCTGCAGTCATATATTGGCCAGACCAGGTAATGACGGCAGATTGCCTTCCCATAAGGACAGCAATGAACCAGATGGGTTTTTACCACAATTCCAGTAGATTCATTGCTAATGCTAGTTTTTTTTTAGTCCGAATTTATTTCGCAATTCAAGTTCCCTGGCTGTTGTAGTAGGATTGAACTCCTGTCCCTCAATCAATTGTGACAATAAATTTGAAAGATCTGTTTTGCTTCGGGAATGCAAAGCCAGTTTGTGCAGATTAAGTGGTGAATACTTGTCATATCGTACTCAAATACAATTGGAACCTCCATAGGAGTTGGCATCTTTGGAGAGAAAATGGTCACTGGCATGTCAAATGGATCATGGCAGTGACACCTCCATAAAGACAAAGGTCCATAGATTATTAATCATAGACATGGAGCTGGATTTAATGGAGGCAATGTGGAACGGTCTGTCAGCAGGAGAGCTGGCAAGAGTTCCACTTCACCTCAACTGGTGAAGACCCAATGAATTAAGAGCCTTAAAGCATTTATTTGGACAGCAGCGAGCCTTCCCCAGAATCAAGGACACTCGGGGGGCGGGGGGGTTGGGGGAGGGGGGGTGGATGCCACGCCTGCTATGATCTGCAGACCAATCAGATGGCAGAAGCTCTATTGAATTGCAGCACCAACGGGGAGGCAGTGGCTGCTGCTGGTACAACACCCCACCTGAAGCTCAGTATCGTCGCTAGATCCCAAGCCACAGGTGAATGATGGCGGGAGGGGTGTGTGGGGCAGGGTCGCCAGAGGATTGGATTGATGGGGAGTCAGCAGCAAGAGCAGGGTTTGGTATGCAGTGGCACCCCACCTTCCGATGCCAGCTCCTTCGATCGGGCACTGAGTGTCTTTGAACAAGAGACCCCTCCTGGGAGCCTGCCAGGCACGCTGCACGGGTTTGCTTGTCGTGCTCTTTGCATGACAATCCCCCTTGTCTGTTGCAGGGTGAATACCAGATGAGGCCCAGAGTGGGCATGAATTTGCCACTTAAGTGCCTGAGTTAGCAACAGGGCAGGAAGGCCATCCATGGACCTGCCCGCCACAGAATAAATCAGGCTGGAGGCAGGGATGTGGCACTGATGCTTCCATCCAATTTAATGCTCCCCCATACAACCAAAGCTGCCACAAAGAGGGCAATAACTTCCACCCATAGAATGGCTACAGCACAAAAAGGAGGCTTTTCGGCCTGTCATATCCATCCTGGTGTTGTGAATATAATTTCAGATATTTAGTTTGGTATCAAAGGCAAATGAAAGGCAAATCATTCTGTAAACTGCTGGACTGATCTTTTCAAGGTGGGGGGGGAGGGCAGGGGGATGGGGGGGAGGGTGGGGCTGGGATTAGACCCTCAATCTTTGGGGAAAAGTTAGATACAGTAATTACATCCCAACGCCTATCCAAGGAAAGAGATACCACACAAAGTTTAAGAGCATTAAAGCCAAACATAAAAGTAAGGACACTGATTCAAGGTGGCACAGTGGTACAATGGTTAGCACTGCTGCCTCACAGCTCCAGGGACCTGGGTTCAATTCCCGGATTGGGTCACTGTCAGTGTGGAGATGTGTGGGTTAGGTTCATTAGCCATACTTAATTACCCCTTAGTGTCCCGGGATATGTTAGAGAGAGTAGCGGGATAAATATATGGGGTTACGGGGATAGGGCCTCGGTGGGATTGTTGTTGGTGCTGACTCGATGGGCTGAATGGCCTCCTTCTGCACGATAGGGTTTCTATGATTCACAGAGTGCCATTAAAAGGTGGGGCTGTTACATATTCCAAATTTCATAAACGTAATTTCTTCAATTGCAGCTGAAAATTTCAAGTCTATTCTTTGGTGGTTTAGAATATTGTAGATGGGCCACAGATGGGAAAATGCTAAAATTGTCCTCCGTGACCCAGAGTTAGTGAGGTGGAAATCAACTGCCTTTCAATACTCCTGATCAGCAATCAGTGACTTGTGCTGGAAAATGCTTTCCTGTGGACATATGATGAAGACAAGATCAGTTCGCTGTGATGTAACACAATAGCGTGCTGGTTATCACTGTCCAATCTCAAATAGCCAATTGGTTCAAGTACAGGAGAGCTGTCGACCTCGGTGGAAACATACCCTAATGACGGTGTCTGCACTCAGGAAGAAGGGAAAGAATGTCTCCACAGTACAGGATAGTTAACTCGTCTTATTCAGGGCTTTTACAATAATACCTCCTCTTTACTTGGCAGCGTTAATGTAGAAGAATGTCCCAAGATGCAGCACAGGTTGAGATGCCAATCCAATGAAGGGAAGTGTGCAAAGTAAGCGAATAGGCTGGGATTTGGGAGGTGACTAGAAGAGGTGACCTTCTGCGTTTGGTCAAAGAGATGGGTTAATTTCCATTAAGATTGCACAAAAAGTTTCAGGGTTGTTTCATTTAAATTGCTTAAGTTATATTAGCGGATCATTCTTTTTTGTTCAACAAAAATGCTATTGAATTAAAAAGTTTAAATAAGCCAGTGGCTGTGTAAATTTTAAATTAAGCAAACCAGCAGCCATAATGCAGTTGTAAAAGTGAAATGAGGTAAGAATAAAGCACAAAGTATGCTGAATGTTCATGTCCATTTTATAAGCTGAAGTGCCTTTCTGTTTTCTAAGATATGTGTGCGTACTTTAGTTACCAAAGTTTAATACACCAGTGCATCATGAAGAATGTTGCATTGGTCTTCTGCTGGGAGATGGATCCCTCTGCTGGTGTATTGTGGTAGTACATCAGTTAAAGCTCAGCATGCAAATCTGCACCTTGTATGTCCACAGAAATGATCATACACAGGATGTTGCCTGGTATGGAGGGTCTTAGCTATGAGGAGAGATTGGGTAGACTGGGGTTGTTCTCCTTGGAAAGACGGAGAATGAGGGGAGATCTAATAGAGGTATACAAGATTATGAAGGGTATAGATAGGGTGAACAGTGGGAAGCTTTTTCCCAGGTCGGAGGTGACGATCACGAGGGGTCACGGGCTCAAGCTGAGAGGGGCGAAGTATAACTCAGACATCAGAGGGACGTTTTTTACACAGAGGGTGGTGGGGGCCTGGAATGCGCTGCCAAGTAGGGTGGTGGAGGCAGGCACGCTGACATCGTTTAAGACTTACCTGGATAGTCACATGAGCAGCCTGGGAATGGAGGGATACAAACGATTGGTCTAGTTGGACCAAGGAGCGGCACAGGCTTGAAGGGCCTGTTTCCTGTGCTGTACTGTTCTTTGTTCTTTGTTCTTATTTCAATTGTGGATGAGATATCACAGAAAGATGACTATATAGCATTTGTCATGGCGATAAAAAAACATTTGTTAATTCCTTTTTTTATTGTATCTTTTGGTACCTTATTCCTAATCAAAAAGTCAATTAAGTCTAATCAGAGACCCCGACATGAGGGACAAGCCAGATCCAAGCTGACAAGACAGGATAGACATCCCGTTTTGGGCTTGATCAAATGAGATCCAAGCTGACAGGATGAGGCATTGCACCCCCTCCCAGGCTCGATCTGACCTTCATCTTAGCCAAAAGGTCGAGGTGGCTTTGAAAAAAATTGCATCAGGTGAAGCCTTGGGTTAACCTCATTGGCTATCCTGATCGCTTGCTCTACCCTGGCACAGGCAAACCATAATCGCAGGCATCAGCGCACCCCAAGTGCAATGGGCTAGCCTGGTCACCAGCCTGATCATGGTTTCACTCCCGCCAGGTAAAACCTTTTTGTTTTCAAAATAAAGATAGGTCCAACTATTCGGTGTTTCCACAATCTCAATACCAGCGACAGATATACTGTCAGAAACTTCCAGCACTAACCTTGCCAGAGTAAATGAGATCAAGGGGAGTTTTCCTAATTTAATAATTTTAGTGGGTGCCCACTCCATTATTGGCGCTTCTCTTTCACATACCTTTGAAGAGGATGTGGCTAATAATACTCCAAATAAAAGTGGAACATTGAATCACATGTGGCTTCCCTCAGGCAGACCCGAAGGGCCCTATTTTACCATTCTGGTTCTAAGTACTGGGCGGACTTGAAACTGAGAGTGTTCCAGATCCGACTTTTAGACCCGTTCTCAGGTACCCCCATACGCACTCTGCCTAAAAAAATATCAGTGATTCCGAATCGCGCTGCAGAAGCCTGTGGGCGGGGCTTAGCTCGCCCGAAACCCTGCAGCTCCGATCGGCGCCTCCAACTGCCCATGCGCAGAAAAAAAAATGGAATTCCACTCCACTGCCACATCCCTCCTGGGCTGGATTATACCTCCCCCTGGCCCTCACAGACATTGCCCCACTCCCACAACATTACTGACCACATTATCCCCCCACCCTCCTGCCACCCAGACTGATCGCAAGCCCCTCCTCCCTTCCCCCTCAATGATCTCAGGCAGAGTGGCAGTGGACCCCATTCCCCCCCCCCCCCCCCCCCCCCCACTAATCTCAGGCAGAGAGACCCACCCTCCTCCCTCCACCCTACCGATATCAGGCAGAGTGATCCCCCCATCCAGGACCCTTCCGCACAAGGCCCCCATCTCCTCCAGACTCCAATGGCTGTGTGACACCTTCCTCTCTCTCCCATGTTCCCAATCATTGAGGCACTGATCCACCCCCCCCCCCCACCCCCCTCCCCATCAGCACACCTGCCAGTGCTCACTTGCCTTCCCCTCAATGCTAACAAGCAAACTGCATGTAACTTGCTAGAATGTTCTGCCAAACTGCCTGCAGCTGATCTGCCCTAACGAGGGGTAGCTCCATTAAAAACTCAAGAATGGACAGGCAGACAGGCATTCCTGCACAATGTGCGCACGACCAGCCCCCTGATTTTTTGAGGGCGAACTGGGGAGACTACTGGATGCAGCAGAAGCGAGGCGGGACACCCTCTTCCCCCGAGGAGGACGCAGACCCGGGGGGGCTGATGGCAATGCGCCCTGGGAGGCAGTCACTGCCTTGGTCAGTGCCAGGGCGCTGGCCTCCCAAACCGGGAAGTAGTGCCGCAAAAAGGTCAATGACCTCATCCAGCCAGGTTGAATGCTTAACCCCATATAGCATCTTCCCCCAAATCTCCCCCAGATCCTCCCATCCCCAGCACCCTGCCTGTTTCCAGCCCCTGACCCCCAAGCACCTCCTTCCAAACCCCCACTGCACTGCCCTCTAAGGGCCACCACCTGGTATACTGTAGGAGTCACGCCATCATTTTTTTTCATGGCTCCTTTTGTCTCCACTAGAGAAGACTGACCATAATACCAGAGAAAGGACGAAGACAGGGAGTGGTGAGCCAGACCTCCGGGTCCTCATCCCCTTTGAGGAGCGGGTACTGGAGCTGTGAAAGGAAGGGGAGATGCAGGCCGTCAGTGACAGTATGGTTGGGCTGCAGTCAAGAAGTGAACACCTGTCAATCTTCCACTCACTTTGAGGCAACTTCTCAGGGGCATGAGATTTGGGTGCAAGGGGCAAGATTTAGAGGAGATGTATAAGGCATGTTATTTGCACAGAGAGGGTAGTGTGTGCCTGGAACTCACTGCCTGGGGAGGTCAAGGAGGCAGATACGATAGTGACCTTTAAGGGGTGTCTTTACAGCTATGTGAATGGGATGGGAATAGATGCATATGGTCCCCGGAAGGGAACAGAGTTACAAATCAGATGGGCAACCTGGCCACTGCAGGCTTGGAGGGCCGATGGGCCTGTTCCTGTGATATAATTTTAAATCAACAGGCTAGTGAGGCTTACGTCAGTGGTAGGGAAATTATTGGAGAGGATTCTTCAAGACAGGATTTACTCCCACTTGGAAATAAGTGATCATACTAGCAAGAGGCAGCATGGTTTTGTGAAGGTTTTAAACTTTTAATAGAGACAAAGTGATTTTTGAAACTTGATCGAAATTTTCGAGGAAGTGGCGAAGATGATTGATGAGGGTAGGGCAGTGGATGTTGTCTACATGGACTTCAGTAAGACCTTTGACAAGGTCCCTCATGGCAGACTGGTAGAGTAGGTGAAATCACACGGGATCATAAGTGAGCTGGAAAGATGGATATAGAACTGGCTCGGTCATAGAAGACAGAGGGTAGCAGTGGATGGTTGTGCTTCTGAATGGAGGGCTGTGTCAAATGGTGTTCCTCAGGGATCAGTGCTGGGACCTTTGCTGTTTGTAATATATATAAATGATTTGGAGGAAAATGTAACTGGATTTGCGGATGGTGATGAGGACCATCAGAGGATATAGCAGGATATAGATCAGTTGGAGACTTGGGCGGAGAGATGGCAATCTAGACAAATGTGAAGTAATGCATTTTGGAAGGTCTAATAAAGATTGGAAATACAAGTAAATGGCAGAACGCTTAAGAGTATTGATAGGCAGAGGGATCTGGGTGTACAGGTACACAAGTCACTGAAAGTGGCAATGCGGGTGGAGAAGGTAGTTAAGAAGGCATACGGCATGCTTGCCTTCATCGGCCGGGGTACTGAGTTTAAAAATTGGCAAGTCATGTTGCAGCTTTGTAGAATCTTAGTTAGGCTGCACTTGGAATATCGTGTTCAATTCTGATCGCCACACTACCAGAAGCAAGTGGAGGTTTTGGTGAGGATACAGAAAAGATTTACCAGGATGTTGCCTGGCATGGAGGGCATTAGCTATGAGGAGAGGTTGGAGAAACTTGGTTTGTTCTCACTGGAACGATGGAGATTGAGGGGCGACCTGATAGAAGACTACAAGATTATGAGAGGCATGGACAGAGTGGATAGTCAGAAACTTTTTCCCAGGGTGGAAGAGTCAATTACTAGGGGGCATAAGTTTAAGGTGCAAGGGGCAAGATTTAAAGGAGATGTATGAGGCAAATTTTTTAAACAGATGGTGGTGGGTGCCTGGAACTCGCTGCCGGAGGAGGTAGTGGAAGAAGACACGATAGTGACTTTTAAGGGGCGTCTGGACAAATATATGAATAGGATGGGAATAGAGGGATATGGTCCCCAGAAGGGTATGGGGTTTTAGTTCAGTCAGGCAGCATGGTCGGTGCAGGCTTGGTGGACCGAAGGGCCTGTTCCTGTGCTGTAATTTTCTTGGTTATTTGTTCTTTGTTCTTTTCTTTGTGCTTTGCTCTATGTTCAATGGAGAAATGTGAACCACGTGTTTTGCATTCCGAATTCCTCTCCCCCCTTGCACTTAGCCTGTGTCCTGTGTTACAGGGACAGATCCGGACTCCCCGGGGTCTTCTGGACTACAGGGCCCTGCTGCAGCTCCCACTCATCCTGGTCAGGACAGCTCGGACGAGTCCTCAGAGGATGTGGATGAAAGGACCTCGGAGGGTGGCACATTTTTGGAATAATCTTCCACCTTGCAGTTCAGCATCCCAGATACTGCACGTTGGTGGGTCCAGTTAGTGGTGAGGCTTCTGCTTCTCTCTCTGGTGAGCACGGCACATCTGCTGATGTACATCGGGTGGAGGAGGGAACGTCCGAGGCCTCAGCTGGCCCCAGGATACATGCTCTGAGATCACTTCTCCCTCAGCTGCTGGAGATGCAGCGACAGAGCCAGGGAATGCAGGAGGGGCTGACGGCCAGACTGGACCGACAGCAAGGTTGTTGGGAGGAGTCCCAAAGCTTTCAGGTGGACCAGCTATTGTCTGTCTTGCATGCTTCCCAGGCCAACACTGCAAGAGTGGCATCTGCAGTGCAAAGCCTGGGGCAGGGGATCCTCACCATGAGTGGCAGGCTCCAAGCGATGGCCGAGTCACAGCAGGCCACAGCGGAGGGACTGAACAGGCTTCTCGAGATTCTGCGGCCCATGGCTGAGAGACTCGAGAGCTTGCAAGAGACCCAGCGGGACAGCACTGAGACACAGCGGGCTACAGCAGCAGCCCTTGAGAACGTGGTCCAGACGCAGACGGTCATGGCTGAGGGGTTACAGAGCACTTGCTACAGCCATTGACAGGTGGCCCCCGACTCAGGTGGTCATTGCAGAGGACTCAACCACCATGGATAGGATGCAGGTGGTCCTCCACGACTGGCAGGGACAGGTGGCGCCGAAGCTTCTGTGGCTCACTGAAGAAGCAACGCCATCCTATGGAGTGACCCAGAGGCCCACAGGAACCCCAAGGGAGGAGGAAGGGCTCAAGCCCATGCCAGGGCCTTCCAGCCACGAGACTGTGACTGTGGCTACATCTTCTGACTCCCCCTTTCCTGACACCCAGGGCATCTCAGGGGCAGCGGGATGAAGAGGGCATCATGGAAATGTCCCAAACACCTGGAACCAGGCCAGGGCCCTCAAGGTCTAGGGCCACCAAAGGACGCCCGCTACGTGCATCACAGGCAAAAGGGCGAGGTAGGCAGCTCGCCCCCTCCACCTTGATGTACATTCTGGGGAGTCACTGAGACGTAGTGGTCGGCCACATAAATTTAGGAAGTTGTAGTTGCACTAAGATGGCACGGATGAAGGGCTGCATTAGTTAGATAGATCTATAAGCACCTTAACATTTTTCGTTCACAAGTTTTTATATTAGAACTTCTTAATTAAACACCTTTATTGCAATTATTAAATGTTTTTTCACCACCCACCTGTGAGTAATTTGTCTCAGATTTGTCTCGAATAGGAATCCTCTTCCATTGAGGATTGTCGGAGCGATGTTTCATGTTGATGTCAGTTGGGGAGGCTCCTCAATGTTGTGTCACTGAGAAAAGGAAGCCATTGGTTCCCCAAAAGCCACGAGCGATTCCCTCCCCTCCCTCACCTCACCCGCCCCAAGGCCCTGTATGGGGGTTTCAGATCCCTTACCCACTACACAGACGTGGGCCCAGGTGCCAGTGTGCATGCGGAGCTCAGGTAGGAATCAGATTAGTTTTCACCAGGGCATCATCATAATGGTGTTTAGCGAGTCGCCATCACCCTCCTCCCTGCCAAAAGAAACTCACTAACACAGCATACCCAGGCCCACCACTCTGGTGTGACAATGTTGCAGGAGGTAGAAGGACTTTTGGGGGGGGTGGAACCCACAGAACAGGCTCCTAGCGACTGAACCGCTTGGTGATCAGGGCCTCTCTAGCCGCCCTCACATGCCTCATTTCAGCTGCCAGCATTCCAGCGCCTGGGTGTGCTCTTCCTCTTCTTCCTCCTCCTCCTCTTCCTCCTCCATCCCAGCGAAGCCCGGCTGCTCAGCCTCCACGTCCTCCTCCTCCTCCAATAGGTCACTTCTCTGCAGAGCTAGGTTGTGCAAGGCACAGCACATGACCACTATGCGGGAAGAGAACACAGGGCTGTATCGTAGGGCCCCTGCCAGATCGGTCCAGCATCTCATTTTGAGGAGCCCAATGCACCTCTCCACTATCATGCGGGTGGCTACATGGGTCTCATTATAGCAGATTGCTGCCTCAGTCACAGGCCTCTGCACAGGCGTCATCAGCCATGTCTGAAGCAGGAACCTATGTCACCCACGAGCCACACCCGCAGCCTGGGCTCCTCCTCAAATGCCTCCGGGTTGTCAGAGCTCCTGACATTGAAGCTGTCATGCACATTGCCTGGGTGTCTTGCGCAGACGTGTATAATGTTCATATTGTGGTCACACACTAGTTGAACATTCAGGGAGTGGAATCCCTTTCTGTTGATAAATCTTCGTGGATTCTGTAGAGGGGCGTTGAGGGCGACGTGTATGCAGTCGATGGCCCCCTGTACATTAGGCATCCCCGCAATGGCAGGGCTTCCTGATGGGTCTGGTCCAGGTTAAATTTGATGTAGTGCCCTGCCCGGGTGTACAGGGCTTCTGTGACCTGTTTGACACAGATGTGCACGACTGACTGGAAGATGCCACAGACATCTCCGCTAGGGGTCTGGAAGAAGCCAATTGCATAAACATTCAGAGCGGCCATCAATTTGACAGCCATCAAGAGTGGGTGCACCCCCCCCCCCCCCCCACCACCCCCACCAGGTGCCAGGTCCTGCAACAGATTGCACTGTCTCCTTTCGGAGGCAGAGACGTCGGCGGCACATGGTGTCCGACATCTGTTCGAATGACACTTGTGCACGGAACTTCTGGGGTCTCTGCCCCCTCCTTCTCCTCCGCACCTGCCCCACCCTCCCTCCCTGCCCCCCCCCCCCCCACCCCCCCACACTCTGGGCGAATGATGGCCACCTGCTGCCTCTGGCGGTCTTCTTGTTCTACACCTGCAAGTAGTAAGGCCCGGGCCTCCTGTGCTCGCAATTCTTCCTTCAGCTCCTCCTCCTCAGCTCCAGCTGCAACCAAAAGAACAGCAAAATCAATGGGTTGCATCGCAAAAGCCATCTCGTCACTCTGAAGGTTGGGTGGGGGGAGCGGGGTCGGGGTTGGAGATGGAGAGGAACACATATAGAAATTGGTTGTCCTTAGCCCCTAGCCCATCAATAGTCACTGTCCGTAAGATAAAATCAAAATGCTGTGGATGCTGGAATCTGACAAAGGGTCATCCAGACTCGAAACGTTGGCTCTAATCTCTCTCCACAGATGCTGTCAGACCTGCTGAGATTTTCCAGCATTTTTTGATTTTGTTATACAAGACACCAGTTGACTTCAGCTCGCTAACCCATCCTACCCACTTACTCACACTTCACTTCTCCCTGGCTTCTCAAAGTAGCTGGACCTTTAAATCTACCTGCCCTGGGCGGCACCGTGGCACAGTGGATAGCACTGCTGCCTCATAGCACCAGGGACCTGGGTTCGATTCCCGGCTTGGATCACTGTCTGTATGTTCTCTTCGTGTCTACATGGGCTTCCTCTGGTTGCTTCAGTTTCCTCCCAAGTTCGAGAGGCTAGGTGGATTGGCCATGCTAAATTCTCCCTCAGTGTACCCGAACAGGTGCCAGATTGTGGCAGCTAGGGGATTTGCACAGTAACTTAATTGCAGTGTTAATGTAAGCCTACTTGTGACAGCAATAAATAAACTTTAAACTTTCTAGCAGCTAGTGCCATAAAAAGAGATATGTCATCCTTAAATCAGAGTAAGGAAAATTGGTGGAAGGACAGAATTGGAGGCTCTTTAAGTGACTGCACATAATGGGCCTGATTTTACCATCAAGTTGCGCCTGTTTTCGGACACGAAAACTTGGTAAAGTCGGGCGGGAGGCGAGTAGCGCGATCTGTGCCCACCTCTGCGCCGGTTCCCCCTTTACTAAGGCCCGGAAATGGCCGCGATTGGGACCGTGCCCGAAATGGGTGCGACGGCCATTTAAATACATTTGAATGCATTTCAATAGACTTAATGGGCTGCACACCCAACTTTACCGGCACTTCCCCCTTTACCACCGCGTTCGCTCATCCAGAATCGGCACGAAACAGACAGGCTCCATAAAAGTCCGATTTGGGCACTCCATCAGTGAGGGTTAGTGAGGAGGTAAATGCATAGCGTCCGACGGCTTGTGCTGCTTTCGTTGTGGGATCCTTTCGTTGTGGCCATTTTTTTTCTCGGGGGGGGCTCTGCAAGTGTTTGGGGGATGGGGGGGCTGTTGCTTAGCAGGGTGTCTGATGTCCAATTTGCAGCATGGATCTGGGTCTCAGCACAGACCTCGGGTCTTGTGGACGCTGTTGGGTCCTAGCGCACTCAACAGTCTTCCAGCTGAAGGATGTGCTCAAACTCCTCGCAAATTGCACTGCTGCAGCCTCTGAACTTTTCAAGGAGCTGTGATTCTGGGGAGCATGTGGCTGGGGAAAGGGGGGTCCATTGGCACTCTGCCAGAGATTGGTGGGGAAAGGAGAGTCCACTGCCACTGTGCTTGATTTCGGTGAGGGGAATGGGGGGGCGGGGGGAGGGGGCGTGATCGGTCTGGTGGTGGCAGAGTGGGGTATCAGGAGGTCAGTAATGTTGGGCAGGTGGGGCAATGTCCATGGGGGCCAGAGGGAGGCTTTATCCCGCCCAGGAGTGATTTGGCAGGGTAGCAGCATTCTATACTTTTTTTGCGCATGCGCAGTTGAAGACTCCGATCAGAGCTTCAGGATTTTGGGCGCATTAAGCCCCACCCACAGGCTTCTGCAGCGTGATTCAGAATCACTGATACCTTTTCAGGCAGAGTGCATATGAGGGCGCCTCAGAAGGGGCCTAAAAGTCAGATCTGAAACACTCCCAGTTTCAAGCGGCCCAGCACTTAGAATCAAAATGGTAAAATAGAGCCCAACATCTGTAACGAGATGAATGAATTGATAGCATAAATAGAAGTGAATGAGTATGATATGGTAACCATTACAAGGACATGGTTACAAGGCAACCAAGGCTGGAATCTGAATATTCAAGGGTATTTGGCATTTCAGCAGGGCAGGAAGAAAGGAAAAGGAGATTGGGTTGTTATGTTAATCAAAAATAAGATTGGTATAGTCGTGAGCAATTATTTTGGTTCAGAAGGTCAATGTGTAGAATTAGTTCCATGGAGATAAGAAATAACAAAGGAAAGAAGCCACCATTGGAATAGTTTGTAAGTGCACTAGCAGTAGCTACACTGTAGGACAGTGTATGCATCAATAAATAGTGGGAACTTCTAAGAAAGGGAGTGCAATTTTTGTGGGTGATGTTAATCTTCATATTGACTGGATGAATCAAATTAGCAAAGGTAGATTCAGAACAATTTCTTAGAATAATACATTCTGGAACCAATCAGGGTACAAGCTTTTTTAGACCGAGTAATGTACAATGAAACAGGATTAATTATTGTCCTCAGAGAAATGGATCCTTTAGGCAAAAGCGATCATAACATGATAGAATTTCACAATCAGTTTGAGGGTGAGAAATGTGGGTCTTAACTAGTCTTAATGTGGGTCTTAAACTTGAATAAAACCAGGTAAAAGGGTATGAAGAGACAGTTGACTATTGTGGATCGGGGAAATAGGTTAAAAGGTAAAATGATAGGGAAGTAGAGATCCAGAGAGATAGATATTTCTTAATTTTAAGCAGCTATATTCTATTGAGAAATAAAGATGCTGTGAGAGGGATGCACCATCCATGGGTAACTAAAGAAGTTAAGGATACTATGGAATTGAAAACAAAAGCATACAATGCTATGAGGATTAGTAGTAAGCCAGAAGATACAATTTTTTAGAAACCAGCAAGGGATGACTGAAAGAATAAAGAGGAAGAAATTAGTGTATTGGAGAAAACAAGCAAAAAATATAAAAACACACCATAAAAGCTTCTACAAGTATATAAAAGTTCAAGAATAACAGAAGTGAGTATTACTCCCTCAGAGGGAAACAATGAAATTGTTATCCTGCTTTGAATGTAAATCTCTTGCCAGGGACTTAGCTTAATCTAACAAACCAAAGGACAGGAGGCAACTCAAATTCACTTAAATGGACTTTGGTTTATTCAACACTTTCGGTACCAAACTCATAAACTTACAACAGCTGCAACACTTTAACTCTTTCAGTTCAACTCTTTAACTTTAACTCTGAACTTTTTAACTGAAAATACCACCTGGTTTCTTGAGCTAACTGGCCAAGCTGTTCTTCCCTACATAGACCTCTCCTTGTGGTTCTTTTATCTTCTCTGAAGAGGTTCGCCACGGCACGCTTGCAATGGTGGGTCTCAAGTTATTGCTGGAGTCAAAGGCTGAAACACCCTTCTTTATCCCCAAACTTTCCCAATCTTCCAGAAAGTTCTCTGGCACTCAATCAATGATATCATCGGAAACTGATCACAATGTTCCATCATGGAGTTACTCATAAACAACTCCCAAATGTTTATACCAAGCATCATGTAAATTACATAGCTTCACCATATATGGTAACAATGGATCCAATGTGTCTAGCATAGTCCAAACAACTATCCTTATTTGTTCAACACAGGAAGTGTCAGGTTACATCTCACAGGACAGGTAACGACTCACTGCAGCCTTCAAAACTGCATCTGTGTTTAATTACAACTTGACCGAAGTTCCCAACATGCTTGACTCTCATTGCAACAATTGCCCTTACAGCTAATATTGCCATTGTTGTTGCTGTAGTCATTGTTGTAAACGGCCTTCCGGCCACAAACTGGTCAAGGTTTTGAACAAGTATCTATTCTCACAGTAGAAGAACAAACAGCATCCCAATAATAGTAGAAAATGAAGAAGCAAGAAAGGAACTTCAAGCAAGCATGATTACTACAACATAGGAAAATCGACCCCCTGAGCCTGCTCTGCCATTCAACTAGATTATCTTTTACCTCAATGCTATTTCCCAACACTATCTCCATGTCTATGTTTAGGTATCCATAATACTGATAAATCTATCAATCTCTGTCTTGCATATACTCAATGACTGATCCTTCACAGTCCTCTGTAGTAGAGAATTCAGAGATTCACCATCGTGGGAAGCTTTTTCCCAGGTCGGAGGTGACGATCACGAGGGGTCATGGGCTCAAGGTGAGAGGGGCGAGGTATAACTCAGATATCAGAGGGACAGTTTTTACACAGAGAGTAGTGGGGGCCTGGAATGCGCTGCCAAGTAGGGTGGTGGAGGCAGACACGCTGACATCGTTTAAGACTTACCTGGATAGTCACACGAGCAGTCTGGGAATGGAGGGAAACAGACGAATGGTCTAGTTGGACAAATGAGCGGCACAGGCTTGGTGGGCCGAAGGGCCTGTTTCCTGTGCTGTACTGTTCTTTGTCTGAATGAAGAAGTTCCTCTTCACCTTCGTCCTAAATGGCATACCTCTTATTCTCAGACTGTGCCCTCTGATTCTATATCTCCAGGTGAACCAGCCTTCTTGAAATTTACTTTGTCCATCCCTGTATAAATGGTGTATGCTTCTTCTAAAATCTTGAGAATATCAGCCTAGTCTCTTCAATCTCTTCTATACATCCTGCTGCCTCGGAAAAGCAGCCAGCATAATTAAGGACCCTGTGCACCCCGGACATACTCTCTTCCACCTTCTTCCATCAGAAAAGAGACACAAAAGTCTGAGGTCAAGTACCAAATGGCACAAGAACAGCTTCTTCCCTGCTGCCATCAGAGTTTTGAATGGACCTACTTAATATTAAGTTATTAAGTTGATCTTTCCCTACACCCTAACTATGACTGTAACACTACATTCTGTACTCTCTCCTTTCCTTCTCTATGTACGGTATGCACATGAAACAATACTTTTCACTGACAACAGTAAATCAAGTCCTGTTGAATAAAAGACAACATACCATTTGCTTTCCTAATTGCTTGCTGCACCTGTATGCTAGTTTTCATTGACCTATGAACAGGGGAACCCAGGTCCCTTTGGACATTAACGCTTCCCAACCTCTCATCATTTGAGAAATACTCTGCATATACTTCCAAAGTGGATAACTTCATATTTTTCCACACCTGCTTTCATGTTCTTGCCCACTCACTTAGCCTGTCCAAATCCCTTTGAAGTCTCTTTGTATCCTCCTCACAACTCACATTCTCATCTAATTTTGTGTCATTAGCAAACTTGGAAATAGTACATTTGGTCCCACATCTAAATCATTGATATAGATTGTGAATAGCTGCGGCTCAATAATTTATCCTTACCGTATCCCATTGGTCACAGCTTGCCAACCTGAGAATTACATGTTTTCCTACTGTCCGTTTTGTGACTTTTCTCAGTCCGTGCCATTATATTATTCTTTAATCTCATGTGCTCTAATGTTGCTTGCTAACACCCTGTATGGGACCTCACCGACAGCCCCCTGAAAATTTAAATACATCACATCAACATGTTCTCTCTTATCTATTCTGCTAGTTACAAAAACTTGGAAACAGGTTTGTGAAACATGGTGTAGAAGCTGAGGTTTGCTGGCCAAATGCGTGCCCAATCTGGAAATGCGTTAAATAGTGCGTGATTACATCGGACACGTATCCCGACATCTTCATGCACTAGCACGGTATTTTGGTCAGCAAGAGCAATTACGATTCGGCTGTGCACTTGCTGACAATTATCCATCTTGTTGAGTGGCATCGCTTCCTGTTCACCAATGCACCTGACTGGCTGGTTGGCACCTTGATGGCCACATGGGTGCAATCAATGGCACGTAGGATGCAAGGGAAACCTGCAATGGCGTCAAAGCCTCTGGCCTACTCAGCCTGGTTGAAATTAATGAATGTTCTAATATACCAGATCAGAGTATCAGTCACCAGCTTGGCACATCTGTGTGCAGCTGACTGCGAGGCTACAAAAGGGTCACCCACTGTGCCCTGGAATGATACAGAGGCATAAATGTTCAGTTCCACCGTGATCTTCAGAGCAACGGACATTGGGTGTCCACCCACACATCTCTGGGCCGATCACCTGGTATATGCTCATCACGGCTTCCCTTGAAAGCCATAACTTTCTACGGCACTGCACCTCTGTCATGTCGAAGTAGTTTGAATGCTGACTGCAGACCCTGCAACTGGGTGGTGGCATCTTTTCCGGGTCATGCCCCGTGTCCTTCCTGCTGGCCCTCATGATCCAGTGCCCATGCCACTGCCAGAGGTGGATGCCTGCGACCATCAGGCTTCCTCCACCTTTGTTTGCTGTCCTCTTCAGAGGAGGAGGTGCTCCCTGCTGAGTAAACAGTACCCAGCCGCCAGTATATGGATGGCGTTCACCCATGCACAAAGGGTGGCAGAGGGAATCAAATCTCGGGTGTCAGAGTACAACAATGTCCTGAGACCTCCACATTGAACTGAGCCCAACACAGAAAACACTCTCTCAAAAGCCCAAAACACCAACTCACCTCTTTACCTCTGATAGGTAAAGGATCGGCTAATAGGAAACAGAGACTTGGGGTAAATGGGTCATGTTCCATGTGATAAATGGTAACTTGTGGAGTGTGACAAGGATCAGTGCAGGAGCTCGATTATTTACATTGTAAAGTAATGAATTTGATGAAGGAATCAATTGTATTAATGTCAAAATAGAAAACTGTACAATTATAGGTAGGAAAGCAAGTTCTGTGAAGGATACATAGAGTCATAGAGGTTTACTGCATGGAAACAGGCCCATCGGCCCAACTTGTCCATGCCGCCCTCTTTTTTTAATGACTAAGCTAGTCCCAATTGCCCGCGTTTGGCCCATATCCCTCGAAAACCAATTTACTCATGTAAGTGTCTAAACGCTTTTTAATAGACAAACTTTTACCCGCTTCTACTACTACCTCTGGCAGCTTGTTCCAGGCACTCACCACCTTCTGTGTGAAAAAATTGCCCCTCTGGACACTTTTGTATCTCTCCCCTCTCACCTTAAACCTATGCCCTCTAGCTTTAGATTCCCCTATCTTTGGGAAAAGATATTGACTATCAAGCTGATCTATACCCCTCATTATTTTATAGACCTCTATAAGATCACCCCTAAGCCTCCTACGTTCCAGAGAAAAAAGTCTATCCAGCCTCTCCTTATAACTCAAACCATCAAGTCCCGGTAGCATCCTAGTAAATCTTTTCTGCACTCTCTCACATTTAATAATATCCTTTCTATAATAGCTTGACCAGAACTGTACACAATATTCCAAGTGTGGCCTTATCAATGTCTTGTACAACTTCAATAAGATGTCCCAACTCCTGTATTCAATGTTCTGATCAATGAAACTAAGCATGCCAAATGCCTTCTTCACTACCCTGTCCACCTGTGACCTCACTTTCAATGAGCTATGAATATGTACCCCTCGATCTCTTTGCTCTGTAACTCTCCCCATCGCCCTACCATTAACTGAGTAAGTCCTGCCCTGGTTCAATCTATCAAAATGCATCACCTCGCATTTATCTAAATTAAACTCCATCTGCCATTCATCAGCCCACTGGCCCAATTGATCAAGATCCCATTGCAATCGAGTTAACCTTCTTCACTGTCCACTATGCCACCAATCTTGGTGTCATCTGCAAATTTACTAACTATTCCTCCTAAATTCTCATCCAAATCATTAATATAAATGACAAATAACAGTGGACCCAACACTGATCCCTGAGGCACACCACTGATAACAGTCCTCCAGTTTGAAAAACAATCCTCTACAACTACCCTCTATCTTCTGTCATCAAGCCAATTTTGTATTCATTTGCCTCCCTCATGCTGGATCCCGTGAGATTTAATCTTATGCAACAATCTACCATGCGGTACCTTGTCAAAGGCCTTGCTAAAATCCACGTAGACAACATCAACTGCACTGCCCTCATCTACATTCTTGATTACCCGTTCAAAAAACTCAATCAAATTTGAGACATGATTTTCCACTCACATAGCCATGCTGACTGTCCCTAATCAGTCCTTGCGTCTCTAAATGCCTGTAGATCCTGTCTCTCAGAATACCTTCTGACAACTTATCCACCACAGATGTGAGGCTCACCAAACTGCAGTTCCCAGGCTTTTCCCTGCAGCCCTTTTTAAACAAAGGCACAACATTTGCCACCCTCCAATCTGCAGGCACCTCACCTGTGGCTGTCGATGATTCAAATATCTCGGCTAGGGGACCCGCAATTTCCTTCCTAGCCTCCCACAACGTCCTGGGATATTCTACATCAGGTCCTTGGGATTTATCTACCTTGATGCGCTTTAACACTTTCAGCACCTCTTTTTCTCTTATATGTAGACTCCTCAAGGCATCACTATTTATTTCCCCAAGTTCCCTAGCATCCATGTCTTTCTCAACAGTAAACGAGTACAAAGTACAAAGAGTGTGTAAGTTGATAGAGATAAGTTAAACGTGTGCGCAAAAAAAACCAGGCAGATGGAGAATAAGGTGGAAAAATGAGAGTTTTCATGCTTTTACAGGAAGAATAGACAAGCAGAATATTAATTAATTGGAGGGAAACTGCAAATGCTGCAGGACAGAGGGATCTGGCCACCTTTGTCCTTTGGATCACAACAGGTTGGCATGCAGATGCAGCAAGTAATTAGGAAGGCAAATAGAATGTTAACCTTTTCTGTGGAGGTGATGGAGTATAAAAGGGCATTTGTTAGACCGTATCTAGAGTACTGTGAATAGTTTTGGTCTCCTTGCTTAAGGAGGAATATACTTGGTTGGAAGCAGTTTAGAGAAGGTTCACAAGACTAATTTCTGGGATAATGGGGTTGTCTTATGAGGGAAAAGTTGAGCAGGTTGGGCCTACACTCATTGGTGTTTAGAAGATGATCTTATTGAAACAAATTCTGAGGGGCCTTGATGGAGTAGTTAACTTCAAGGATGTTTCCGCTTTTGGAGAAATCTAGAACTAGGAGGGGCTCGAGTGAGAGGTCTCTCATTTAAGACTGAAATTAGGAGAAATTTCTTCTTTGGATTTCTCTTCCCGGACAGCAATGGAGGCTGGTTCATTGAACATATCCGAGGCTGAATTTGACAGACTTTTGATCCACCAGGGAGCCAAGGGTTATGAGGGCAGGAAAGTGGAGTTAAGGCCACAATCATGTCAGCCAAGATCTTACTGAATGGCAAAGAAGGCTTGAGGGGCTGAATGGCCTACTCCTGCTCTTATTTTTCATGATATATGGTCTATCTTGGATGAGAATTGCAGACAAGTATTCTTACAGCAAGTGTCAGAACTAGCATTTCGTTGTTCAGGACTTGATCAAAGTTAAGACACTGAGCAAAGTTCACTTGTAGCTACAATATATAACATTTCTCTGGCACAGTTCTTTAAGTTATTTTATAATAATATGTCTGAAATCTTGGAGTACAATCTATTAACTGGTGAAGTTATAATGATGTTTCTTCACATCACAGCATCCAATTTCATCATCGTAATTTGGAAAAACATGGCTGAAGCAGGGGAACTGCAGAATAAGGAAAACCAACATACTGTATGCTTTCCAAGTAGGCTGTTGACACTTGAAGTCCCAGCAGCACTTCCATGCTCAGCGTATAAGAATGGTTTTAATTAATTTTACCTTCCAGACAGATGGGACAGATAGGTTTTGTTTTTTTTTCAAATACTTCAACTGCGTATCAAATAGCTCGGTGCCAAGCACAACACCTCATGATGACAAGGCTCCTCCAGGCATGATGTGCATCCAACTTGTCAATCAGAAGAAAACGTTGATTTGATTAACATTGACAATAACTTCCCTCTTTGAAACTGGAAGAGATAATGGCCACAGAAATGTGGATAGTTCCAGACAACATTTGTGCATAACTCTGAATCACACAACTAGGCAAATAAACTTTTACAAAGAAATTCAGGAAACTAATTTATTTGCCTATTAACAATTTCATGAAAATTTATGCAATATAAAGATTTCACAGTTTGAACTGAGACTGATTCCCTACAGTATGATCTTCATTCTACATGCATCTATTTTTTTATTTGCCTCTTGCTGTCCGATTCTTTCTCTGACTTTTCACTCCCATTTCTCTGCAAATAATATTTTTCTATTTTCATTTAATTTTCCATTGTTCCTCTTTGTTTCCTCTCTCTGTATTTTCTGGAATTTTCCCAACCCCTGTGTCTATTTTTTTCTCTGCCTCTTACAGTTTCCTCTCTCCCTCCACTCTTCTGTTTCTTTGTGCCTATCCCTTTTTCTGCGTTTTTCTGGGGCCTGAATTTTATACTTCATCCTGGTGGGTTTTGAAGGAGGTGTGGAAGTTTAAAATTTGCATAGATGGGAGTCCCTCTGGTATCCCACCCAACCTGATCTGGAAGAGACTTTAAGGTGGGGTGGGAAAGCTTCAGGAAGGTGCCCTTTCCCCAATTAAGGCCCTTAAATGGCCACTTACGGGCCTTTTCGTGCTCGGTCTCAATTTGTAGGTGCTAGGTAATCGGAAATAGAAGAAGTTCACATCTTTGATCTCGGGTGGGTAGATGGGAGGAGCATATCTATTGGAAGTCCTCTTCTGACTGAGGGCGTCCTCCCGTCACAAACTGGATACCTCAGGACTTCCCTCCCTTCCAGGCCTATCCACCGATATCCCAATTCTTTCCCTCCCCACCATGCTTCCCCTACCCTCCCCTCCCCAGAATGCCTGTCACTAATCATCACACCAGCTCCCTGCACTTGGTCTCAGGTAAGGTGCTGAGTAGCTCTACTCTAGAGAAAAACACATCAGTTTTATCACTGGAAACAACAGACTGCCATTTTTTGGTAAGATTTAGTCTTCTCTCTCTAACTCCTACACTTGCCCATTCACTCTCTCCCTCACACACATACACAAACTCACAGTTCACACACACACACACACACACACACACACACACACACACACACACACACACACACACACACACACACACACACACAGTGTCTCACTCGCCATGGGAATCGTAGTGGTTGGGGTTGGACCATGCAAAGGTTCGTTGACCTCAGGCAGGATTTTCCTGTTTTGGGGTGAGCGTGGCCGGAAATTCCCACCCACAGTCACTCAGTCTCTCACTTCCACAAATGCTCACTCACTCTCTCTCTCTCTCACTCACACACACACTCACAGCTCTCTCTTACACACACAGACATACACGCGCTCACTCATTTTCACTAACTCACACACACACTCATAGCTCTCGCTTTCTCACACACACACATATATACGGTGGGGTTACCGAGGGGGCTGGTACTGCCCTAACTTTGGAAAATACAGGACTCAGGAAGCCAGTGTCTCAGCTTAAAGACGTAACTTTATTCAGACCAGCAACTTCTCGGAGGTCATCAAAGAGTCAGGGCAGCTCTGACATAGAACAGCTAGACTTCTCATTTGAATCCAACACATACAATTCAAAACAGATCAATTTTTGGTTTCCTTATCAATTACTCCCACCTTTCATTAACTTAAAAATTAATCATCTTCAATATACACAAATCAACAATAATACCTGTCATACACTTGAGTCAAGCACATCTTATTCTCTGGCATAATGGCATTTTATCAGTCCATAGAATCCGGAAGTTCTCACACACTCACAAACTGCAGCCCCCCCCCCCCCCCCCCCCCCATCGGTCCTGTCTTGGCTGTCCCCGTTTCCCCGTTCCCATATTGCCTAGTAACCTTAGACGCTCAGCCCAAAGTTCAAATGAATGTTCCCATGGGTTCTCTTAAAGGGCACTGCCAAATCAGATTAACAGATGACTCCAGGTCTGGGCATGCATCCATCTTGTCTGGACAGTGAATAAACCCTATTTATGAAATATGATTAGGTGTTCTAAATGTTCTTTCCATCTGAAACTTTACTGATAAATCTTGCACATCCTCAAGATTCAAACATTCTCTTGGAATATGGCTTTGCCCTAATGCCTTTTACCATGATGCTTTGCGGCAAAATGCTTTTAACTAAAGTGAACAATATACTTAACAATCCATTAATACATTCAAAAGATCAGCATATGGGTTTTAAAATTATAGTCACTTGTTTAAATCTCTTACTGCATCTCATATGTGTAAACTGCTTTCTTGTTTACTTGTAAGCTTGTTTTTAAAAGTTGTTAACTGAATGCTGATAGTTCTGTCAGTGCCTTAATGTGTAAGTTTAAAAATTGCCAACCTATCATGGTTTCCCACTTACACACACACAGCCACTCTCTCTCTCAGATACCTCCACATGCTCACTGACTCTCACTCTCTCACACACGCACACACTCTCAGCTCTCTCACACACACATACATCCACTATGTGAGTTGGATGATAATTTCTTAATAAGGTTGAGGATTGTTGCCGGCCAGTGTAAATTTAAGGAAAGAGATGAAAGGTTGATAGATCAACTGATTTGAGGTTTTTCACCCCTCTGTTGTACAAGAAGCCATAATTGGACATGACAAACTCACAATATTTCAGGCTGTTGTTAGTAACAAAACACATAAAGCCATGAGTAGACAGATGAAGGCACTAACTACCCAAATTGCATGTTTGCAATTAAGCCAAGAGAAAGGCAGAAGGGTTGAGACAGTAAAAAACCAACAAATCAATGCACACCAGACAGAGTGTAAGATTTGTAAGAACTGTGGATGACCACATGAGTTCACAGACAGGAGGAAATGCCTCGTGTATGAATCAAAATATGGAGCTTGTAAGGAGCCAAATCACTGGGGAAAGGTGTGCGGAACAAATGAAGAATGTGATCAAAAGAAATATGCCAGAGGCAGCGCAAAAGGGAAAATGAGAATGAAAAGAAATGAATCCAAACCCTGGGTTTACTAATGAATTCGAGAACACAGTAGACATCGGATCCATACAGCACGGTTGTGACAGCTTTCAGAAAAGAAATCCATACAACCGTTTAGATCAGGAAGAGGGCAGGAAATAAGCTGATGACCATAAATCAGAATCTGAAACTTGATACCAGAGCACAGAACAAAATCATCCCATAGCTCAGTCCATGCCAGGAGATCTTTTCTGAAAAATTGAAATGAAGTGGTTACCCGAAGCCAAGCAACATCATGCTAGTGGCATGGGGGAGAATTTAGATTCAACAGCTAGGAACGATCCAAATCAGAGGGACATGTCAAAGGAAAAGACATGACCTGCATGTCTGCATGTGCTGCATTGTGGAACTAAATGGACCTGGGGTTAAGCGAAGAGCTGCAGCTGATCTCAGTAAACTGTGAGATGAATGAGGTATCACTGAAAGGTGAAGTAAGACGCCCATTGAAAAGCACTTCCCGACCAGAAACAAGAAAGTGATTGCCAGCGTCACAGAGCCTGCAATTTGGGTAAATTCCATTGTTGTGAGAGATAATTTTTAATTTTCTTTGTTCTTTTCCCCGGAAGGGTAGGGGTTTTTAGTTCAGTCGGGCAGCATGGTCGGTGCAGGCTTGGAGGGCCGAAGGGCCTGTTCCTGTGCTGTAATTGTCTTTGTTCTTTGTGCTTTATAACATGAAAACCCAAATGAATGAGTGGCAGCCAGATATTGGAATTCCCAATGCCAATATTAGAAGACATGAAAAGCTCTTGACAGAAAAGGAAAGAGTTAATTCGGAAAATTCAAGCAGCTGAAGAAGATTTCCAAACAAAACTGTAGCAGCCCTGGATGAAAAATTGAAACATTGACCCGGAAGACTGAAGGCTGAGCCGGACATCATGTGACAAGCTGAAAAGGAGCAAATGGAAGAGTAACTATGAACTGTGGAGCTGGTAATGGAGGCCAAGATGGAAATTCTAAATCTCAAGTCAAAACGTCAACATCATCAGCTCCAAATAGTGAACTGCAGGTGCAGGTGAACACTATGGGGGCGATTTTGAGCTCACACTACCAATCAGCGGAAATGACAGAGTGCGCTCCAAATCTGGAAAGTGAGTTTCTGAGTTTGGATTTCCCTGGCTCCTTGCCTGTGGAGTAGCGTGAAACACGCTGCAGGATTGCAAAAAGCTTGTTTTACTCCATTGGCGTTAGCGAACACACTCTCTTGGACTTATCCCCTTGCCAGATATTCAGGGGGTGTCGGCGTGATGTCACGTTGCCGCCATTTTCAACAGGTTCAACTAGACGCAAACATGTCATGGAGGTCTCCCCATGGTGAGGGGGGTGGGGGGGGGATGTAAAAGTGAGTATAGCACCCAGGGAGAGGGACACGGCCAGGCAGTGGGCTGGCAATGTGCTCTGGCACAGCACCATGCCCATGCCAACCTGGCAGTGCAAATCTGGCAGTGCCAACCTGTGCCAAGGCGTGGGCCCCTGTGGGAACTTCATGGGGAAGGGAGGATTCAATCAGATTTGGCTGTGGGCTTGAAGCACGTGGACGAGCAGGAGAGCCAGCAATGGTCATTGTGGGGGAGAAGGGACGGTCGGTGCTGGCTCAGACTGTGGGGTAGGTGTGCGATCGGGTAGAAGGGGGGGAAAGAAGCCGATGATCAGGGAGGTGAAGGGGCTAATGATAGGGGGAAGGGGGCAAAGATTGGGATGTGGGGGCTGATGCTTGGGGGAAGGGGTCAATGAACGGAAGAAGGAGGGGAGTGGCCGCTGTTCGGGGGGAATGGAAGGAAGGAGGCGACGATCAGTTGGAAGGCTGGAGGAGTGAAATGATTACTCTATTTGAGGGTGGGGAAGGGAGTCCCTGAGACCTCCATTGTGGGTTTAGGGGTGTGGGGGGGGGGGGGGGGGGCGGTGGGGGGTAGGTGGGGAGGTTTATTCTTGTTATACCCATTAAAGATGGCACCCGGATCTCAGTGCAGCCGGGTTTTGTGTTGAGGGCCCTTCCCCCTGCATGATGGTGTGAAACACACCTCCTTGATTTTCTTAGGCAGGGTGCCTCACAGTTCCAGGGACCTGGGTTCGATTCCCGGCTTGGGTCACTGTCTGTGTGGAGTTTGCACATTCTCCCCATGTCCGCATGGGTTTCCTCCGGGTGCTCTGGTTTCCTCCCATGGTCCAAAGATGTGCGGGTTAGGTTGATTGGCCATGCTAACTTGCCCCTTAATGTCCCGGGATGCGGGGAGTTAGAGGGATTAGCGGGGTAAATATGTGAAGTTATGGGGATGGGGCCTGGGTGGGATTGTGGTCGGTGCAGACTTGATGGGCCAAATGGTCTGTTTCTGCACTATAGGGATTCTGTGATCTGGAGAGAAAAGCGACCAGTTTCTATGGAGGGAAACACATCAGTTTTCCTGCCAGAAACAACACTACAATTCTTTGGTAAGATTTCTCCCCTATTACACAGTTAGAGGATGATTTATTGGTGACTAATAACATACTGCAAGAAAAGAGGAAATACAAAATGCAAGTTGCCAAGCAGAGTGAGAATGACAAGAAGCTGAAAAACTGGTGGAAGAAAGGTGTGTGGAGAATCATAAGCTGCAGAATTTTAACATGGATCTCGAGATGTACTGCCAGATCAAAGACTGACTGTAGTTTACTGCTTTAACTCAAAATGGCGTTTTACCGTCAAAGCAATCCCACAAATAATGTTTTCAACTCAAAAAACTCAAAAACAAACTGTAAAAGACTCTTAAGGTGTTCTGTTTAATTTTAGGCGTTGATTGTATTAATTTTGTTTAATTTAGACAATATAAAAAAGTTAATGGACAGGATTTTCCAGCCGAAACTGCAAAATCCCACCCAAGGTCAATGGACCTTTCCCTGTTCGCCTCTTGCCCTCTACGATTCCCAGGCAGAGGCAATGGGAAAATTTGTCCCAATGTTTGGAACAACTATATTGAGTTATAAAGGCTTTCTCTTTATTGCAGAGGAAGGATGAATGTTATGTTGTTGTATCATTTCAATATGATTTCGGAGCTATGTGTCAATGTGTATTATATAAGTGTCCCGAGTGCCACATCGCTCAGTCTGTAGCCATGTGGCAAGCTGACCATGTATCAGTCTGTAACCCATGGTGTAATCTGAGAACTATATTCGATGAAGCTCCAGCATTTGATTGCAAAGTCTGATTATTTCAAACCTCTGGGAAGCACAAGACTTATCTCAGAGAGAGGGATGTAGATTATCTCAAATACCAGGGCCTCAGGGTTGGAGGGACAGCTAGGGCCATTGCGCTAACGGGAGCTTCTTGTTGTCTCCCAGCCTGAGCATCCAGCTGCAGACCTGAAAGACTGACTTAAAAACAAATCAGAACTGTTAGCCTGGAGGTTCTGATGATTTTAAAAAACCTGCCTTCCTGGTTAGTTTCGTTGAGTTGCTGCGCTGCTACTTCTGACCTTTGAGCAAAAGCATGATTTAATTCTTTTATCAAATCCCGCCAAGGAAACCCCTCAGTTGCCTGAAGGTCAGCAGCAGCGCAGCAAGTGTACTTGCTTGAAAAGATGAGAAGTGAAATCTCTATTTTAGAGCAAATTGGATGCTGTGGTGGGTGAGAGCGGGGGTTGGATGGTCGGGGGAAGTTGGGGACTGTCGGTGGGAGGCGGAGGATGGGATGTTGGGAAGGGTGGGGTGGTGTCCTGTTGGAGGGGTAGGGAGTGAGGGTAAGTGGGGGAGGTTGGGGATGCTGGAGAGGTGGGGGGACTAGTGTGTTCTGGAGGGGTTAGGTACTGTTGGAGGGGTCAGGGAGTGGGGGTAGGTTGAAAGGTGTTGGTAAGGTGGGGGAGGTTGAGATTAGGGGATTAAGTGGGTTGGTGGGAGGGGAGGGAGGTTGGGATGGTGTCGGGCGGGGAAGGGTGGATGTGACTGGAGTGGCCTCGGGAGAGTTTCGGGGTTGGGTGATGCCTTGGGGTGGGAGTGTTACTCATTTTTGCTGCTTAAGATTCCTATTTATTAATTAACATTTTTCCATTTAGGCCATAAATTTACAATGTACAACACGATGAAATCATTCTTCTCTGAAAAATTCTGATCAATAATTTAATCTACATTTTTCCTGAGCTACTTGTAGATGTCTAACTGACAAATCCTGGAGGTAGTGTCATCAGTTTAAAAGTAGTAGATGTCATTCCTGGTATATTGCCAGAGATGTCAGAATGGGAAAGTTGTATGAGCTACAGCGTTGAATTATTTTATAAATGTAATAATTTCTTTGTAGCCACTTTCCTTACACCAGTTGATCGCTCTGTATCATGGATAGGGAAGGGAAGCACAACTGAACTCATTTTTTATGCTATCAATCTGTAAGCAGAGATGGGTTAATTTTTAAAATAGTCTGTGGCTTGTTTTCCCATACCCTCTGTTTGCGAGGTCAATTTTTAAAATGACTCACAAAAAACTCTCTTTAGGATTAAATCAGCAGTATAGTTTAGTCACACATTCAAACCCAGGGAATGGTCACAACTTTATCCACACATACAAGCCCAAAATAACATAGGAAATAAGAGTTGTTACAACTATGAATAACAAAGAAAAATCCATTCATTCTGCTTGCCATGTATTTTAGCAGTCTGTACAGACTGTAACATTTAAAGTAAATGATTTCCTATATTTGTTCCTGCCCAGAACCAAGGACAGGACCCTCTTGGAGTGTTTTGATAGGTCACTGGATCTGTTCAAGGGTCAGCTAATAGCATTTCTTGAAGTAAGCACTTCGTCAGTCAGATGGAGTCAATTTTTAGTCAGCTAGGAAATGTCCCAGAGGTAAGAGACAAAGACAGAAATAGGTTCACTTAAGCTAAAGGGAGCCTTCCACCCATTGACTCTGTCTACACTTCCCGCTGCCTCGGAAAAGCAGCCAGCATAATTAAGGAGCCCACGCACCCCGGACATTCTCTCTTCCACCTTCTTCCTTCGGGAAAAAGATACAAAAGTCTGAGATCACGTACCAACCGATTAAAGAACAGCCTCTTTCCTGCGGCCTTCAGACTTTTGAATGGACTTACCTTGCATTAAGTTGATCTTTCTCTACACCCTAGCTGCATTCTGCATTCTCTCGTTTCCTTCTCTATGAACGGTATGTTTTGTCTGTATAGCGCACAAGAAACAATACTTTTCACTGTATGTTAATACATATGACAATAATAAATCAAATCAAAATCAAAAGCAGGCTCTGAATTAAAGAAAGTGCTGCAGGGAGCAAACTTTAAGTGAAGAGGGCTCAAGAGAAGCCTTGAATATCTAAAATGGCAAACAAAGGTTGGTGAAGCCATGCTGTGGGCGGTTGGGGCAGAAGTGCCCCTTTGGAGAAGTGGCGTTCTGCTTGGCATGCCCAAAGAGCTGAAATTATGTTTGTGACCTAGTGTTTGAGTGTACACAGGAATCCAGGGAATGGAATCTTGGATGATGAGGTCAAAACGTTGTGAGGTCGGCTGTCATTGAAGCTGTCCAATTTAGACCGGCTTTTGGAGAGAATTCCAAGGCAAAATCTTTGAAGGTGAAGATTTCGTGTGAATGACTATGGGCAGGCTTCTCCAACCTCGCCCACAGCTGCAATTCTCTGGTCCCGTTACAGTGAACGGAGATTTGGCTGATGCCAAGTTCTCCATTCTCGCTGGCAGTGGTGGTGGGGCGTGAGCAGCGAAAGAATTCCGGCCAATGTTTCAGTGAGATTGGTTGGCCCACAATGTGACAAACACCTGGGTCGGGTTGCTCAGAAATCCATGGAATTGGCTTTAGTCACATTTGGCATTTATACTGTTGTGTGGGCTGTTCAAACATAGTTTGCCTGTTAATTCACATATATTCACATATACCTCATACTTACCCTGAATGTTAGAGTATAAAATAGATGTTATAAAATATTTTACCTTTTTGAGCTTTTATAACAAAGTTTATTTTTGTTTGTTCAAAACTTGTGGAATCTTGGGGCTTTCTTCATCTTGTAAGCATCTTGAATCTAAAACTTTATCTACTTTAAAAATATATATTATTAGACCCTAAATGGATCTCTCCCCATGACCAAGGTCTGGACAAGGATCAGACGTAGGATGAGAGGAGACCTAATAGAGGTATATAAGATATTGAGAGGCATAGATCGGGTGGACTCTCAGAGGCTTTTTCCCAGGGTGGAAATGGCTGCTACGAGAGGACACAGGTTTAAGGTGCTGGGGTGTAGGTACAGGGGAAATGTTAGGGGGAAGTTTTTCACACAGAGGGTGGTGGGCGAGTGGAATCGGCTGCCGTCAGTGGTGGTGGAGGCAAACTCAATAGGGTCTTTTAAGAGACTCCTGGATGAGTACATGGGACTTAATAGGATGGAGGGTTATAGGTAGGCCTAAAAGGTAGGGATATGTTCGGCACAACTTGTGGGGCCGAAGGGCCTGTTTTGTGCTGTAGTTTTCTATGTTTCTAAATGTGAATATCAGATCATGTGATTACCAGAGACCAGAAGGTCAGAGGGCAGTGAGTGCTTTGTCATGGAGGAGCTATTGTTCAGCTAGCTGAAGCAAAATTTTGCTGCATTCCTTGAAAGTTGATAATGACACAGTGAGATGAGGTTGGTATAGAGAGACTCTGTCTGCTCAGCAGGCAATGACGGGAATCTTCCAGAGAAATGGGGTTTGAGGTTTAGACTTGGTGCAGACTGTTGGTCAGCCTGGAGTCCTGCTGTAATGTTTTTAGGCTGGCTGTTAACCAACAGAGTGAGTTTTGAGTCTAGAAATGTAACATTAAAATTCTCCAAAGGTCAGGCGCTTAGGTCATGTGATGTTGCCCATTGAGGAGTCAGTTACAGGTGAACAAGCAGTTTATATGCCTATGGTTAAAATCCGTTGTTCATCTTAAGAGATAAATGATGGCTTTCAGCACCTCTGCAGGTATAATGAGTTGCAATGGCTTCATCTTTGTTAATGGACCAGCCTGGGGAAATGGATCATCTGCTGATCCCTGATTTTGTTGATTATAATGTGTTCTCATGAGATTCCACAGGGATGAGGGTTGCACTTTTGTCCTGTAACTGCTATTGGAAATTTCCAGAAAGTGTTGCAGCTATCTTTTGGTTCAGTAAAGTTCACATTTTAAATAAGATCGTAAGGTTTGATTTAACCGCTAATGATCTCTTTCATGTCTTGGGACCTGACACTCAGTGATTAATTATCCTTCGAGGATCAGCGCTGAGCTTCCAATTTTGCCATTATTACAGTCATTCTGCCTGCTGCATGCAGGTGTTATGAAAGAAAGACTAAAACTACATTTATACGAACCTTTCACAATATCCCAAATTACAGCCAATTAAATACTTTTGGGTTGTAGTCACTGATATAATGTAGGCCAGTGTTTCCCAAACTTGGTTCCACGGAGCTCTCGGGTTCTGCAGGAAACATTTAGGTGTTCCATGGTAGGTGTGACTGTTCGAAATTTTAACAATACTGAATCCAATTGAAAACAGTTTTCACACCGCGTTGGCTACTGCTAGATGCACTAGTCAACCAATCAGCAGCCATTGCGCTGAGAATCTGGTCTCTGATCGGATGAGCTGGAAATAGTGGCAAAATCAGTGTTCAAAGTCCCAGGAAAGTGCGAGAGCGAAGATGACTAGACTGTGGAACAGGCAGCAGAGTGACATAAACAGACACCATGGAGGGGCAGCGGTTCTCAGAAGGTGGGGGGCAGTGGCCAAGGAGGGAAAGCAGCCATGGAGTAACATAGAGATAGGTGAGTGTGTGTGTACGTGTGTGAGAGAGGGAGAGGTGGTGGGTGAGTATGAGAGAAAAGGGGGTGGGGGGGGTGGGGGATGAATGTGAGTGTGTGTGATAGAGAGGTGAGCATGTGTGTGTGAGAGGGAAAGGTGTGTGCATGAGAGAGTTATTTAGGGTGCCAGAGCAGAAGCCCCATAGTATGTTATGAAGTCTGACGAGACCCCAACAGTTCTTTTCAGAATACCTCTGGAGAGAGAGAGAGACAGAGAGAGACCTATTTCTCCTAGCAGGCCCCAAACAACAGCCTCCAGAGAGAGAGAGACACCCACATCTTGCTTCTTTTAGGACCCAGCAGTAATGCCTGCTTTTTCCTTCAGCACATGACTGTTTCTGTCAATCAACCTAATCAAAATCCTGCCCTGAAACTCCAGGGGAAAGACCAAAATAAACAAAAATGCATTAACTCAGATTAACACAGGCACATCCCTCGCTAAAATCAATCATTAGCCTGCTTTCCCAGTATGTCACAGTATGTGAGCTGCTTGTTTTGCAGACAAATTGGCACCATGTAAACAGAACTGAAAAAGAAATATGATATGAATATATTCTTTAAAGGCACAGGGGTCAGAGTGTGAGTGCATGTGTGGGTGTGAGAGAGCTGAGAGTGTGTAAGAGAAGTGAGAATGGGAGTGTGTGCAAATGTGAGAGTGGTGACAGTGTGAGTGTTTGTGAGAGAGGTGTAACTGTGAGTGAGTGTGTAAGAGAGAGGTGTAAGTGTGAGTTTGCGTGTGAGAGAGGTCTAAGTTTGAGTGTGAGAGAGAGAGAGAGGAGCGAGTGTGAGTACGTTCGTGTGAGAGGTGTAAGTGTGAGTGTGGATGTGAGGGAGAGAGTTGTCACTGTGAGTGGGTGTGAGAGTGAAGTATGAGTGTGTGAGAGAGTGGTATAACTGTATGTGTGTGAGAGGTGAGAATAGTGTGTGAGGAAAAGGTGAGAGTGTGAATGCATATGTGTGAGAGAGATGTGAATATGAGTGTGTGTAGGTATGAGAGTGGTAAGAGTGTGAGAGAGGTGTAACTGTGAGTGTGTGCGTAAGAGAGAGTTGGAAGTATGAGTGTGCATGTGAGAGAGAGGTTTGAGTTTAAGTGTATGTGAGACAGAGGCGAGCAAGTGTGAGTGTGTGCGTGTGAGAGGTTTAAGTGTGAATGTGGATTTGAGAGGTGAGTGTGAGTGTGGGTGTGAGAGAGGGCGAGGTATAACTGTGTATGTGAGAGCGCGGTGTAACTATGGGCCCGATTCTCCCATCGCGACGTGCTGGTTTTTTGGCCGGTGGGTTGGGAGATGCATGTGTTGGCCATTTTGAGGTATTTGCGCATATGTTTCCGAAGCATGCACGTCTCCCACAGCCGGAGAGCAGGTGCGGTCGAGACCATGCTGGAAACCGGCGGGAAGACAGGTAAGTCATTTGAATTTATTTTAAACTTGATTATCGGGTCAGGGACTGAATTCTCCGGGCCCGATATCATCTCCACCCTGCCAGGAGTATTTCACTCCGGCGGGCTTAGAATACTCGCCACATTTGGGAAACCAGCGGGAGACCCCACTGAAGTGAAGGAGGCCAATCATGGCCCCACCCCAGGGGTCGGGCAACAGGGGGTGGTGACCCCTGGGCAGCCTGTACCCCCTGGCACTGCCCAAGCGGCAAAGTGCCCATGCCCAGGGGCACCTTGGCACTGCCCACCGGGTATCGGGCATTGCCAAGGGGGCAGGGCGTAGAGGGCAATGCCAAGGGGGCGGGGCCTGGGTCTATTGTGGGAGGGGCAATCAGTGGGGGGTCCCGCTGCCACTTCGCAATGGGATCGGTTAGGGCTGGACGGAGACCAGCAATTGGGGTGGTCTGGCGGGGGGGTCTGCTGAGGGGCCTCCCGAGGGGGGGTCTGCCTCCTGTGGGGCAGGTCTGCCTCCCAGTGGGGCGGTCTGTTGAGGGGGAGGGGTCTGCCGAGAGGGTTGGGGGGGGATCATCACTGCTGGTGGGGAGTGGGTGGTTGGAGATTGCCCTGGGCCGGGGGTTGGGGGGGGGGGGGGGGGGGTGGCTGGCCCGGGAATGGTTGTACAGGCCATGATCAGGCTGTGGGAGTGTCGTGAGGGGCAGCACTGTGGGGGTCCCGGGCTGGCCAGCGATCAGGAGGCTGACAGTTCAGGCTCACTGCTCAGAGGCCCAGAACTATCGGACTCCAGCGTGAATAGGCCCCGCCCCCCGAGTTTTTAATGAGATTCACGATTGTGACCTCTGCATTGCACAGAGTGGGAGATTCGAGTCTGAAATCTCACTGAAAAAACAATTGTGATTTACACCGTTTTTCCCACCAATTCAGCACTTAGAATTTTTTGGGGAGAATCGCTCACTATGTGTGAGAGAGATGAGGGTGGTGTGTGAGGAAGAGGTGAGACTGTGAAAGATGTGAGAGTGTCAGTGTATACATGCGAGAGAGGTGTGAATGTGCATGTGTATAGGTAGGAGAGTGGTGAGAGTGTGAGAGAGGTGTAACTGTGAGTGTGTGTGAGAGAGAGGTGTAATTGTGAGTGAGCGAGACAGAGGGAGAGAGTTTGTGAGAGAATGTGTGATTGTGTGTGTGCGTGTGTTCGATATGAGAATCCAGCTCTCCAGCATTACTTTAACATGAAACAAATTTGTGAGCAAAAGAAGTCCTCCCATTAACAATGACAAAAATAAAATAAGACTTAGCTGAATAAGATTACTTCTAAATGATAATAAACGTATATTTCAAAGGAATAGAAAAGACTTCGAAATTTACTTTTGTATGTTTGTACCTATTGCGCAAAACATTTTTTCATGGTTTAACTCTTCAACATAATCAGAATATTTGCCTGGGTTCTGTCAGTACTCTTGGTAAAGCAAAATGCTTCTATGGCTGGAAAACTTAGGGAAACTCTGATGTGGACAATGTTATCAAATGGCAGAGTACACTTGAGGGGCTGAATGGCTTACCCCTGCTCCTAATGTGTACATTTCTATGTCATTCTGAATGGATGCGATGAGGTGGGCGAGGTGGCCTTTGTCACCCACAATTAACATGCAAACAGAGGGTGGAATCAGCTGGAGGTTTTGTTGTTAATAGAAATTCACGATGGATAGGTCTTGTGAAATTGCCAGAACAACAGTGCGCAATGGGCTCATACTGAATTGGTACTTGTCCTATTTGGACCTGCACGTGATTCTCAAGAGTCCTTTCCATTGACTTCAATCTTATCCTTTGTCTACTTCCCTATTATCCCATTCTACTTTTATTCATTTTTTGAGAAAGGAAATCGTTTCTGCTGTATAGCAGATATTGAAAATATACAACACAGTGAGAAACAGTAATCAACAGAGTTTTCAGCCTTGCTGTTGAAGAAAACACAGATACAGTTGTGAACCATTGAGTCTCTGTCCTCTGGTCTCTTAAAGGCACTGTCACACAGAGATACCTGAGGGCTCCAATGCTTCTCACTAAGAGTGAAAACCTATATTGTTCAACAACTTCACTTTGTTGCTAATCATAGAAACCCTACAGTACAGAAAGAGGCCATTCGGCACCGACCACAATCCCACCCAGACCCTACTCCCATATCCCTACATATTTTACCCACTAATCCCTATAACCTATGCATCTCAGGACACTAAGGGGCAATTTTAGTATGGCCAATCAACCTAACCCGCACATCTTTGGACTGTGGGAGGAAACCGGAGCACCCGGAGGAAACCCACGCAGGCACGAGGAGAATGTGCAAACTTCACACAGACAGTGACCCAAGCCGGGAATTGAACCCAGGTCCCTGGAGCTGTGAAGCAGCAGTGCTAACCACTGTGCTACCATGCCGCCCAGGAGTCATTTGATCTTTCTACCCTGTTGGACTACAAATAAAGTTGAATTCAATGACATGCCTTCAATGAAATATTTATATTGAATAATATCATGCATCCATACAGGAGAACATCTTCTATTTTTCTACAGAATGGAAAAGGTCTTTTGTAGTTTATCTGGGTTGCAAGTATAGAATCTTTCCCCCCAAACATGAATTTACATGCACATGTTCATATGGTGCAATGTGCAAAATTTGTTAAAGAGGCCCCAAGTCAGTCACTGAAATTAGTGTTATCATGTGCACATTGTTGTAAATAACTAATGGGATTTTTTCCAGTCAAATTAATAATGTTCTGTCATGCTGTTAAAGTAAAATTTGTACTTCCTAGTGTGTTTAATAATCATGGTGGGATCACCTATAAGGCACATACAAACTAACACTGCATTATATCGTTGCTGCTCTTAATATTAACGAAACATGCTGCATACATATAGGGCAATAATTGTAACCAGATGTCAGCAGTGAGTTTTATCATTTTACTAGTAGTATCTTTGAGATTGGTGAATTGATTGGTGAATCTTGAAAGAGTAAAAGGTATTATGCATGTTTGAGGATTTGATTTGATTTATTATTGTCACATGTATTAGTATACAGTGAAAAGTATTGTTTCTTGCACGCTATACGGACAAACTGTACATAGAGAAGGAAAGGAGAGATTGTAGAATGTAGTGTTATAGCCATAGCTAGGGTGTAGAGAAAGATCAACTTAATACGAGGTAGGTCCATTCAAAAGTCTGATGGCTGCCGGAAAGAAGCTGTTCGGTTGATACGTGTTCTCAGACTTCTGTATTTTTTTCCCGACGGAAGATGCTGGAAGAGAGAATGTCCGGGGGTGCGTGGGGTCCTTGATAATGCTGGCTGCTTTTTCAAGGCAGCAGGAAGTGTAGGCCATGTCATTGGGTGGGAGGCTGGTTTGAGTGATGGACTGGGCTTCGTTCACAACCCTTTGTAATTTCTTGCAGTTTTGGACAGAGCAGGAGCCATACCAAGCTGTGATACAACCAGAAAGAATACTCCTATGGTGCATCTGTAAAGATTGGTAGCGGACATGCCAAATTTCCTTAGCCTTCAGAGAAAACAGAGGCCTTGGTAGGCTTTCTTAACTATAGCGTCAGCATGGAGGAACCAGGACGGGTTGTGGGTGATCTGGGCACCTAAAAGCTCTTGATTATTTGTACTTTGTCCCCATTGATGTACAGTAAGAAGTCTCACAACACCAGGTTAAAGTCCAACAGGTTTAGTTGGTAGCAAATACCATAAGCTTTCGGAGCGCTGCTCCTTCGTCAGATGGAGTGGTCTCTGTTCTCCAACAGTGCACAGACACAGAAATCAAGTTACAGAATATTAATTAGAATGCAAATCTCTACAGCCAGCCAGGTCTTAAAAGGTACAGATAATATGGTTGGAGGGAACATTAAACACAGGTTAAAGAGATGTGTATTGTCTCCAGACAGAACAGCTGGTGAGATTATGCAAGACCAGGGGCGAGCTGTGGGGGTTACTGATAATGTGACATAAATCCAACATCCCGGTTTAGGCCGTCCTCATGTGTGCGGAACTTGGCTATCAGTTTCTGCTCAGCAACTCTGCGCTGTCGTGTGTCATGAAGGCCGCCTTGGAGAACGCTTACCTGAAGATCCAAGGCTGAATGCCCGTGACTGCTGAAGTTCTCCCCCACAGGAAGAGAACAGTCTTGCCTGGTGATTGTTGAGCAGTGTTCATTCATCCGTTGTCGTAGCGTCTGCATGGTTTCCCCAATGTACCATGCCTCGGGACATCCTTTCCTGCAGCGTATCAGGTAGACAACATTGGCCGAGTTGCAAGAGTATGTACCGTGTACCTGTTAGATGGTGTTCTCACGTGAGATGATGGCATCCGTGTCGATGATCCGGCACGTCTTGCAGAGGTTGCTGTGGCAGGGTTGTGTGGTGTCATGGTCACTGTTCTCCTGAAGGCTGGGTAGTTTGCTGCGGACAATGGTCTGTTTGAGGTTGCGTGGTTGTTTGAAGGCAAGAAGTGGGGGTGTGGGGATGGCCTTGGCGAGATGTTCGTCTTCATCAATGACATGTTGAAGGCTCCGGAGGAGATGCCGTAGCTTCTCCGCTCCGGGGAAGTTCTCCTTCTCCTTCTCCGGAGCGGAGAAGCTACGGCATCTCCTCCGGAGCCTTCAACATGTCATTGATGAAGACGAACATCTCGCCAAGGCCATCCCCACACCCCCACTTCTTGCCTTCAAACAACCACGCAACCTCAAACAGACCATTGTCCGCAGCAAACTACCCAGCCTTCAGGAGAACAGTGACCATGACACCACACAACCCTGCCACAGCAACCTCTGCAAGACGTGCCGGATCATCGACACGGATGCCATCATCTCACGTGAGAACACCATCTACCAGGTACACGGTACATACTCTTGCAACTCGGCCAATGTTGTCTACCTGATACGCTGCAGGAAAGGATGTCCCGAGGCATGGTACATTGGGGAAACCATGCAGACGCTACGACAACGGATGAATGAACACCGCTCGACAATCACCAGGCAAGACTGTTCTCTTCCTGTGGGGGAGCACTTCAACAGTCACGGGCATTCAGCCTTGGATCTTCAGGTAAGCGTTCTCCAAGGCGGCCTTCACGACACACGACAGCGCAGAGTTGCTGAGCAGAAACTGATAGCCAAGTTCCGCACACATGAGGACGGCCTAAACCGGGATGTTGGATTTATGTCACATTATCAGTAACCCCCACAGCTCGCCCCTGGTCTTGCATAATCTCACCAGCTGTTCTGTCTGGAGACAATACACATCTCTTTAACCTGTGTTTAATGTTCCCTCCAACCACATTATCTGTACCTTTTAAGACCTGGCTGGCTGTAGAGATTTGCATTCTAATTAGTATTCTGTAACTTGATTTCTGTGTCTGTGCACTGTTGGAGAACAGAGACCACTCCATCTGACGAAGGAGCAGCGCTCCGAAAGCTTATGGTATTGGCTACCAAATAAACCTGTTGGACTTTAACCTGGTGTTGTGAGACTTCTTACTGTGCTTACCCCAGTCCAACGCCGGCATCTCCACATCATGACTCCCATTGATGTAGACAGGGGCATGTTCTCCGTTACGCTTCCTGAAATCGATGATAATCTCCTTCGTTTTGTTATCGAGGGAGAGATTATTGTCGCTGCACCAGTTCACCAGATTCTCTATCTCATTCCTGTATTCTGTCTCATCATTGTTTCAGATCCGACCAACAATGGTGGTGTCGTCAGCAAACTTGAAAATCGAATTGGAGAGGAATTTGGCCGCACAGTTATAGATGTACAAGGAGTATAGCAGGGGGCTGAGAACACAGCCTTGTGGGGCACCGGTGCTGAGGATGATCGTGGAGGACGTGTTGTTGCCTATCCTTACTGATTGTGGTCTGTGAGTTAGGAAGTTTTGTGGGAACACTGGTGTTGAAGGCTGAGCTGTAGTAATAAATAGGAGTCTGACATAGGTGTCCTTGTTATCTAGATGTTCCAGGGTTGAGTGCAGGGCCAGGGAGATGGCATCTGCTGTGGACCTGTTGCTGCGATCGGCAAATTGCCGTGGATCCAGTAATCCGGGAGGCTGGAATTGATTCGTGCCAGGACTAGCCTTTCGAAGCACTTCATAATGATGGATGTGAGAGCCACCTGGGAGCCTCTGGCTCTCCCTATCGTCACCCTCTCCCTCACTTATCCCTCCTTTGACTTCATTTGCTCATCTCTGCAGCATTTGGCTTTATTTTAATGCTGCGCTCCCTGTCCGGAAGGGGCACTTGTGCGGTGGTTTTCCTGTCCGGAAGGGGCGCTGAGTCTCGAGGTCTTCCTGTCCAGAGGGGGCGCTGTGTCTGGAGGTCTACCTGTCCAGAGAGGGCGCTGTGTATGGAGGTCTCCCTGTCCGGAGGGGGCGCTGTATCTGGAGGTCTCCCTGTCCGGTGGGGACGCTGTGTCTGGAGGTCTACCTGTCCGGAGGGGGCACTGTGTGTGGAGGTCTCTCTGTCCGGCGGGGGCGCTGTGTCTGGAGGTCTCCCTGTCCGGAGGGGGCGCTGTGTCTGGAGGTCTCCCTCTCCGGAGGGGGCGCTGTGTCTGGAGGTCTCCGGGGCCGCGGCCAGTCTCGCGAATCTGCCGAAATCCCGTGTTTCGTGGCCGGGGAGGAAGCTCCACGTCAGAGGATCAGTCGGTTCGGCTGGGCTTTGGTTTGGTGACGGGCTGAGTGGCCGGGGCGATGGTGGGTACAGCAGCCTGACAGGGACATGGCTGGGAGTGCGGATGGAGGCTGACAGGGAGCTGGAGTTCAGCTCGGGCCCGCTGTTCTCATCACAGAGGGCCCGGGAGCGGCTGCAGACTTACCCGGGAAGGGAAGGCCGAGTTCTGGGGATGGGGTTGAGCTGTGGGCCACGGCCCTTGTCGCCTTGGCGGGGGTTTGTACCGATCACTGCAAGTAGATAGTCTGGTCCTGTGTAAGGAGGCAGATCTGAAACTGACCATTGTTTACAATATGGCCCTTTAACGCCTCGATTGAAACTTGCTTTTGGTGTGAAGTCTCAGTAGACAAATCAAGTTACTTGTAACTATCTGCAGATTTCTGGCCCGAGGTCAAAATACGTTGTCGAAAAGTGAGCTGTGCACTTGAAGATAGATTTACAGTTTATTAGTTTGCAAGTTTATAATTTCTGGAGGTGTAATGGGTATATTAGATGTAACACTTCCATGTATATTGAGTGATTGATGTTGCTGTTTGATCAGTAAGGTAGTTATTTCATGATGGTGTCTACCTGCCAGATGGAAAATATGTTTAAAGTGTACTCTTGCAAGCTGTAAGCATTTTGTTTCTGTTGGAAGCTCCTCTGCTGCCCATCTTAGTAGTCTTCGCTTGATTCCATTCTTGCCTATCAAATCATAGAGCACTCCTCGGAATAATTGCTCTACCTGCCTGATGTGTGCTTGACCTATTCTCTTCCTCATCCAAATGCAGCTTGCAGCAACATTATTCAAAACATGGAGTCAGCTTCCACATTTGAGTTTGCATCCTGTTTTCACTCTTGTCTTGAACCCTCCACGATCTGTACTTTCAGGCTGATTATTTGATATTGTCTTAGATGAGTTGCAATTTCTTCTAGTTAAACATAAGAAATATCAAAGCCCTCAACATTGATCCCTGTCAAAATGTTCTACCTATGACACTCATGCTGTTCCCCTCCCAGGTTGTTAATAAAGTTATGATACAAGCTGTTAGTAATTGCTTGTTAAATCTGCAAATTTTCTGTGACCAAAGAATTACACGGCCGTGAATATATCACTTATTTTTCATTCTGGAAGTATATTAGGAAGTGCTTACTGAAACATTCATAAACAGTAGATGCAGGAGTTTTACTATTATAAAGGTAAACACTATTTCCACTGACAGGTTTAGTTTGTTTTTTCGTCTCTTGATTTTATATTTGTGCACTGTCACATTTTCACCACATTATTCGCTAACTGGAATAGGTGCGGGCTTTCTTGGTAGAAGCGATGATAAAACAGGCACTTCTCCAAACTACCGGACATGTGGTGGCTGCATTTACAAAGCACTAACCTTTGAACATGGTGATTTGCTGCATATGGTTTAATGGAAGCTGATAGTCGTCTGGTATCATGTGCAAATGGATGTAATTTTAAATCAAGCAAAGGTATTAAGGGATATGGGCCAAATGCAGGTATATGGAGATAGGCCACAGATCGGTCAATATCTCATTGAATGGCATAAAAGGCTGAATGGTCTACTCCTCTTCCTATGTTTATGCATGAGCCTGGATTGTGTGTGTGCTTGGCTGTTGTAATGCCAAGTTTCCGACTGATCAGACTTTCTGAACTGACCCAGTAACAGTCTGCTGCCGCAATTTAAGAAAAGAATTAACATTTTAACAATATTTATGTAGCACCTTTCACCTCAAAATATTAGATAGTGGTTAATCTATTAAAATGTTATTTACAGAGCCTGACAGAGACAAAACTTGGAGCAGTTAACCCAATGACAGACTCATTTTTATGGGTCGATGAGCCAGGGTTCAGTCATGCTCACAAAGATAGCACACTGAGTTTAAGTCAAACAAATGCAGCAATCTATAGCTTTCATTAATTGGTTCAATTAAAGGGAATTCTACCTCAGAATTGACTTCATGTGGGGAGGACTTTGTTAACCAGAACGGTAGTGCTATCTCTTAAACTTTACAGCTACAACACAAATAATCTTCTATAAAGTAAGTAGTGTTAAAATTGTGATTAAAAAGGAAATATTGGAGTATAACTTTGTCTTCGGTCATCTGGACTCAACATTGGCTCTATTCTGTCCTCACAAATGCTGTCAGACCTGCTGAGATTTTCCAGCATTTTCTATTGTTTCAGATTCCTGCTTCCAAAGTACTTTGTTTTTATATAAATTTGTATTGGTTGGTATATAGTGCAAAGTGGCAATGGGGATTTGGTAGTCACTTTATGTTCTTCTGATGCTTTTAAACCCCATGTGTTTAAACTCTCACGAAGTGCAATGTATTTAAGTGTGCATTATTTGGAATAATATTAACACTATATTAACTTTTTTCTAGCCTTTGAGACTAGACATCAAACGGAAACTGACCGCTCGGTCTGACAGAGTGAAAAGTGTAGACTTGCACCCGACTGAACCATGGATGTTGGCCAGTCTTTACAATGGGAGCGTCTGCGTGTGGAACCATGAATCTCAGGTACAGCTGCTTTTTTGCTTCTTCCAGTTCTGGTGGATGTTGCAATTGCTAAACAGTGTTTAATGAAATGTTTATTATTTCAGACCTGTTCACTGTGGTTCTGTTCTAAAATTGCTTTGCCATACTGTCTTTTCTGCCTCCTAAAAATTGTTTGGTGTTTCACTTATTTTCTCTCCCTTGCAATATTCTCCTTTCCTTGTATAGTGCCCAGCTTTCCTCTTGTAAAGCACAGTGAGACATAACTTTTATGTCAGAAGACCTGCTTATAGAAGTCTTTCCATATTTTTAGTTTTAATTCTTGATGAGGGAATTTTTAATAGACAGTCAGATAGAAATAAAATCATCTTGCATGGAATTGTAATAAGTAAATTATTATATTTCATATAATTCCCCAAATAATAAATATCTACTACTACATTTTATGCTACATTGCTATGTAAACTTAATATATGTGGTGCTGTTGTAATGAAATAAATTACAAATCTTCCAGTTCTGAGGTTCAAGTCAGCACATAATGAAACTTTCCTCTTAAGTAAATGAATTTAAATTTTCAGTGAGTTTCTGCTGCACAAGAGCCATGATGACAAAACAGCCCAGAATGAGTTTCAAAATTTAGTGTCACTTATAGAGACAACAATGGCAATTGAAATATCAGAGTCTTACTGTAACAGGTGCTGTTTTGAAGTTGTGTTAAGTGGTCTCTGTGTAGCAGTTCACATATGTGATTCCTGATGTGATTTCATTCTCCAGACCAGATATCTGTCATCTACAAAACCCAAAAGGTGATCAAATTAAACAAGTTTACATCTTGATTATTCAAAGATGAGTAGTTCGTCACATGGATCGACTTATGTGGTTCCCCTTATTTTATTCTCATTTCTAGCAATATTGTAGGTTTTGTATTGTTAGGCTAATTAATATGTATTTACCGTATTAAAGTAGATAACTTTTCAGTTAGCAGTGAAATTGAGTTTCGAATAAACTGGTCATATTTACTTTTTTTTTACTGTTTCTGTACTCTTCCAGACACTGGTGAAGACGTTTGAGGTGTGCGATCTGCCTGTGAGGGCGTCTAAGTTTGTGGCAAGAAAGAACTGGGTCATCACAGGAGCAGTAAGTATCTTTGACTGGGGAATTTTGAGAGTCTGAAGATGCAGTACAGCACCTTTCAGACTAAAGAGTTCAAGAAGGGATCCGTGGTCTCTTTTGAGCTGCCTGATCTCGGTTAGACAGTGGTGAGGCGGTGCTTTGTGCCTTTCAGTCCCCAGACAAGGGGAAAACAATAACTTGCATTTATGTAGTTTCTTTCGTATAGTAAAACATCCCAAGGCACCCAACAGATACATTGTCAAGCAAACTTTCAGAAGGGTAAAACTAGGCATGCTTCTATCTCCCAATCATCTTCCAATGTCCCTAGTTGAAAGTGCATGCGTTGAACATTTTTTTGAGAAGCTGCCACCATCCTAAGCTGTAATGACCCATCCGTATTGAATCTGTCACTCAGTGCCAGGAATCACATTTAAATAGTTACTCAGTTGAGGCATAAGAACGTTGCTGACAACTGTGGAACTAGTAAGGAGTCAGCATTTTGGAATTAGTGGTTTATTTGCATTCATAAATAGATTGATGAAGGAGAAAATAACTTTTTTTTCTGTTCAGACAAGTTATGTATCTTAACTAAAAATTGCCTGAGCTTTAATTATTTGGCTGGACCTTCCCCAAATAATGATCTGTTTTAGCTAGTTTGTGTGAAATTGTTCAGGGAACCAGAGGTGATTGTCCATCTAAGGGAGGCAATCATAAGTAGGTTATTCGCACAGTTACTTTGATAATATCTCTATTACACATTACATTGTGTAAATCAACAACTTGTCCTTCAGGTGAGATAACTGAATTGAAGTTAAGTCTGCTGTCCATGTGCAAATGATGAAAATGGTGGAGCTGGTGTTGGGGAAGAATTAGATTAACTGGGCCGCACGGTGGCACAATGTTTAGCACTGCTGCCTCACAGTGCCAGGGACCCGGGTTCGATTCCAGCCTTGGGTGATTGCCTGTGTGGAGTTTGCTCATCCTCCCTGTGTCTGTGTGGGTTTCTTCTGAGTGCTCCAGTTTCCTCCCACAGTCCAAAGATGTGCGAGTTAGGTGGATTGGTCATGGTAAATTGCCACTTAGAGATCAAAGATGTGGAGGTTTGGAATATTGAGGTAAATACTTGGGATTACAGGATAAGCCTGGGTAAGAGTTGGTGCCGGCTCGATGGCCCGAATGGCGGCCTCCTTCTGCACTGTAGGGATTCTATGACTACCTTCATCTGATTCAATCGTTTGAATTTATGATGTTATGAAGTTGATCGAGCTAAAAATTACATGTACATTAAAGCTAAAAATTGGGATGGGAAATTTACACAATATAGTGACAGTGATCTTTAGCTATCGTAAATATAGACATAAGGGCGGCACGGTGGCACAATGGTTAGCACTGCTGCCACACAGCGCCAGGGACCTGGGTTCGATTCCCGGCTTGGGTCACTGTCTGTGTGGAGTTTGCACGTTCTCCCCCATGTTCTCCGGGTGCTCCGGTTTCTTCCCACAGTCTGAAAAACGTGCTGGTTAGGTGCTTTGGCCCGAACAGGCACCGGAGTGTGGCGACTAGGGGAATTTCACAGTAACTTCATTTGCAGTGTTAATGTAAGCCTTACTTGTGATTAATAAATAAACTTTATTTATAAGAATTATTAATGGAAGACTGTGACAAAATGTCACCGGAAGTAAGTTTTACAGCTAAGTACCAAACAAAGACACAATTTTGAAATATATTGTAGTCATAGTCGCCTTAATCATCATCCATCTCCCACTGCCATTTATTTGATGAGTTATGTTGGTTTAAACTCAATTTATCGATCAGTGTGAAGTCTCTGCCTCATTTCATTTTGATGTTAGTGAAAGTTGTCTTTGCTTTATGTTGATGTAAGGGGAAGACTTTTAAAAACCATTCTGCTTTATCGTGATTTTCAGTTCAGACGAATATTCTGTCATTTTGACCACAAAAACGTGGACATCGTCAATTTGCTGCAAAGTCTTGGCTATTGTTGAATTTGCAAGGCATAATCTGTAATTTGTAATTTAGGATGATATGCAGATCCGAGTTTTCAATTACAACACACTGGAGAGAGTTCACATGTTTGAAGCTCATTCAGATTACATTCGTTGTATTGCTGTCCACCCAACTCAACCTTACATCTTGACCAGCAGTGGTGAGTGTATATTACTTCAGACTTATTTCTTAGCTTTTCAACTGACCAATATTGTAGTCTATGTATGTAAAATTCATCATTATTTTTATTTCTGATAAATCTTTTAATGCTGGTGAGTGGAAGATTTTCTGCAGATTTTGTCTTTGCTATTTTTCAAATATTGATGATTTATGGAATGATTTCAAAAACTGGTAAATCATTCCCTTGGTAGATGACATGCTTATCAAACTGTGGGACTGGGAGAAGAAATGGACCTGCACCCAAGTTTTTGAAGGGCACACCCATTATGTTATGCAGATTGTCATCAATCCGAAAGACAACAACCAATTTGCAAGTGCATCTTTGGATAGGACTATTAAGGTATGTGAACGAGGTTGAAGTATGGTGTAGAACTGTTTGGAGGAAAGAGCTGAAAAGTTTTTTTTATAACAGTTAAAACATTTCACAGCATAAAATTAAAGGCTTGAAAAAACAATATGACTTTACTCCCCAACCTAAAATATGGAGACAAACAGACTGCTGTGATGGAGTGTGGTATATTTGACTTAGGAATATTTGAAGGGGTTTGTTTTGCGTATTTTGTTCTTCTGTAAAGATCTTACATTTGTAAATTGTGTGTTGGCACTTGTCAGGTGTGGCAGCTTGGCTCGTCCTCACCTAATTTCACCTTGGAGGGCCATGAGAAAGGAGTGAACTGCATTGATTACTACAGTGGAGGGGACAAACCATATCTGATTTCTGGAGCTGATGACCGTCTAGTCAAAATCTGGGACTATCAGGTAAAGAGAAATTATTACATTGGTAGGTAATTGTTCACGCAGGTTGGGCAATTATATAGGATCGTTTAATTGTGAATTGTAATTTCACAATTTAACTTTAATGGGCGGCATGGAGTCACTGCTGCCTCACAGTGCCAGGGACCCGGGTTTGATTTCAGCCTTTGGTGACTGTGCGAACTGCACACACACATTCTCCCCATGTCTATGTGGGTTTCTTCCAGGTGCTCCGGTTTCCTTCCACGGTCCAAAAATGTGCAGGTTAGGTGGATTGACCATGCTAAATTGCTGCTTAGTGTTCATAGATGTGCAGGTTAGGGGGATTAGTGGGGTAAATATTTGGGGTTATGGGGATAGAGACTGGGTAAGATGCTCTGATGGAGAGTCAGTGCAGACTCGATGGGCCAAATCCCACTGTAGAGATTCTATGATAATTGATTCTATTTAATGGTAAAACTTGACTCTGCAAAATCATATAAACATTTTAGAAATAAACATTGCTTCCATGATGGTGTAATTGTACAAAAGCCTGGTTGTAGTCCTCACTTTGATTTAGAAGGTCAAACGTATCCATATGGGTCAATAGCTGACAAAAACACAGAACCGGCAACCAAACTATCAATATTTTCACCAATCTAAGAGAAAGTAATTATCTGCTTTATATTGAATTGTTGTTAATATTTGCAAAAGGCTTGCACATTGCAGTACAAGTTAGTGAACTTGATCCCATTGCTGTGTGTTGATTGCTCCATTGCCAAATGCACTGAACCAATTAACTGATCCAAGCTTTTAGTCCTGAAATCATAAACAAGCATTGTATATTATAACTGAAATAATGCTGTTTTGCCTGCAGAATAAGACTTGTGTTCAGACACTGGAGGGCCACGCTCAGAATGTCTCTTGTGTTAGCTTCCATCCTGAACTTCCAATTATCATTACTGGATCGGAGGATGGTGCGTATTGCCTATGTTTCAATAATTGCTATTAATGCTTGCTCTATTTAAAGTTCCAGTTCGGTTTTGCACCACTCCCTGTATTAAAATAATTTAAGCAGTTACTTTTATGGGATAAAGTAGACTGTTGATTTATTGTCTCCAGAAATGCTGTGGACACCTTCCAAAAGGGCAGGAGGGAGATTGTACCCATAGCTACAAGTTCTACCTTGCAATTATGGAATTGTCTTATAATTGGATATCCTGAATAGTCCAGTCTCAGCTACTACTTGCTTTTCAAAAGAGCATATATCAGTGGAGTGGAGCAGTCAGATTTTATGTTTTGCCATGGAGTGCTGAAATAGCAGTTTTTGAGCTCTGTAGCTCTGGTAACTTTCACAACTCTCTCATCTTTGGGATATAATGGCTCTTCCTCCTCCTAACTTCATAATTTTTAAGTTGTAACCCCGATATTTAAATTTTTAATCATCGTAAACAACGTGTCTTTTAAAGATTGAAGAGAGAGATCTCAAATAAGTATAAAACATTCCAAGAGACTATGTTAAAGAATCGATGAGGGCAGATTTTTTTATATATCTGATTGAAACACAATTATTTTAGCCTCCTTCCAAATCAAAATTACTATCAGCTCAGTGATGGTATAAACTAACTAACTAACACAATCTGCTAACAAATTAGTATAATTCAAAAAGCTGTTTTAAGGACAATTATTGGAACAAGTATGGTGGATAACCCATGCAATGTTTCAAAAACATTATCACCTGATCTTTCGTGAGAGACGCATAAACTGAAATTATAGGGTTTTTTCATTGTAAAGGGCAGGGAAAGATATTCTTAATAAATTGTAATAGCAGATTACATTTGCATTTTGTTCTGATACTTGATTGTATCTTCACAATTCTCAGTGTTCCTTTATGTTTTTACTTTTATGTTAACGTGTGTTCAAATGATTTCATTTCTTTGCCCATGTTTCAAAAACATTATGTCTCCTGATCTTTGCTGAGAGACGTGTAATCAGAAATTAAAGGGTTTTTTCATTGTGAAGGGCAGGGAAAGATATTCTACAACAAGAAGGAATTTTGATTGGTAGCTTATTAAAAAACCCTTGTTGGCGGACAAAAAAAAAGTGATGTAAAACTGGATGTGACTAAGAATGAAAGGAAGTTATATTTCAGTTATATGTGACCTTGATGGAACAGCTTCTGGTGTATTGTATTCAGACTTTGTTCTGTATATTGCTGGAAAGTGTAAAATTATTGGAGGAAGTCGAGAGGAGAGTTATGAGCTTGATTTCTGAATTAATAGGGCTGGGTTCTGAAGGATAGTTTCCCCATCACTGTGCACATATACATGCACACACACATTTAATTTCCTGGTGAAGGGTGAGAATGACTGATGGGGATCTTTAGGACTTCCATGGATATGGGAACTTTGGATCAAACAAAATATTTCTGTTGTGCCCAAGATTCAAGGACGAGGGACGCAGTTTAATAAAATTAAGGACATCAAAGAAAAATACATTTAACCAGTTTTATTTCTTAAGTAAGAGAGTTACTGAATTATGGCTCAGATTACCAGTCAGGACAATGAGGAGGTTATAAAGAAAGACTGAATACATTGTTAGTTAAGAGATGCAAGGGTTATAGTTCTAGAATCATTTTTTTTTTACAAAACTGATGGGACATTTGGAAGAATAGGCTAGATAAATCATTAGTTTTGTGTCCAAAAGTTTACTGAGTTACTATGTATGTAACTGACCCATTGCATTTAATTCTTTAAAGGTACTGTCCGTATCTGGCATTCAAGCACTTACCGCCTAGAGAGTACCCTGAATTATGGAATGGAACGAGTCTGGTGTGTGGCAAGTCTGAGAGGCTCCAACAATGTGGCTCTTGGTTATGATGAAGGCAGTATCATCATTAAGGTATATGAGTTAAAATACTACTGTTTGAGTACCTGATCTGCAGCATGAAAGTGTCAGTCTTCTATGCAGACTAGTCATTAAATTGGAATTTGAATGGTGTGAATGGTTTCCTGATGCAACAATATAGTTACACAAATTGACTATACTATCCTTTAACTACCTAACTTATGTAGGGTTGTACATAAGTTAGGTAGTTATGTAGGGTTGTACGTGTATGCATTGTGTGAAGTCTGTTTCATGAATAACATATCACCATGACGTTGATCTGTTGACCTTATCATTGCTGATGGATTTTAAAATAATATAGATTGTAAAATGTGAGGAGGCACTATTTCTGATTTTGTTTCAGCGTTGTGACAAGAAATGTCTGAACTGATTTATTGTTGTTGTTTCACTTCTTGCACTGAGTGGTTCACAAAGCAGACTTTCATCTGTTCCCACAGTGACTTTCTTTCTGGAACAGGTGGCTAGCCTGTTGCCAGAGGTATATAGCTTGAGGGCTACCACTCCGCATCAAGCATGGCTGACTAGGAGTCTCTCCCACTCTTACCACCTGCTATCAGCATGTTGGAGGGATTTTGCAGGTTGATATTCAACTTGTTTGGCTGCATTATGCATGTACCTTCTTTAGCCATCAAGCCCTGAGGTGGAGCACCTATTTTCTGGCTCAGAGACAGGGATGCTACCTACTGCACCACAAGACCTTCTGAGCTGATATAGGGGGCATATTAATCTTTGAGAGGTAGTGAGTACTAACTATCCAGAGAGTCATACACAAAATCCAAATTATTTCCAAAAGGCATTAGATAAGGTGCTACTTAAAAGGTTACTGTACAAGATAAGAACTCATGGTATTGATATAATAATTTGGATATAGGATTGGCTAGTCAGAATCAGTGAGTCATTTTCAGATTATCAGACTTGTAACTAGTGGAGTGCACAGGGATTAGGACTGGGGCCTCAACTATTTACAAATGATGTGGATAATGGACTGACTATATTGTATCCAAAATTGCTGATGATATAACAATAGGTAGTGTTATGATCCCCTTCGAGACTGTTGGCATTTAAAGAGAAATAAGCACACCCAGGAATTAACTGACAGAATAATGCCACGACATTTCGCGTTTCTGAACCAAAGTATCTGTGTATATATATATATATATATAGAAAATTGAAGTAAATGCTCCTGATTTAACAGTAAAGCTTATAAACTATGTATGCTACACATCCAGTTTTAGTTCCACTCCCCATCTGCCTCTGGGAGTTCCATCATCTTAAAAAATCCTGAAGCTCATTTATTTTTCCAATCCAAAGGTATGCCACAGCCCTCCAAAATTCACTACTATTTCTCCACAGTATTCTAGCTATTCTCTTAAGTATGAAATCTTGTAGGGATCCTTCCATTAGCTTTTATCGAAGTGATCTTCCAACTTTTCTTCGAAACATCACAACTGTGGACCTCTCCCTCAAACTTAAGTTACACTGCATTCTCCAAGCTAACTGCTTAATTTTACTGTCAGGGTCACAGTAGATTTCTTCATCTAGTTACTAGGCAAATATTCTATTCCCTCTTTCCCTCTTAAATTTTAAGTGAACTGCAATCTACATAAGACAAATCTACAACTCCTTTCTGTGAGAACACCACAGATAAATTGAGCAAAGGAACCTTTTAACCGCCACAGTCCATGTCCATGACCATTTGGCATGGTTTGGGATGTTCCAAACCAGAAATGCAAACTAGTTATGTTTTACCCTCAACTCATTGGTTCTGCAGCTCTTATGAATGAATATCTCTATTGGATATGATTGCCCTTGCTCCAGATTTGTTGAGTCCATCAAAAAAATCTTACAAACTACTTCTAGCTTCAATGGGTTGTTTGTCAGTTTCCTAACCAGGCTTTTCCATTTATCTGACATTTAACACTTGAATCTCCAACTTAACAATACCATTCCTAAAACTATAAGTTATACCTTTGAAACGTATGAATTATGGAATCAAATATTTGCAACATTAGGAAAGCAAGTTGGGATACAAAGAATTTGCAAAGGGATATAGATAGGTTAAGGGATTGGACAAAAATTTGTAAGAGTAAACGTGGAAAAATATGAGATTATCCAATCTCAGATTGACAATCCAGAGGGATCTGGGTGTCCTTGAACATGAGTCATGAAAGGTTAGCTTGTAGGTACAGCAATTAGGAAGACAAATGGAATTGTCTTTTTTGCAATGGGGATGTTGTATGAAAGTAGGCAAGTCTTGTTACGACTGTATGGTGTATTAATGAGACCCACACCTCGAATACTGTGCACAGATTTGATCTCCTTACTTAAAGAGGGATATATTTGCCTTCAAAGCATTTCAGAGAAGATTCAGGAGGCTAATTTCTGGATTGGAGAAGTAGTCTTATGAGGAAAGGTTGAGTAGATAGGGCCTAAAATCATTGAAGTTTGGAAGAATGGGAGATGATTATATTGAACCATTTAAGATTCTGAGGGGTCTTCACAGAGTAGATACAAATATGATGGAACAGTCTTAAACATGACAATATTTGTGCTTTTTTCTAGCTTGGCCGTGAGGAACCTGCAATGTCTATGGATGCTAGTGGCAAAATTATTTGGGCCAGGCATTCCGAAGTTCAGCAGGCTAACCTCAAAGCAATGGGAGACACTGAGATAAAAGATGGTGAAAGACTGCCCTTGGCTGTAAAAGACATGGGAAGCTGTGAGATATATCCACAGACAATTCAACATAATCCAAATGGAAGGTAAAGCTTTAACTTTACCCAATTTTTAAAAATTAATTTAACAGCTTGGTTTGTATTGAGGCAAAGATGGGGCAAATTTTAACTGTTAAGGGACTGTTACTTAAGGGACTGTTATCTTAAAGAGAGTTTTTTTTTAAATATAGTAATTTACTGTTCATAATTTTAGTTAATTATTAGTTATTCCTGAATTAAAAATAACATATCCTCAAGTCACTTGCAATATTTTTAAAAAGTTAATTATTTAAGAAAATATTAGAACGGTGACCAGGAAAAATAATCTATTATTGTGACAGGCAGCCTTCCATTTTGCATTTGCTGGTCAACTCCATGTTAAACTTTGCTTGATGTGGTTCAGGAACCCTACTATGGCTTGGCAGTCTTTGTCGCATTTGCTGAAAATGATGACAGTAGGCTGAGAAGGTGCAGGATTTGCTGGCTTCTCGGCTTTTTGGCTAAGATCAAGTGTAGTATGGACAGGATGCTGCACTTGGTTGAGGTCATTAGGTTACATTTAAGCTTCACCATTCAATGTTTGGTGGGTAGTCTCATGAAGACCTTAGAATCTTAGAAACCCTACAGCACAGAAAGAGGCCATTCGGCCCATCGAGTCTGCACCGACCACAATCCCACCCAGGCCCTACCCCCATATCCCTACATATTTACCCACTAATCCCTCTAACCTACGCATCCCAGAACACTAAGGACAATTTTAGCATGGCCAATCAACCTAACCCGCACATCTTTGGACTGTGGGAGGAAACCGGAGCACCCGGAGGAAACCCATGCAGACACGAGGAGAATGTGCAAACTCCACACAGACAGTGACCCAAGCCGGGAATCGAACCCAGGCCCCTGGAGCTGTGAAGCAGCAGTGCTAACCACTGTGCTACCGTGCCGCCCCTTCATTTGAAGCAATGTTTAAAAGCGGCATCTCGGCCTTTTGGCTAAGATGCAAATGAGATCAAGCCTTGGAGGAGGAGGACTTGCACCTATTCCAATCAGCTTGGCTCATGTAGATCAGGCCCAAGACAGGAGTGGAGGCCCTGTCTTCTCAGCTTGGATCGGAAATGTCTCAACTTGTTGAGACTCTGAATTGGACTTGATTTGATTGAATTGGAATTTTTAAAAAAACTGCTGGCCTTTGTTTTCTCTGGGCCCTATACTTGACCAGCTGAGTTTTCCATTTCTTCCCACCTCTTCCAATGCCCTCCAAACAGTTGGCCTCCAGAGGTTATGGCCATTAATGACTGCCTCCCAGTTGCCTGTGTTGATGTCTGCCATCTTTATAGCTCACTTTCAAGTATCCTTGTAGAAGAGGTATGGAGATCCAGAAGGTCATGGCCAGTTCACCATTCTAGAAGTTCTTTGAGTATATGGCCATCATCCATCTGACTAATGTGGCTGAACCATTGCAGACATTGTTGGCTTAGCGATAAGTGTATGCTGACTTATCAGGTTTTACACTTCCTAAGCTGGTGACCTTGTCCTGCCAAGAGATGCATGAGACATGTCTTAAGACAGTGAAAGTTGAAACTGCCAGCCTTTTCTCTTGCTTCACATATGTTGTCGAGGTCTCACTACTGTAGAGTAATGCTATTTTTGGGAATATGAATTTTTTATTCACACGTTCGTTTCAATATTCGTATTTAGGTTCGTGGTGGTCTGTGGTGATGGTGAATATATTATTTACACAGCAATGGCTTTGAGAAATAAGAGCTTTGGATCTGCACAGGAGTTTGTATGGGCGCATGATTCTTCTGAGTAAGTAAAATTCTATGCGTGTGATTTTAGTTATAGTCAGGAAGCACTTGAATCACTAGTTGATGTGCTTTTATTTTCAGATACGCAATCAGGGAAAGCAACAGTGTGGTGAAAATATTCAAGAATTTCAAGGAAAAGAAATCATTTAAGCCAGATTTTGGAGCGGAAGGTAGAGTTTCAGTTTACACACTACCAAATGCATCTAAGTGAGATAATAGCCAGATTTAGCAAATCATTTAGCTAATTTTTGCAAACTACCCATGCTCCATTTTATTATGGCCAGGAAATTGAACATTCTTTTGCCAGTTCCCTCAAAGAAAATACACTTGTCTAACTGTTTGAATATTGAGCACCTTTGGTGTCAATCACAAAAATGATGAGATTATGTTGACCATTTTTTCGTAGGTTCAGAAGGTCATCATACATTGGGAATAAAAATACAGGAAAAGGATTTGACTTTTTCTGTCTATGGTATTTAACATCGGAAGATTCTCTTGGAAATGTTTAAATGTTTTTCTAGCCAGTTTGTAATTCGCATGAAATGCCACGTAAATAGAATGTAAAAAGTTCAGAACTTGTTTTTGCTGAGAAAGACTTTTCTTGTCAAAGCTTTTTGTCTTGCACTGATCAGGATATTTACAAGACAATGCAAGGGAAATCAACAAATTTATACTGTATGACAAGAGTGCAGATTGCTGATTGGTTGGAAAGTGGACTCTGGTAGAGCCGTTGCCATGGTGCATGCACCAGTTGATGGTGACTGACACTTAACTGCCGAGCATTGTTTGAAATTTAAACCAGGCAGCTTGACTCTGGTCAGGGCCTTACCCTAAGCCATGAACTTATCGTGTTCAGCTGAAACTGATACAAAGTGTGTATATGTTATTTCTGTCTGCAAATAACAGTTCTATGGCTCTATTTGGGACTAGCTTTGGGGTTTTAAAAAAAAAGGGCGGCATGGACAAGTTGGGCCAAAGGGCCTGTTTCCATGCTGTAAACCTCTATCACTCTAACAGGGCCTTGTGTACCATTATATGTAGCTCCCAGTACATGTAAATGTGCCGCACTGTGAGCCTGACTGACCATCTTAAATTGGTTGTCAGCGTAATTCTTAGCACAGGATTATTTAGCTAATGTTGTCCAATCGCGGAATCACATCTAACATTCGACACTGCAAATATCCTGATGAGTGCAAGTGTTGATTTTTTTTTTTTATTCTTTTTTTTTTCAAACAATACTCAAGTTCTGTACTACCGAACAGCTCAATTTTATTTTTAGCAATTACATATAACATAGGTACTTTTTAATTTGCAATAGATAATAAATTAATTATGTAACAGCTTGAGCTACATTCTAAATTAAAGATGTTCAAACATTTGAGTCACCCGCTGCAAGATGGTAAGGGACCTCTGCTTTTGAATTCAGAACTAAAATGATATCTGTGCCAGCTGTGCTCTCCCTGATGATAAATCAGAAAGTAGCTCTGTGCTTTGAAGTATATAAGAATACAAGGTGAGTTGAGACCCTGTGGAGATTGGGAATTAGAGAGAAGAGACAGCTAGGCATAAATAGACCAAAGTAAATGAGGGAGATGGATGGGATCAAAAGAAAAGAACAAAAAAGAAGCAAGCAACAAGAGAGTAAAAGATCATCAGATACAATGTACGTCTCACCGTTTTGAATTACTTACTTTTTCATGTCACTGCTTTTGGTTGATTCACAAGAATACAATGTAGTGAGGCAATGAAGACCGATTAGTAATTTTCAGTTTTATGAAGCATGTCCCAGATTAAATTATTATTAAAATCTGAAGATTGAGTTGTGGAATTATGACATAAATACATGTTTTTCAAATGCATTTACAGGCAATTTGTCTCATTTTACTTTTTGGTTTTGTCTGACATTCTTATTTGAATGTAACTTTAAAGCTTTTGATGTTCATAGGCATCTATGGTGGGTTCCTCCTGGGTGTCCGCTCAATGAATGGCCTCGCATTTTATGACTGGGATACCACTGAACTCATCCGCAGAATCGAAATACAACCCAAACATGTAAGTGATGTGACCTGACGATTAGTGTTCCACCAAGGGAGAATATGCAAAATTAAGAACAGAATTTGATTTTTCTGTACCTATTTTGATTTAAATAAATCACCTTTTTTAGAATTTTAAATTGATATATTTTCTTCTGGAATATTTGACTTCTGAAGGTGTTCTTAAAATGCCTGAGCTAATGATTTTTATATTGTATTACTCGGTGGTTGATATGCTCCCATGGCAAATAGCTCCCGTATAAGATTAGTTATAGTGTTGATTTATTGCTGAAGTTTTTCTTCAGATCCTTCCCACTACACATCCTGTATACATAGTAGGAGCTTGCTGTATACTGTGACTTACAATTTCTAGCCACGGTGCTGATGGTAATACATTTAAAATGAATGGACTACCATTTGTGTTATGGTCAGAAAACCCAGTCCATGGTTTTAAATTGGCACAAGGAACCTGTGCATACGGTTGGAATTGTGGTGAAGGAAGTGCTAAGTTCAGAGAAGTGATTTAAACCTAAAGAAAGCAAGCTGAATTTAACTGAACGATAACTTTGAGTATCTTGTGGAAGGGACTGCCACTTAGTATGATTAACACAGCCTTGTTTGTTTTGCAGATCATTCCAGATAATAGGAGTAGAGAATTGTGATTGGTAGTAAGGGATTAGAAATAAAAATGGCCTGAGTTCTGTATGGATTTAAATAATGAGTGGTTGGTCTTTTCCTGTGCTTGCACTCAAGTGAAGATAGGCGTTTGCTACAGTAATGTAGTGCTAGTTACTTATTATTTCTGCATTTCAATTCTCTCCTTTTCCAAGGACACTGTCCCATTTTGGGGTACAGGTTCATGTGCAGCAGTTGCTCTTCAAGTGGCAAATTTTCCTCTCAAGTCCAGACCTCGAATGATTGTGGATTATTCTGCGGTCTAGGGAATTCTTGAAGAAGCAGTTGCCCTTCAAGTGGCAAATTTTCCTTTCAAGTCCAGACCTCGAATGATTGTGGATTATTCTGCTGTCTAGGGAATTACAGCCAAGTCTGATCTCATTTTTGCATGTACTTTTTCCTCTTAGGATCACTGAATGGTGATTGGGCTCTAAATCTAAGCCAAGTTTACTTCTTTCCAAACCCATTGGCACTAAGAACCATTAAAATGCCTATATCACCTTTCTAAACAAGCTGCTCTACAAGCTGCTGTGGCATTTGCCACAGCGATGGTTATCACCAGATAGCAACGTGGTACTCCTTTTACTTGCAGATATTTTGGTCAGACTCTGGCGAACTGGTGTGCATTGCCACAGAGGATTCCTTTTTCATTTTGAAATATCTTGCTGAGAAGGTGGCTACAGCACAGGAAACACATGAAGGAGTTACAGAGGATGGCATTGAAGATGCATTTGAGGTAAGATGCAAGCACTTAGCGTAACAATTGAGTAGTTACTTTGAAGAAACAGTAAAAACGCAGAAATCGTAGGCAGTAAAAGTTGCTTGAATAGAACCTGCCTGACAGGGACATGATGGGCAAAATGGCTGCCTGTGCTGAAAATGTTTCTATGTTAGCAAGTTGTAATTATGCTGCTACAGCCATGACCTTTTCTAACAGTGTATTTTGAATCTTTCTAACTGCTTGATACTGAGTTACTTGATTTGTTTAATTCTTTTGGATATACTTTTACCAGGTTCTTGGTGAAATTCAGGAAATAGTTAAGACTGGATTGTGGGTAGGAGACTGCTTTATCTACACAAGCTCTGTGAACAGACTTAATTATTACGTTGGTGGAGAGATTGTCACCATTGCCCACCTTGACAGGTGAGTGGGAGTGATGGAAAATCACATGGCATACCTATAAAACTCAATATTAAATACTTTGGCATTTTTAAAATTTCATTGGATGGTGACATTGTGGTCCAACATTTATTATCCTTGGGAAGTGGGTGATGAACCATCAACGATTTGCTGGTGGTTTAACTTGATTCATGTACTTGTGTATTAAAAAATTCTACATAATTGAAACTGCTACTTTTCATGCCAGAATTAAAGTTCCAGCATTATTTTTTCAGAACTATGTATCTCCTGGGTTATATCCCAAAAGATAATCGACTGTATTTGGGAGATAAAGATTTGAACATCGTCAGCTATTCTTTGCTTGTCTCTGTGCTCGAGTACCAGACTGCAGTCATGAGGAGGGACTTTTCCATGGCTGACAAGGTTCTTCCCACAATTCCAAAGGAGCAGAGGACAAGAGTAGCACACTTCCTGGAGAAACAGGTTAGATGGGACATAATCGCACTCTAAGTCAGTCTTTGTAGATGGTTTTATTCAGCAGAGGCGTTTCTCAGGACAAATGATCCCCAGCTTTCAGTTTCAGCAATATATAACATTGTATATTTTTTTTAAAAGCAAGCAGTTAAATTACAGTACTTGTTGAGCACTTAAGCAGCTGATCATCTCATAAAATGTAAGACAAATAACACCAAGCTTTAACTCTGCCTTGAAGATTTCATTTTTGGTTGCAGTATTATTTCACTTCTGAATTTAAGAATAGGTAATTTTCCTTCAGTAATGTGAAAGGCTGCATAATTCCCAAATATACCCAGAACCAAGTTGCACTGGTTGTCTAATGGTTAAAGAAAGCCCGTGTACCCAAGCACATCCCAGCACATAAATTCACAGGAGCTCTGGCAGTTAATAATGAATGAAATGCTTGTTTGTGTCCATCTAATTTGTCGAGAGTGGTTTGGGATATGGAAAAGTAGGTATGTGTAGATGATGAAAATGAATTAGACTGGCCCAAGACAGGGCAATAGGAAATGTTGCTTAGCTATTGAACAATGGATGGATGCACAGATTGAAAAAATAAATAAAATGTGAAAATAATGATTTATAGTGATGATAAAATCAGTACTTCTGGCCACAGTATCCTTAGTGACTTTAAAATTGTGACTTGTGATTTTCTCTGTACTTTTTGTTTATTTAGGAATCAATGTTGATATGTATATTTTAACTGTAGGGTTGTACTTAGTTATGAGAGACTTAACACCAAAAGTCACTGCAGAACTTTGTTTACACACCAAGACATATTCTCAGTTGCATGCTGTCTTAATTCTCTACAACAAATAATGTTATGCCCTTGATAATTTGTTTGGATTTATTTTATTATCAAATCACTAACTTACCATAACCTGAGCAGTAAAATAAATGATGGTTCTTGCTGCCTCACTTCAAGAACCAAATTACTATGTGATTGATCATTTTAGTTTTAACTAGTACCTCTCCCAAAGTGCTGCTCACAAGTAAGGATAAGTAGTTGTAGCAGAAGCAATTTCTCCTGCATTTTTCTCATCAATATTCATCCTTTACATTGGGGGCAGTTTTGTAAGTAATACTTTCATAAATTTTGGCACTCAAAAGTTGTATGATCAGTTTGCAGAAGTCTTAATGTTGTCATGATTTCTTCAAAAAAATGGTTTACTCAACTCAAATTTGCCATTGCCCCTTTTGTCTATTTGCAGAAACTGAGAGAAGGTTATTTCAACCCATGGTTGGTTTCAAATAAATAAATTAAACTAAGTAGCAATGGTTGGACATGAAGAATGGTACTGGAGCAAGTATGAGCAACACAGAAATTAAGAAAATTTAAAGTCAACATACTTTCCATACGAAATCACAAACGAAATTCACACATTTTAGTTTGTTACAATTTATTTTGACCAATACTATCAATTATGGAGATTATATCATTTTTCAAATGATTTACTCTTGTGCGTGCCTTGCAATATTTCCCCATTTTGAAGCTGGCATGCAAATTTAAGCTGTTGTTGCAGCCCTTTTGAGATGTGGTGACTGTTGAGATTTCATTGCTCTGTAAATAAGAATCATATGTAAGTATTGAGCAACAAAATTTGGACCTAAAAGAAGAGACTCGTGCACCACTAGATCCTGATGAGGGACAAATCAAATCTGCTATTTTCAGCTTCGCCAGAACCTGGCTGATGGAAAATATATAAGTGACACTCATTGCAACAAATCCTGGCTGTTAGATTTTCTCTGTAGCATTTTAGAAAAGCTGGAAGTGAGAATGTATTTTTTTTACAAGAATCTTTAAACTCTCTCCTTTATCTTACACACACACAGGGTTTCAAATCACAGGCTCTTGCAGTATCCACTGATCCAGAGCACCGTTTTGAACTTGCTCTGCAGCTTGGAGAGCTGAAGATTGCATATCAGTTGGCTGTAGAAGCAGAGGTAACACTTGTATTCGTCATTTCTAATGTCTTGAGCTCAAATATTAAAACTGCGGAAAATATAGATTATTTTTCAATGTTGTGTTTAATTGAATTATACAGAGTTATATTCATCAGGGCCAAACTTCTCACAACCGTATTTCACTGATCATATGTTGTCCTTGGTGCCCCTTCCCAATTTACTAGAAATACTTGGCAGGTTAGTTACCACCTGTAGAGTGGACATTTCAGGTGTGGACACTGCAATAGAATGGGAAGATATTACAGATGAACAGAATTTATAAAGGAATGGAACAAACAGGGAAGGTATAAAATGTCATGCACACGTGAGAGGAAATATGGTTAAGTATAAAACACAGGAGATGGTTTGGAATAATAAGAACTAGGAGCAGGAATAGGCCATCTGGCCCCTCGAGCCTGCTCCGCCATTCAATAAGATCATGTCTGATCTTTTCGTGGACTCAGCTCCACTTACCCGCCTGCTCACCATAACCCTTAATTCCTTTACTGTTCAAAAATTTATCTATCCTTGCCTTAAAAACATTAAATAAGGTAGCCTCAACTGCTTCACTGGGCAGGGAATTCCACAGATTCACAACCCTTTGTGTGAAGAAGTTCCTCCTCAACTCAGTCCTAAATCTGCTTCCCCTTATTTTGAGGCCATGTCCCCTAGTTCTAGTTTCACCCGCCAGTGGAAACAACTTCCCTGCTTCTATCTTATATGTTTCTGTAAGATCTCCCCTCATTCTTCTGAATTCCAATGAGTATAGCCCCAGTCTACTCAGTCTCACCTCATAAGCCAACCCTCTCAATTCAGGAATCAACCTAGTGAATCTCCTCTGCAACCCCAAGTAAGGAGACCAAAACTGTACACAGTACTACAGGTGTGGCTTCACTAGCACTTTATACAGCTGCAACATAACCTCGCTGTTTTTAAACTCCATCCCTCTAGCTATGAAGGACAAAATTCCATTTGCCTTCTTAATTACCTGCTGCACCTGCAAACCAACTCCTTGAGATTCCTGCACAAGGACACCTAGGTCCCTCTGCACAGCAGCATGCTGCAATTTTTTACCATTTAAATAATAGTCCATTTTGCTGTTGTTCCTACCAAAATGGATGACCTCACATTTACCAACATTGTACTCCATCTGCCAGACCCCCTCCCACTCACTTAGACTATCTATATCCCTTTGCAGACTTTCAGCACCCTCTGCACACTTTGCTCTGCCACTCATCTTAGTGTCTTCTGCGAATTTTGACACACTACACTTGGTCCCCAACTCCAAATCACCTATGTAAATAGTAAACAATTGCAGTCCCAACACTGATCCCTGAGGCACACCACTAGTCACTGATTGCCAACCAGAAAAACACCCATTTACCCCCACTCTTTGCTTTCTGTTAGTTAACCAATCCTCTATCTATGCTATTACCCTAACACCGTGCACCTTTATCTTATGTAGCAGTCTTTGGTGTGGCACCTTGTCAAAAGGCAAATAGAGCATCATAATAGGCGTAATTAAAAAATCATTGACCAGGCACACTCAATGAGTGGTGAGAATGAAAGCACAAGAAAAATGGGCAAAGTCCAGAAGTCTGTGAATAGAATAAAGTATGTTGATAATGAGGATGCAGACCACTATCCCCATGGAGGCTTGTCATGCCAAGCACCTGCTCCACATAAAAATGTAGCTTTTAAATATGCATTTTGCTTATTTAATATAATCCTGCCTTTGATTTTAAGTCCATGACTCTACATTTAAAATGTGTGCAAAATTCAAAACACAAACTGGTTCATTTTGCAAAATGTCCTTTTGTCCCCACAGTCCGAACAGAAATGGAAGCAATTGGCAGAGCTTGCGATTAGTAAATGCCAGTTTGCCCTTGCCCAGGAGTGTTTACATCATGCACAGGATTATGGTGGATTATTGCTGTTAGCTACTGCCTCTGGCAATGCTCCAATGGTTAACAAATTAGCAGAGGTTGTTGAAAAAGATGGCAAGAACAATGTGGCTTTTATGACTTACTTCATGCAAGGAAAGTAAGTACTTCAGCTTACACTTTAACTTCTTTAAACAGACCGTTGCTTTTTAACTGCAGATTACTTGACATTTTCAATGCAGGCATTTCATTTTTAAAAGTTAGTGAAGTATGTGACTTTGGGATATTGTTTTCAAAATCTTTATATTATGGTTTCCATGGCAATTTGGTTCCAATTTTAAAATCCTGGATGCTCCACCGGTTGAAATGGTTTATTCCAACCTACCCTTTTGTATCGTTGAATAATTTAAAATATCTCAATTAGATTACCACCAACCTGTCTGTACTCAAGGGAATACAAGCCAAGTTTATGTAACCTGGCCCCATAATTTTACCCTTTAATCTTTCTGGTGAATCTACATTGTTTCCATCCAAGGTCAGCATATTCTTCCTGGGTTTGCTACCTAAAAATGCCTGTCATATATTACATCGACCATACAGCACAGAACCATGTCTTTTACCTGATACTTAAATACTGATCTATACCTCTTCCTGCCCTCAGCCCCACAATAACGTAATATTGATTGGTGTTGCTGTGAACTTAATAGGCAGGTATTTGGTTTAATCTTTGAAATATTTTATCTTAAAAAAAAACGCAGGCTTGACAATTGTCTGGAATTGCTGATCAAAACAGGACGCCTTCCAGAAGCTGCCTTTTTTTCCAGAACTTACTTGCCAAGTCAGGTCTCCAGGTATGTGTCAACAGTTTCAGTTCTATCACGGTATAGTGTAATCTTGCGTGTCCGCATACAAAAATAAACACATGCACATGATGTTTGCATTTAGATTCTAACTTTTCCTTTCAGAGTTGTGAAACTCTGGAGAGAGAATCTCGCCAAAATAAACCAGAAAGCTGCAGATTCTCTCGCTGACCCTACAGAGTATGAAAATTTATTCCCAGGCCTAAAGGAAGCTTTTGTAGCTGAGCAATTTCTGAAAGAAACCACCGTGATTATAGAAAGACCTGCCAGGGATTACCGACTTGTCACTGTAAGTAATCGCATCTTTTTGTGTGATATCCAATGCTGTGAATTTGGATTTGAATGGAATTTCCCAGTGCTGATCTTTTTTCCTATTTTTAATTACTAGCCAAATGAAGAAAGGAATATTATGGAAGAATCAAAAGGCTTTGCATCATCTCTGTGTGAAACATCAATTAAGGTAGCTAATTGTTATAAAGCGCATCCTTAATTTCAGAGCTGGAAAACTAATGTTGTAATTTCAATGCGATGTAATCAAAACCTCCAACACTATGACCACTGATGACAAAGACAGCAGCTGACAATGGATGTTGGACAGAGTTAAGAGATCCAGAACTTCCAGGTCTAAGCTTAGATGCCTCGTACTTTCATTCTACAATTAGATAGACCTGTGACACACACGGTGGGAAACGCTGGTGGCAAGATCTTAGCCCTGCAACATTTCAAATGCAAACATTAGGTTTTTTTCAAAATTAGTGTTTGTTCCCAGACCAGTATAATGATAAAAGAAAAAACTTACTGCCTGCTTTCAGATAAATGCAAAAATACTTGTTGGTTATCTAGTTAGAAAGATTTCAGCATTCTGAATGATTTAAATCTTTTTGATGTTATAGCCTTCTGAAGACGAAGTGGAAGCAGTACCAGACGTGTCAACACCAGTTGCATCAGTGAAAGCAGAAGTAAAAGCTGAATTAGAATCAACACCAGATTATGTGGCAACAGCAGATGATTCAGAAGTACTGGATCTTCAAACTAAAAAGGTATTTAACTTGAGCAGTACATGCACACAGCTCATTTAAGTAATCCATGTACAGATAGATTGGGCCAACTTCAGTTGTGCATTCCAGTACATACATCTGAACGTCCATGGCCAGTGCCATGTGACAAATGCCAGGAAGATTAAACTATATTGCCATTATACAAGGCTTTGGTTGGACCTTATTTAGAATTTTGTGTCCAGTTTTGGTTCGTCCAGAAGGTTCAAACGAAGGCCACAAAATTGAAATCTAGTTTTAAAAGCTGTTAGACCCCACAAAGGGCTTAAGAGAAGTGGAGGGTTTTTTTTCTCCTGCAAAGTAAACTTTGAAGATATTGACTGAGGTGGGCAATTTGAGTTGTATAAGTTACAGGAGCATTGGATTGGGTTAGATATCAGGAGACATCTTTTGGAGTCTTCAAACATATTGAACAAATTAAAAAATTGAAAAGGGAGCTGGACAAATGCCTGAATGTGGGTAACATATAGGTCAGTGGATGAGGGTAAAGGTGTGCCTCCCAGTCACTTTGATCACTTGAAGCTAGTTTGTCTTTGGGACAAATGAGCAATTTCTTACTGAACCCTGGTCCACTCCTCCCATCACTCCAAAATCCTCATCCCTTTCCCACAGCACCTTCCCTTGCAATTGCAGAAGGTGCAACACCTGCCACTTTACCGCCTCCCTCCTCACCATTCAACACCCCAAACATTTGTTTCAGGCAAAGCAAAATTTCACTTGCACCTTCTTCAATTTGGTTTATCGTATTCGCTGCTTCTGAAGCGGGGTCTCCTCTAAACGCAAACTGGGTGACTACTTCACCTTCACTCAATCTGCAAACATGATCCCAACCTTCCTATTGCTTGTCGTTCCAACTAAGTATCTTGCTCTCATACCCATGTTTGTCCTTGACCTGTTGCAATGTTCCAGTGAAGCCCGGGGCCAACTGGAGGAACAGCATCTCATCTTCTGCTTAGGCAATTTACAGCCCTCAGATCATGACATGAATGATACAACTTTAGACTCCAACTTTCTCCTCCATCTTGGTCCCATTTTTCATCAAAAACATATTTTGTCAAAAATGCATACTAATCCACCACCAACCACTTGGCCATCTGTCATTTGTTAAGTTTGCTTTTACTGAGCAGACTCCTCCAAGATATTTACCTAGCCCTGGCCTTTCGAGTAACCCAGATTTTATTTGCTCCACTATTGGTGACCACGCCATAATTTGTCTGGGACCTAAGCTCTGGAATCCCTTCCTTATACCTCTCTAATTCTCTTTCCTCCTTTAAGACACTCCTTCAATACCAACTCTGTTTGTTCTGTGATGTACCTTGGGATGTTTTATAACAATTAAAGGCACTATATAAACAAAATTGTGGATGGGGAGTATGATGTGTAGGAGTTGCACCATGACATGAACTAGCTCTGTCTGTTAAGTATTCTGCCTTTCACTTTTGTATTTTGGTAGAACATGATTCTGAATATACATATTTGCCTTGCTGGAAATTAACTGTCTACAGCAAAGGGGAAATTTGTGTCCAACGAACCATAGATATGGTATAAATGTTAGTTTCTGCAGGGCTGATCAAATTAGTGAACCACTTTCCCCATTCAGTTTTCATCTGTGAAGCATATTTGATTTGACATCCAAGTCTGGTCTAAATTTTATGTTCTTTGTTTTCAGTCTCTGACTGATCTTGACGATGATTTGGATAACTTGGAGCTGGATGACATAGACACCTCAGACGTTAATTTGGATGAAGAATTCCTGGACGATTAAATTCAAGACCAAATATATTTAAACGTGACCAAATTTCTATTAAATGAGTGAATATTCATACTTTGCTTCTAGAAAGATGTTGCAACTTCAACTTTGGACAGTTCTAAATTAGTAGAGCTGATCGGGCAGCAAGGTGACATTCTGAAGTGCGTTTTGTACCACACTACAACAGGTGGCGCTATTGCCAAGCCAGCAGATAAGATTATATGGCTGCCATTGACATACCTGTAAAGTAAATCATGGAGTTAGTGTTTCATAACCGAATAGAAGTGCTCGTACTGTTGTGCTGTATTAACTCCAAATAAAACTGATCACATTTTTTATTGTGACTCTGGCATGTGTTCTATTACAGTGGGTGAGCCATTCTAAACCCAGAAGCTGATAAATTCTTCATCTGCAAAATGCCCCGATTACCCCATCTTTCACAAAGATGAAACTTAAGTGTACTCATAACCTGCGTTTTATTTTTCCATTAAAACCATTTTGACACCAGCTTGCACTTGTGTATGAAGAGAAGGTTAATTTTGATATCGACAATATCTTCAAAATAATGACAACTGTACGTTTAATGTTTAATTGCAAATTTAGTTTAAAAAAAAATTGAACAGGTTTATTGAAGCATTCAATTACTGGTCGGTGTAGTTTATCTAAAACTAATACCACTCTCACGATTTTGAGGACAATTGTTTACTTCTGCAGTGTTTTTATTGCAACGTGAATAATAGGACATATCTACTATTCTGAAGCACTGAACACAGTCAACATGGAGCCTACATTTTCTTGGGCAATCTCAATCCCTCCCTACACACGGAGATATTAAATTATGCACCATTAAAAATAAACATTTTGAACTCATTTCAATAACCAGTATTTGTTTCCAGATGGAAGCAATCCACCGAACAGATCTTTAACTCACCCTTATTAAAAATGGGACGTGCTAGTCCATTCACAGTACCTGGCCTATATTCCCTAGGCCATTATAATCAAGGGGCCAAATGGTCTATTTTTGCTCCTCATTTGTATTTCATATGATTTACCTGTGCCATTAAATTCCAAATGGCGGAAGCTTTGCTCAATTATCAACCTTAGTACAATCAATATGGCAAGAAGGGGTTAGCCTTTTTTTACCATTAGGTATAAAAAAATATTGTATACTGGTGGAGAGTATAACGTGATTGGGCTCACCTATGATGTTGCCCACAGTCAAATAGCCCACTGACAACTAAATATTGAGGCTTGCATCATAAAAGATCACTCAGGCACTCAACCATGGAGCCATCATCCAACGCTAAACCTTAACATTGTAGTAGAAGCCCAAAGATGGTGTGATATTGTCCAGCGTTTCTCCCCCCTCCCCGCCCCCCCACATTCCAGGTTATTTTTCTGATAACAATAGAATGCCTGGAATTTTATTTTAAAACTCCAAAAAGAAAAAGTGTGATGTTCCAGTAATTATTTTCCAATTAAAAACACAGGTGGAATAGAAAGTATAAAAGTTTTCATTCTACCATCAGGTTCTTAACACAAGCCAAATTCAGAACTGTTGGACTGGACTGACTGATTAATTTTGTTCTTCATTCCTGCGCAGATCTTGATTAGCAGAGCTGTTGAGTGCTTCCTGATAAACTTGTAAAGCTAATTCAATATAGCCTCCCTTCTTGGAATCGGTACGAGAAAATATCTGGGAAAATAAACATTGTTTAATGTTATGGCTTACTTTAGCAACATTCTATATTCCTTTGATTATTGATAGATGTGTAATAGTTGATTGAGAGCAAGATTAAATAACAGAAAAAAAATGTAGGCAGAATTCTCAGGTCAAATAGCTGTACTCTTGTCCATGTAACAAGTTGTGTGAAGTTCCATTAAGCTGTTTTCCAATAGACCTTTGCTGCAATTACCTTAGAATTTAAAAGTTGTGAATCCAAATTTGTGACATACACAAAGCATTTAATTTTCCTTTGCTATTTTCCATATATAAATCATAAAATCCCTACAGTGCAGAAGGCAGCCATTTGGCCCATCAAGTCTGCACTGATCACAGGCCCTATCCCTATAACCCCACATATTTACCCTGCTAGTCCTCCTGACAATAATGGGCAATTTTGCATAGCCAATCAACCTAACCTGCACATCTTTGGACTGTGAGAGGAAACCCACACAGACACGGTGAGAATGTACAAACTCCACACAGACAGTGACCCAAGCCAGGAAATCGAACCCAGGTCCCTGGCACTGTGAGACAGCAATGCTAACCACTATGCCACCCTACTTTGGTTTTTTTTAAAAAGCGTATCTTCACCCATGCATGGTTTTCCCTTTGGCAAAGTGCTGGAAAGATTACAGAGCTGATCAGTAGCCGATTGAACCGTGTTATGAACACTCCTTCTGTGGCCAACAAGTCCGGGCATTGGACTCGACAGGGAGCTTCTGGTCCAGAGGTGGGACGCTACCACAAAGCCTCCTATCCTCCACAAATAACTTGTGTAATCTGCAGTATTTGGACATTGCAAGAATTGGGTCAGCTGTCTCATTCTGAATCACTTCCCAGAAATGGCTGAACTTGTGGATTTCACTTTGTGTCTATCTCAATCCAGCAACACTCAAATGCAAATTAACATTCCCTTTCTGCAACCCTAATAATGTACTTTAAATCCAACCCATCTGCACTACCTCTTGCACCATCGCATTGGCTTTGAAGAGTCTTAAACCAAGTGAATATCCTTTAAAAAAATACAAAACAGAATTGAATGCAAGTCAATTGCTAGCAACAAAGGTGAACTTATATCTATGTGATGGAATTAAAGAGTGCTAATCTGCCTACCCAAGAGTTAGATTGCCACGCAAATGCCAGAACTCTGATTATAAGCATTCTTAAAGAATAAATTGTACCTTAATCAGGTCAATACCCTGGGCTTGCTGTTGGTTTGCCTCCTTTGATGACTGACACTCTGGGTGTAGCATGTGATATAGCTGAAGCACACTTATAGCGTCATCCATTCTGCAAAAGACAAAATCAGTTTTAAAAATGCTAACTATAAAATAAATCTCCCAATATTCTCAATGACAAAATAATACATTGAGTTCAAAAGAACTGCAGCAATTATGTTCTAGCTCCAAACTCAATTTACTAGAAATTAATTTGTTCCTTATCTCTTCCCCTACCCAAACAAGGTGACCGTAAAAATTCTTAAGGGGTCAGATTACGTGGTGGGAATAACAGTGGGACTATCCACATTGACTACGATCATGCATTAAAACAGATAGCAGCTTCCAGTGTCTGCACATGGTCTTATAAGCTGGAAATATGGAGATTGCTGTCCGATTTGTCCTGCTTTTCCACAAGCTTTGCTCCACCAGTGTATCATCAAGAAATTTAGAACATGAAGACCATGAAATTGTGTGACATTTACCTACTAAAACACTAAAATGTTTTAACATTTTAATGCTGTGATTAAGTTTTAGTTACTATAAAACAATCTCTCTGCCCTCAACTTGCATTTACAAATGTGGAATCTCACTCCATAGATTTTTCTTTTACTTTTTCTCATCTATCATCTTTCGGTCACTTATCTTTCACTCTCTTTTGCTCTCTGTATATAATTTGAAGTTGAATTACATATTCTAATTTACACTGCCTAGTTTAGACTGTGTGTCCCTCCGTAAGGATTCTTCAGTCTGATTGGCTGGAGAGATGTGTCCTGTTCACACAGGTCTCCGATCTCTGTGCTTTCTGACACACTGACTGCAAGTTGCAATGCAAAAGCCCATGAAATGTCTGTGGGCAATTGTCGCCACAGGTTTGGCGCTAAGTGCAAAGTGTGGGCCAATACTGGCAAATATTTATGGTCTATAGTTTATGTTCCTCCCAGTAGATGGTGCTGTTGCTTTAAAATCATTGTGCTTTAAACCAATGCACCCCTTCAAATTAGGTAGTGAGAATTTGTAGTAAAAAGCGTATTACTTCATTTTAGTTTCACTAGCCTACATTTGTACATTGGTTATAGATTTTGATGAATGTATTCAAAGCCAACCTATCATTTGCTTTGTACCTTTAGCTATCTCCATTTATAATAGTTATGAACAAAAATTAAGATCAACTTTCTACATGTCATAGCGATAACACATTCAGTAAGACCGAGATGGATGGTGATCATTATTGTATCAGCAAGGCCGCTGGTTGTACAGTTTTTAAAAAGACAAACTAACAGAATCATGGAATGTGATTGGGCAGTCAGATTTCTAGTTTTTTGCCAGAATTTCTAATAAATCTGAGTGTCAAAATATACAAATTTACAAATTAGGAGCAGGATTAGGCCATTCAGCCCCTCAAGTCTTCAATTCACCACCACTGAATAAGATCATGGCTGATCTGATTGTAACCTCAACACCACACTCCCATGTGCCAGCAATGACGTTTCATCCCTTGTTTATCAAGAATCTATCTGGCTCTGTCTTAAAAATATCCAAGGCCTCATGACTTTCAGAAAAAGATTCTCCTCATCACTGCCTTAAATAGGTGAGTGCCTTATTTTTAAATCAGTGGCCCCTACTTCTAGATTCTCCCACAACAGGAACCATCATCTCCACATCCACTCTGTCAAGGCCCCTCAGGATATTGTATGTTTCAGTCAAGTCACCTCTTACTCTTCTTCACCCCTGTGGGTAAAAGCCTGGCCTGTCCAAGCTTTCCTCTTTAGCCAACCCTCGATTCCAGGTATTAATCTGCTAAACCTTCTCTGAACTGCTTCCAACTCATTTACATACTTCCTTAAATAAGGAAACCAATATTGTATACAATTCAGCTCTAGTCTCACCAATGCCCTGTATTATTGAAGCATAATCACTCATGTAATCAATTCTCCTCGCAAAATAGCTTTCCAAGTTACTTGTTGCTTGTCATGTATTCGAATCATTCCTGCTATTGCACCAAAGCCAGTCTACAATATCTGGGAGGCTAAATGTTGAGTTAATGAACTTTCAACTAATGGATTTCACCTGATTAAACCAGAGTCATGCTATCACTCACTTGATGAAGGAGCAGTGCTCCGAAAGCTTGTGACTCCAAATAAACCCGTTGGACTTTAACCTGGTGTTGTGAGACTTCTTACTGTCCCACCCCAGTCCAACGCCGGCATCTCCACATCAGGCTATGACAAGACTGAATTTACACATTTCAGTTGGCACTTCTTTCCCTGAATTTTGTGCGACAACATACTGTTCTTGGGACAGCATTTAACACTGTGTTTTTCTATGATACCCCATGTATCATTTCCTTGCCAGTGTTTACAGAATCTTAAAACTCCATACAAACTCTACAAAGGGAATGATGACAGGGAACAAATGTCTTGTCTTCATGGGCCATGAATTATGTGCCATGGAGCCAAGTGACACATTAATGATCTAACATTTCCTCCCTTAGCTGAGATCAGCTAATTCAGCAGAAACCATAATACATTCCATTTTGTATTGTTTAATCCCACACCAGTAATCTCTTTACCCACTACATCAGGCACATCCTGGATTCTTGACTTCACAAGCCTTGTGATGCACACCATAGAGATGTGTGTGCCACATGTAAAGTTTAAAATCAATGTTTTAAATATATACATATGCATCTTGAGCTGCTTACGCAGAGGCTGGGATTTTCCAGCCCTTGCCGCTAGCAGGATTTTCCGGTCCCTCGCGGCGGGTTCCCCAGTGAGCTATGCAAATCGCCATTAACTTTAGTGGGATTGGAAGATCCTGCTGGTGGCCAATGGTGAGCCACCTCCGCCACAGAAAAACCCACCGCAGGGCAGCCGGAAAGTCCCGGCAGAATTTATCCATTAATGAGACAAAAGCACCCAAAACTAACTTATCTAAATCTCCAAGCCTAGAAAATTTAAACAACACGGTCCTCTAACAAAACATGGAAATAGAATTTGAGCTACCAAGACTTTGTGCATATGGTTCCAAAATTACACTTTGAATAATTGCGCCAAATCGTGTAAAGAGAAGCTACAAGGTTTTTAAAAAATCAATCTACACAAAGTTAATTTCAAGCATTAAATGCAAATTTTGATAAGTCTGATGAGAGAAAATGTAACTGTATTTAAAATTGTACTTACAGGTCTCTCTGAATCATGTCTATTAGTAAACCATCAATTTTCCTCCTATTGACCAGGTACCATACCAACCCACCAAAGTGTCTTGTTGAACGCAAAAGATCATACTTGCCATGTTTATCAATATCTTCGTATGTTTGCTGGTGAACCTGGTAAAGAAAGACTTACATTTATTCAGTGCTTTTCCAACACCAGATATCTCAAAGCTCTTTACAGCCAATGAAATATTTTTGAAGCAGTAGAGGGCTTGAAAGTCAATTTGTTTATCAAAACAATCAAGATCTTAATCTTCAGAAGCAAATTGGCTGAAATGTCTCAAGAGCTACAGGAGTTCATTAAAAAAGTGTCAAGAATACCTTGTGAGTTTATCTCCTGTAGAAGTCTTTCTCTCCATGCTACAAAATAACTGCAGTTTGAGCAGGTGGTCTACTTAGAAGTGTCCAGTAATGTAGGCACTTTGGTAAATGACAGCAGCCTGACACACCCTCCCTCACAGCAGAGAAACACAATGCCTCAGTTACGCCTTCCTTTAAGTATCAGAGTTGATTTTGGGAGGTCAGTAATCAAATGAGACCCAGCTTCTTTCAGCATAAATAGTAAAGCTCAAAGGTTGGGATATAAAGTAGGACATAGAGCTCAGACTTTTACACTCTGGTGAGTAATCTTCAAAACTTGCATAATCTCTCATGAAACTATGGCGCATTGACCAAATTGAAGTGCTTTTGACTTGCACAGTCATAATACATTCAGTATCTATTTCACTGACCGCCCTCACGGAGTCTGATACAAGGTGTACTCACTCTGATGTAATCAGCAGAATCTGGCTCAAATTGGATAAGACACAGATCAAGAATATCTTCATTACGATCCTGAGCAAAAACAACCTGAAATGGGCAACAGTGATCACATCAAAAATACAATACTACAATCATGTGATCAAAAATTAACACTGGTAATTCAGAAAGAAGAAAAAAAGAATCGGTTTGGAGAACACCGAATCCCTAAATTGTCAAATTGCAGGAAGATTAATGCAATGATGCGATGTAAAGAATGCAGCTTCCCAGACACTGTTGGACCTGCACATTTTTAGCTGCGCCATGATCCTCATGCACATGACTTATGTAGAGTTAGAAATTTTAACATAACTGCTCCATACCCATTTTCAAAATCAGCGTAATTAATGTGATTTTGGACCAGATTAAAGGAGAGTGCAGAATGTTTTGCATTAGCCTGTTTCAGAAATTTCTACGTCCAGCCTCCATTTAATAATTTCCGCAAGCTGTAGCCCATTTTAATGTGCCACTGGGGGCTTTCCACAGGGATGTTGACAAAGAGATGCCAGGAAAATCTAAGATGTGGAGATGCTGGCGTTGGATTGGGGTCGGCGCAGTAAGAAGTCTCACAACACCAGGTTAAAGTCCGACAGGTTTATTTGGTAGCACGAGCTTTCGGAGCGCTGCTCCTTCATCAGGCGAGTGGAAAATCTATTTAGGAAAAGCTGTATATTGGTGGGGGGGGGGGGGGGGCGGGGGGAAGGGGTGGGAATGGGGTTATATGTATTATTCTTCAAAAAAGGCTACAAATATTTTAAACAATTATTTAAGCCTTCTCAAAGGCTGTTTTCTGGAATGGTGCAGTTCGAACAGGCTTCTTGCTGATGCCCACCTTTATGAGTAGTAAGTGTGGGGAGTAGTATCTCAGCCATTTCAGCTATGGTGCAGGTACATTCTTCCTCCTTTCAGTTTGTATCACTTAGACCGTTAAAAAATACAGACCAGCAGCCAAGTAGCAGTAATTTGCCAAAAGGCACAAAATGTAGCTTCTTTTTCCATACCTTGGTGCATTCGGAGATAGCACAAGACATTTTGACAGCTGCTACTGTCTTTAAGAATCTTTTTACTCTGCTAAACTTGGAAAGGAGTTTCAGGACAGCTTTTCTATGATATTGGGAACAATGAATCAGCTGCTTTTTATTATAATATTGGCACCGTAGCCTGTCCCAGAAAGCTCAGGAAAAAAATTACACACAGAATACTTGATGAAAAATATTCGTAAAGCTAAAAGCTGCAAAGTTAAATTTTAATACAGTAAAGTTGCCTCATTCACGGTGGTTCCGTTCCCAGAAAATCTTGCGACGGGTGAAATCACAAATGGTGAACAAACTTTATAATTGAATGAATTAGATATGTTCCAGCCATCGCCAAATTTGACGTTTTGAAAAGGAAATTAAGCAATAAAAACTATAAGGGGGATTTTCCACTCCCGTTTCTGGGGGAATCAGGACTGGTGGAGAGAGCAGAGAATTGAGTGGGATTTCCCCGCTCAATTGTTCCCGCACCCTGCCAATGACATAACAAGACTTGTAAAGTCATGATCCCTATTTGCATCTATTTAACTTTGCATATCAGGACTTTATGCCTGATAGTCCCCCTCCCAGTTAAATTGCCCATTCACATTGGCGTGCCCTCATAACAGTTCCCCCACGACATGCACCTGGCGAACAGAACCCACCGGAGGTGCACAGGTGAGTACAGCCCCCTCCCCCCGGGTCATGCCTGGGCAGTACCCTGGCACTGTGCCCCCTGGCACGTAAGGCGTTGTGCCATGGGTGGAGGAGAGTCCTTCTTTATCTCATTCATTAAACAAATAGCCTTTCTTTTAAAAGCTCAATTTGGAGTGGGGCAGGCTCATTTTTTTGACAGTCTAAAAGTACAGTGGGAAAAGTCACCAGCACAGCTGGCAGGCTGCCCTCTGCTTTTCCCACCCAAGATGACACCTTGTCAAAATTCCGCCCTATGTTTTTGAGTAAATTCAAGACAGTTTTACTGCAGAAATTGTTTGCCAATGCAAGTAAACAAGAACAGTGTAAAACTTGTCAAATACACAATATTCCAAATTACAACACATATACAGGTACCACGCTTTACCCGAGAGTGGAGGTAGGGGGAGTGACACGGCAGGCCTTGATTTGAACAATGTTATTGTTGACTGCTTCACCTTATTTTTTAATTTTATGAAGTCCTCAGTATGGAGAGATAGTTATTCCAATCGCTTCTTGCCATGCTTGTATCAGTCATTGTCGCCTGTTTTTCCAAATCTTCAGCTGATTCTATGAGATCTGCCACAATCTTTGTTGTGAATTGAGCCTTCTTAGGCTCTTCTATTCTCATCAGTTCAACCAATTCTTCCGTATTGGAATATGCAGTAAATATTCCATATACAGCGACCCGGGTTCAATTCCGGCCTCGGGTCACTGTCTGTGTGGGGTTTGCACATTCTCCCCATGTCTGCGTGGGTTTCCTCTGGGTGCTACGGTTCCCGGCCACAGTCCAAAGATGTGCAGGTTAGGTTGATTGGCTATGCTAAATTGCCCCTTCGTGTCAGGGGGGCCAGCAGGATAAATACATGGGGTACGGGAATAAGGCCTGGATGGGATTGTTGTCGGTGCAGGCACGATGGGCCAAATGACCTCCTTCTGCACTGTAGGGATTCTATGATGATATAGAGGAACTCTATATCATCATAGATTGAAGCAACTGATCCATTTTATCTGCGGTCAAGTCTTCAAATCCTTTCCCTCCAATTTGTTTTTGCCAAGTCAACATTCCTGGCCACTTCAGCATCCACATTGGGGAACCCTGTGAAATCATTCGCAGCCTCATGCCAAAATTTTTTCCAGCAGGCATTTATGGCTGAAGCTCTAACTTCATCCTATGAGTCCTTAAATTATGCCAACTGCTAGGAGGATGTTGAATTGCTTCCAGCAATCGGGGGCTGCGGTTGAAGGGTCTACTTCCAGAAGATGAAGGATGTGGCTGAACTTCATCAGGTGCAGTAAATCTCGAATGAGGCAATGACCCCCCGCTCCATTGATTGGATAAGTGAGGTGGTATCAGAAGGTTAAAAACAAGAGAGTGTGGATGCTCAGATGCATTATCGAGGATCAGTACAACATTGAAAGACTGGTTCCTTTCCCTCAGGTAAGTGAGGACCTCTGGCAGAAGCAATTGGCAAACCAGTCTTTAAAGACTGCTGCTGAAACCCAGGGAGTGCTGTTAGCCTTCCAAAAGACTCACAGATTTTTCCCTTTGGAAACTCGAGGGTTTTCTGACCTGTAAATAAGCATTGGTTTGCATTTCAAGCCAGCCACATTCGCCACACTTTGCGCCAGCCTGTGCTTTACTGCTTTAAACCCAGGAGCAGCATTCTTCCAAAATGTTGGTCCCAGCTTGCATCTTCCAGAACAGTTTCACCTACACTGAAGACCTGCTCTGCCTAGTAACCTCTCTCCTCAATGTATTCCTGCACCTTCTTGGGAAACTCTCCTGCAGTTGCATGGTCAGTTGACATAGCCTCCTCCAGCAACTTCACATTGTGCAGTCCCAAATGCTTTTTAAAAGATCGTGTTGGCTGAGAATCCTTTGGAAGGCATCTTCTGCACCACCTTCATCGTCACTGGTGGCACCAGTATTTGCCTCTTTACCACTCTCTCTGTGCTGGTACAATTTAAAAGTGTTTTGTTTTTAATGATTGGACCATTAAATAGGGTACTCCTTTGCCACTAGTGCTCTAACCACATGTTGAGTAACCTCCATTTCCTCTGTGGATCTCCTGCTCAGAGATGTTAACTGGTAGTTGTACTACCAAGAAACACTAATACTAGCCCTCATTTCTTCCTCAGACTGCCTCATTGTGGATTCATTCGCAGAGTATTCCTGATTATGGCACAGTGGCAGTGTGGTTAGCACTGCTGCCTCACAGCACCAGGGACCTGGGTTCAATTCCGGCCTTGGGTGACTGTTTGTGTGGAGCTTGCTCGTTCTCCCCGTGTCTGCGTGGGCTTCTTCTGAGTGCTCTGGTTTCCTCCCATAAGTGCAAAGATTTGCAAGTTAGGTGGATTGGCCATGCTAAATTGCCCCTTACTGGCCCAAGATGTGTAGATTAGGGGAATTAACGGAGTAAATATGTGGGGTTATGGGGATAGGGTCTGGGTAAGTTGCTCTGACTGAGAGTCGGTGCAGACTCAATGGGCCAATTGGCCTCCTTCTGCACTGCAGGGATTCTACGATCAACATGGTAGCACTTGCATTATTTTTCAGTCAACTTAAGATTGAGACTTTTTATTCAAGTATCATCACTTTTCCTAGGATATTTTCTGCTTGCCTCTGAATCACTCATTTTTGGTGAAGTGCTGTATATACCTGTGCCGTAAAATACTAGTTGGGAGTTACTGTATCCTGTAAATTACAGCAAACCACATACAGTTGGAGACAGCACATTCGGATTTGTGCACTTTCTACATGTGAAAGACAACAAGGAGTGTTTTGTTAACCTTCTGTGACCAAAATGCGTTTAGGTGAGAAGTTGAACATTTTAAATCGCGGATGAGTGAAGTTTTGGGACCAGAAACTGCAATTGGGTGTACAAAAGCATTTCCGTGGGTCAACAAATTTGCAATGGATGGGGGGTTGTGAATAGGGGGAGTTGATTGTGCTAAATATGATCTGCAGCCAAAAAAAACTAACATTTTTGATTTATAACCCGTCATGGGGAGGGTAGTCAAAGAGGAAACTTGAAAGATGATTCCTGAATTGCCTTAAGAACTCTTTGCCTTTTCTAGGATTTGAGAGAAGGACAAAGAGACATGATGATGGAGATCCATCAAGAAATGGAAAAAGCAAGTATGGGCCTGATATACTCAAGACATGAAAAATACTTAATTGCAAGCACTGTTTAAAGAAAAAATAAATTTAAACAGATTAAGCAAGTGTTTTTCATTTTGCCCCTTAAAATTGGGTCTTTATACAGCTTGTCTTTAACGCTTGTTTTTCATGGGTCAAAGTGTCATTGAGCCGAATTCTTCCCAGCAACAGAAAACAAAACATGACATGCTGACTGCTGAATTAATTAGGCTGCCACTTAAAATAACTAGGAGTGCCACACATGCGTAGAAAACCTAGTGGGGCTCATTTTCAGCAGGGTCCATGTTTGGCTGCCCAACTCCCCATCCATCCACCCCCAAATTCTGCCTGAGGTAGAAAATTAACACTAATATCTCCATATCCTTTTTGAGGGATAAACTACATTTTAAAATCTATTTCCCTATTTCTTGGAGTTCCACAGCATTTTTGAGAGTGGACATGGTCTTTGAAACCTGTTCCTCTCTATAAGATCATTCTCCTAAAGAAACTCGAAACTTGGGTGGCACGGTGACACAAAGGTTAGCACTGCTGCCTCACAGCTCCAAGGATCTGGGTTCGATTCCCGCCTTGGGTCACTGTCTGTGTGGAGTTTGCACGTTCTCCCCTTCTCTGCGTAGGTTTCTTCCGGGCGCTCCTGTTTCCTCCCACACTCCAAAGATGTGCGGGTTAGGTTGATCGGCCATGCTAAATTGCCCCTTAGTGTCCCAGGATGCGTGGGTTAGAGGGATTCGCAGGCTAAATATGTGGGTTTACGGGGATAGGGTCTAGGTGAGATTGTTGTCAGTGCAGACTCGATGGGCCAAATGGCATCCTTCTGTACTGTAGGGTTTCTATAAAAGCTTGGTGTTTAAAATAGAGCACTGCTTCGCACTTAACCCTGAAATGTTCAGGCCAGCAGGAAGTATAAAAAGTGAAAGACAAACCTCTTCCATTGTAGTCAACCACAGTCTAGGTAAGTACTGATTTCATTCATCGATGTTATCAAGGTGTGAATGGAACTCTACCTCAATCCTTCTTTTTAAATAGAGTCCCTGCAAACATGACCATGCGTTTCTGCATGGGCTTCTCAGCGGCTTGACATTATAGCAGCTCAAATCCTTCATAGTCCATTTTTGGAGCACACTCCACCACATGAAGGGGATCGGTTGGAGGCTGTATTTCAGGTTTTCCAAAAGATTTTATTTTTCAAATCAAGACAAAAAAATTTATATGAGCAGCACTTAACTATTGTGAGGATGGAGGTTTTAAAACTGCACTTGAAGTTGTGCTAAGGAATTAGTCTAAACATGTTATAAGATTAAAGACAGCATGCAAATGGCAGTTAGTTTAATTAACTGAATTGCTGTTCTTCTGTTATATTTTCTTTAAGAAACTGAATTGCATTGGGGTGATATGAAATAATCGGTTACAAGTTGACAAGGCAAGCATGGGTGAGAGGTCATTTCATTTTTGATAAATAAAACAATGAGAACAATTATTTTTAAGAATGGGTAGAACAGTGAGTTGTAATTCTATTATGAGCCACATATTTACTATGCACTTTCTTTAGAATTCTTGCTGACACATTTTTGTTGTAAAAAGATACCGGTCTCACCCACAGCTACAGCTGTTGATAGACCTCTCTGATACACTCAAAGTACCAGCATCTAGGAATACATACATACACACAGTCAGAAGAGAGCTTTGAACTGTCACGTTGCTCATTTATCCTGACCAGTTTTCAAATGAGCTCAGTAGCTAAGCGATCTAAAGGATAACTGGTGTATTGTTTAGGAGATGCTATTCCATCTTAAGATCTAGAGGTCAGACATTTGGCTATCAAATAATCCTTGTATGAAAGTGATGACATGCAGGCGCTGTGAATAAGACAATATTTCCATATAATTTACCAGTCTCTGCATAATTGAGGAGAACAAAGGCTCCTGCCTATCTGGATGCGCTGTCGCCAGAAGCATTTTGTATGTACTACTACCTTATTGGAACGGCGCCAAGAACTGACACCACATCCAAAACCTGGGCACACCTGCTGTATTTAATCATCATTAGCTTCTTTGTGTCTCGTGTCTTTAAACACCAAAGGGAAGTTCTCCAGAAAATTACGTTTTGAGAAGTAAATGTGGCTCCATTGGACAAATGATCTGGAAACTGCTTTTATCTAGTTGGCTAAATATTTTATATTTTCAGAGCTTACAACTGAGCCACAATCAGAGTGAATTTAATAAATTAACAACTTCCAATCCTGAAATTGATGCCTGCACACAGGGATGCATTTAAGCCCTAAAATCTGAAAGAATGAATTTACTACCCAAGACAAATGTAATGCCGCATGAGGTCTACAGCAATGGTCATTCTGACCACAAAGAGCCACATTCATGAGTTTTAAAAACACCCAAGGGATCATGGTAACTGTTCAAAGATAGTGCAATGAGTGCATTAGTTCTTTTTCCTTTTAATTCCCAGCATAAATTAACTAGTTACCCTCAGAATGGTGGCAGGATTATTGAAGTGTTTGCTGGGCTGCTTCATATACAGCCCAGTATCAATCACACTGGTATGTGACAGGAGTCACACCCAAGCCAGCTCCAATAAGGGTAACAGGCTTCCTTCTCTAAAGGACACAAGTGAAACAGTCGGACCATCTGGGAGCTTTTTAGTCACTTCAAAAAAAGAAGAGGTTTTATTTTTAAACTTCCCCATTTTAAAAATTGAATTCAAATTCTCAAGCGGCCATCGTGGCGTCTGAATTTAACATAGTTTGGATTAGTAATCCAGTAACATAACCACTATATTTGTAATGTAGAAAAGTGAAAAGATTAAATTATTTATTCAAATAGTTTAAAAGCATTTGATAAGCAAAACCATTAGTTTATACACCCTTTCAGGGGAAAAAAGGGAACAATAAGCCAAGAAACTGATCCATCAAGTTTGCAGGTAAATTCTCTGGCTCTTATAACCAAATAATTGCTGTGAACTCAAAACATGCAAATATGCTTTGCATAATATTTCTGATGGTTTTGATGAAACAAGCACCAGCTTGTGAGTAAATACACCCTGTGTTTAATCAGTCTGGGTAATCAAGGTATTTAAATTCAAAGATAGCACTTTTGGGCTCCAATTACTAAAGGTTCAGAACATTACATGTTTTCTGAAATAAAGAGAAAGATTTTACCAGCAGGTTTTCATTTTTAAAAATTGGCGGTGGAGTGATCCTTCGACCATCGCGAGGGAAGTAGACCTGGATCATCCTATCCCGCTCTTCCCAGGTTGCTTTCCGCAAAACCCCATCAGGTTCTCTTACCACGATAAAGCGTTCCTTGGGGAAAATAAACAAGTGGAAAATTTCTTTAAAACGACAGGTGATAAAAAGGCCCTGAACCAACATTCAATGTAGGACTCTAATTGTATTTTCCCAAGGCAGGAAACAAGAACAAATCCACTGTGTGTAAACAATTAGAATTACAAGGTGATCTCTTGTCAGGGACAAAATACAAAAATATTAAATTGGACATTCATCTGTTATCTGTAATTTGCTTATTGCTTGCTCTCCATACATGACATTCCGTCTGCAAGACTTTTAAGATATTGCTGGTTAAATTCAGAAAAAGACCACAAGTATAGACTTCAAGGGAAAGGGGTTTGGAGGATGGGGATAATAAAACTAGGGTGCGCAGATGTAATTCAGATTTCACTTGAGATGTATATTCTGCTCTTGTATAATGTTTACTTTGACACAGAGCTCAGACTGTGTAATTCACTTCCAGGTTTTGTGGTTAACCAGACACTGTGTCAACATTCAAGGTTAGACTGAGTATGTGGAAGGAGGAATATGTGAACAGGTCAGGTAAACGTGATTACAAGTATTTGCTCACGAGGAGGATAAATAACAATGCAGACTGGTTATGCCAAGGGGCTTCTGTGTTTCACATGTACCACAGCTCACAATAGCTCCACTATTTTTATTCCCCCATATCAGATGACTACTTGAGATATTGTAGCAAGAACAGTACCCTCTTCCTCATTCTCTCATCATGACAGCTAGCTATTTGAAACAGTAGTCTTTGATAATGCAAGGATTCCTGTCAGTCTTGCAAATATAGGCTGACCAAGCTCAGTGCCTGCCTACCTGAGAATAGACCAGCATAATTGCTGAAAAGTAAAACATTTTGTCTCTTCTTGCCACAACACCACCTTCTCTGAGATGGGAGAATATCTATTCAAAAATAATCACTTGGATGAAGGGATGGCTGCCAAATTTGCTGATGCCACAAAGATAGGTAGGAAAGTAAGTTGTGAAGAGGACATAAGGTGGCTAGAAAAACATATGGATAGGTCAAGTGAGCGGGCAAAGATCAGGCAAATAGAGTATAATGTGGGAAAATGTGAAATTGTCTATTTTGACAAGAAAAACAAAAGAGAAGCATATTATTGGAATGCTGAGAGATAGCAGAGCTCTGCGATGCAGATGGATCTGGATGTCTTTGTGCATGAATTGCGATAGGCTAATATGAAAATAATTAGGAGAGCTAATATGTTATCATTTCTTGCGAAGAGAATTGAATACAAAGGTAGGGAGGCTATGCTTCAGTTCTATAGAGTACTAGTGAGACCACATTTGGAGTACTATTAACAGAATATAAATGCGTTGGAAGCAGTTCAAAGGAGGTTTGCCAGACTAATACCTGGAATAGACTGGTGATCTTACGAGGAAAGATTGGATAGGCTAGACACATTTCTGCTGGAGTTCAGAAGAGTAAGAGGTGACTTGATTGAAACATACAAGAGCCTGAGAGGTCTCGACAGGCTGAATGTGGAGAGGATGTTTCTTGTAGGAGAATCTAGGCTTAGGGGTCACTGTTTAAAAACAAAAAGTCATCGGTTTAAAACGAAGACAAGCCTAATTTTTATTCTCTCAGAGTTGCGAGTCTGGGGGGTCGGCGGGTAGCGGTAGTGGTTGGCGTAGGCAAGATGCAGATTTGTAGTTACTATCAAATCAGCTATGATCTTATTAAATGGCAGAACAGGTTCAAGGGGCCTGACGACATACATAGTCCTTGTTTGTATGTAATAAAAATGGTGGAGTTTGTGTGAGGTGCAATGTGTCTGTTTCAGCTAAACAAAATATATTACAGCCATTTGTTGGTTCATTCCTCAGCGCAATGCCTTGGCCAGAGTCAAGCTGCCTGATATATTTCAAACAATGCTTGGCCATTAACTGTCAGTCACTGTCAACCGGCGCATTCTCCATGACAATGCCTCTACCAAACAGAGTCCAGTCCCCTCTAAATCAGTATAAATTTTTGTTTTCGCTTACGAATTGTCCTGAAGAGTGCAAGACAAAAAACTTTGACAAAATGTCTCTTTTTTCAGCAATACTCAAATTCTGTGTTACCAAACAACTACTAACGTAATTCTTGCTACCAGTCATTAGGGACTGAAGATTGTTAATAGTGGCAAAGGTAGCAGCATGTGCTAACAGGAAAACACATGTCGGTGCTCAGAGGGAGCAACACTGAACAATTCATCACATTTCTATCCCTTTTCATTTCTGCAGCAGCGTCAATGGACTGGAACTGTCAAAGTGTTTCCCTCTTCACAGATGCTGCCAAACCTGCTGAGTTTATCCAGCATTTTCTGTTTTAGTTCAGGTTTCCAGCATCTTCAGTATTTTACTTTTATTTAAGTAGTTGGAAAAGTGTGGAGCCAACTCAGACTCCAGAATAGTACTTACTCTGTGTGGAATGTCATACGTTATATCGGTGAATACATATTTAGCCGTTTCCAGACTTTCAAGAACCTTATCTTCTGCTAGAACATCATTAATTGGTTCCCTTTCACTTAGCACTGGTGGCATTCGGAGACAAGCTTTAGCTGCATCAACTGCTTTAAGTCGAGCCTGAAAAAATAGGACACATTTACTTCAATCAATCAGTCATTAGCTACTCGTACCAAATCTGTGTCATCATATGAAATTGGTGAATGTGTCTTGCAAACTACTTTATCATAAGATTTTTAATACAGTGGAAATCCACCACCAGACACAAAATTTCTCCAAATCAAGCTGCTAAGAAATTCAATCTGATAACCTGTGTGCCTGATAGTGGGGTGCTCACAGACACCCTAAAAATGCAATCCCTTTACTTAGTCCTGAGACACTAAGTACAGATTGAGATCAGCTAGGATTCAGAGACTATCTCTCCCAGCTGTGTGCAGGAAGCTGCTCCATTCTCAAAGTTACAAAGCCATTGTTCAGAATTGACTGGGCAAATCCAAATCCATTCCTTGCTTGCGCCAAAAAACAAATTCATAAACCAATTGAATCCAATTCAAGGTCCCCCCAAGGGAGACACACAAGATCCAAGCTGACAAGATGAGGCATAGCACCCCATCTCAGGCTTGATCTTTGCCAAGGACGCTGCTGGACAGATAAAAACACACAGCTTACCATCACAAAACATCAGTAAGCCTCCCAATGCTTGTCCAGTCAGGTTCACCCTACCTGTCAGTACATTGCATAACCTTACTGGAGGGGAAGGATCCTGCAGTTTTAGGTCTACCCTGTGTGTTTGCCAGTGAATGTCAAATGTGTTTGGCAGTGCATTGCGCCACAAGGTCCCAATATTGGATTACTGAGTCTGACAAGTATTAAATAAAGCCAAAAGCAAAAGAAAGAATAAACCAGCAAGAATAAATTTTTCAACAACCAATCAGAAGTGTTTTCTTTTTGTCAATAAACACACAAATCATGCAGAAAAATTTCCAAAACGGCTGGTGGGTGAATATTTAAATGGGCAAGGGAGAGGATTAACTTGGGTTTCTCCTCAACAAACACTTTTGTGGCCAAAACAGCAAATGCGCTTACTTCGTAATTTATTGAAGAGTAATGGAAGAATGCAATTTGAAACGATCGGTAAATATACCTCTTCAAGCTGCACGTTTGTCATTAGTTTGTAGGTGGGTGGTTTTAGTTGCTGCTTGACAGGTTTGAAGACCTTCTCAAGATCGAGGCCTGTTATTCTGGTGAGGATTTCCTGGACACTGTCATCCATAAATTGGGGCTTTCTGATGCCAGCTGCCTCTGTGCCTGCCAAACAAGGAGAGAGAGAGAGAGAATGTAAATATTTAAAATCCAGAGTAAGATTTACTTACATACTGTACTGTATCAAACTGCACTAGAACGTTGCAACGACCCTGTAAATTCCTCATGCCAGACCCCACACATCTAGGTAAACAAATACCTGACCCATACACACTATTAACGTGCAATTTGCCCCATTGTTGTACAGGTTGCACATTACCTGATCAAAGGATAGAGTTTCTTGGCAAATTTAGGTACATGTTAATCAGGATTCAGCTCCTACACAATGTTATATAGATTGCGGAATGAAAATATCATCATGAATATTGCCAAAGTATCATAAAACACCCAACTGGTTTACTAGCATCCATCAGGAAAGGGAACCTGCCACTTTTGTCCAACTGCATCGATATGCCACTCCAGTTTCATGCTGCAAGGTTAATGCCTAACAAAGCATAGCAGACTTTTCTGTTGTTTAAAATAAAATCTACTAGCAGTTCAAGACTGTCCACCATCACTCTCACAAGGGGGTGAGCAATAAACAGGTTTTTAAAAAAACTTTTTTTACTCCATGCTTAAAGTTACAAAGCCAATGCTCAGAATGGACTGGTCAAATGCAAATTTATTCCTTCCTTGCTCCAAAAACCAAATTCAAAATCCAATTGAAATCAATTCAAGGTCCCCATTAGAGAGACAAACAAGATGCAAGCTGACAAGATGAGGCACTGCACCCAATCTTGGACTTGATCTGATGCTTCGTCTTAGCCAAAAGGCCGAGAAAACGACCTCCACTTACCAAATGGAGACCAAAGCAGCTGAGAATACATGTAATTCATTCCGGAAATTTTACTTCGTGGTACGCTGGAGTTTTACAGCAGTCTGTACAAATTCAGAGAGCATTGTAGATATATTTCAAATTACTAAGTTTCGTGTGCTCAAGTGTCAGGTCGCAACAACCACGTCCTGATACTTTCACTTTTCAGGTGAACATGTATTCAAAATGCCTTGCATTGGCCTGTGGGGGCGGAGAGGAGGAGGATTGCAAGTGAATCTTAAATTACTGCAACTTTTAAGTATTCCGTCCTCCATGATCCAATTGCCTTCCCCCAAAAAACCGCCACCAAAACTCATCACTGAAAACTAGCTGTCATCTCCCAAATTCCTGCCCATCTTTCCCAGAATGCCACATCTGAATCCCTCCAGTTAGATTTCTGTCCTGGCCACCGTACCTAAGTAGCTTTTATAAAAATCACAAAAGACATTCAAGCTTCTGAGACAATGGTAACTATCTCTACCTATCCCTTCAACCTGTCTGCAGCCTTTAACATAGTTGACTACACCATCCTCCAAATGGGAGGGATTGCACTAATTAGATTCTTATCTATCCAATTACAGCAAGTGAATTAGCTGCAATGGGTGCTCTACCCATTCCTGTTACCTCTGGAGTCTTCTAAGGATTTATCCTTGACCTCCTCTCATTTCTTATCAACATGCTGGCCCATGATATCATCCATAACATCATCCAAAAAAAGTATGTCAGTTTCCACATGTGAGTTGACAACATCCAGCTCTACCTCACTGTCACCTCTCAACCCCTCCATCGTCTCAGAGTTGTCAAGACTGCGTCTCTGATATCCCAGTACTGGATGAGCAGAAATTTCCTCCAGTTAAACATTGGGAAGATCAAAGCCATTATCTTTGGTCCCCATTGCAAACTCCATTCCCTACATTCCCTCTCCCTGGCAACTGTCTGAGGCTGAAACAGACTGTTTGCAACCTTCATGTCATATGTGACTTCAAGATGAGCTTCAGAGTACAAATGTATGCCATCATTAAGACCAACTACTTCCATCTTTATAAATCATTTTAAACTCCACCCAGACTCAACTCATCCAGGCTTTTGTTACCTCCAGACTTGAATATTCTAATGCACTCCTGAGCCACCTTCCATCTGTCCTCCCTCCGTAGACTTGAGGCCATCCAAAACTCTGCCTTCATAACTTGCACCAAGTTCTGATCATCCTTCACTCTGAGCTCACTGATCTAAACTGGCTCCTGGTTAAGTATTGTCTTGATTTTAAAATGCTCATCCTTGCTTTCAAAACTCTATAGCCTCACTCCTCCCTACCTCTGTAATCCCCTCCAGCTCTATAACCCTCTGCGATGTTGGAACTTCTGCAATTCTATCTCCCCACCTTTCCTTCCTCCTTGAGGAAGATTCTTGAACCTACTTCTGAAGCAGTTTTTGGTCTTATAGTTTCTTAGGTGGCTTGGTGTCAAATTTCATTTAATAATACTCCTGTGAAACACTTTGGAAGTTTTTACTGTGTTAAAAGGTGTTAGATAACCACAAGTTTCTGCAGTAGTCATCTCCGTCATGGGATGATTGCAACCATGACAACTCAACAGATGATGCCATCTAAAACAATAGAGTTTATTTAAAAGAAGGATTTGTGTTCATAAGGCATTTTTCATGACTACCGGACATCTCAAGGTGCTTTACAATGAATGAAATACTTTTTGAAGTGTAGTCACTATTGTAGGACAGGTGACAGCCAATATGCAAATAGAAACAGCAATGTGATAATGACCAGATTAATCTGGTTTTGTGATGTTGATTGAGGGATAAATATTGACCAGATAACTCCCTTGCTTTTCCTCAAATATCACCCACGCAGGCTACTGGGGCCTCGTTTTAATGTCTCATCTGAAAGAAGGCATCTCTGACAGTAGTATAGTGCTCCCACAGCACTATACTGGGGTGTCATCTTTGATATTTTGTACTCAAGCTGTGGGGTGGGACTCAAATTTAATTTTCACCCCTCCCAGTGCACTCAGCTGCCATTCTGGTGAAATGTGGTGCTTTGTAATTATAATCCAGAACAAAGAACAGAGAAAATTACAGCACAGGGACAGGCCCTTCGGCCCTACAAGCCTGCACCGACCATGTTGCCTGACTTAACTAAAACCCCCTACCTTTCCGGGGACCATATCCCTCTATTCCCATCCTATTCATGTATTTGTTAAGATGCCCCTTAAAAGTCACTACCGTATCCACTTCCACTAGCTCCCCTGGCAACGAGTTCCAGGCATCCATTACTCTGTGTAAAAAAACTGCTTCGTATATCTCCTTTAAACCTTGCCCCTCGCACCTTAAACCTGTGCCCCCTAGTAATTGACTCTTCCACGCTGGGAAAAAGCTTCTGACTATCCACTCTGTCCATGCCTCTCATAATCTTGTAGACTTCTATCAGGTCGCCCCTCAACCTCCATCGTTCCAGTGAGAACAAACCAGGTTTCTCCAACCTCTCCTCATAGCTATTGCCCTCTATACCAGGCAACATCCTAGTAAATCTTTTCTGTATCCTCTCCAAAGCCTCCACATCCTTCTGGTAGTGTGGGGACCAGAATTGAACACTATATTCCAAGTGCGGCCTAACTAAGATTCTATAAAGCTGCAACATGACTTGCCAATTTTTAAACTCAATACCCCGGCCAATGAAGGCAAGCATGCCGTATGTCTTCTTCACTACCTTCTCCACCTTGCCACTTTCAGTGACCTGTGTACCTGTACACCCAGATCCCTTTGCCTATCAATACTCTTAAGGGTCCTGTCATTTACTGTATATTTCCTTTCTGTATTAGACCTTCCAAAATGCATTACCTCACATTTGTCCGGATTAAACTCCATCTGCCATCTCTCTGCCCAAGTCTCCAACTGATCTATATCTTGCTGTATCCTCTGATGGTCCTCAATTGCTATCCACAAATCCACCGACTTTTGTGTCGTCCGCAAACTTACTAATCAAACCAGTTACATTTTCCTCCAAATAATTTATATATATTACAAACAGCAAAGGTCCCAGCACTGATCCCCGAGGAACACCACTTGTCACAGCCCTCCATTCAGAAACGCACCCTTCCACTGCTACCCTCCGCCTTCTTTGAACTATTCAGCAGCAACCCCCAGCCCTCGATCACCAAGAATAACAAACGTAGCAGAATCTGGAGAGCATCACCATCTCACTGTCCAGGACCCAACATTTGTCCTTCAACATCGTTGGGGTAAAATCCTGAATTCTATGTTAAATTTCAATGTGGGATCATAATCATGTGAACACAAGTAAACACCAGCAAAAGGACCATTAGAACATAGAACTTGGAACAGTACAGCACAGAACAGGCCCTTCGGCCCACGATGTTGTGCCGAGCTTTATCTGAAACCAAGATCAAGCTATCCCACTCCCTATCATCCTGGTGTGCTCCATGTGCCTATCCAATAACCGCTTAAATGTTCCTAAAGTGTCTGACTCCACTATCACTGCAGGCAGTCCATTCCACACCCCAACCACTCTCTGCGTAAAGAACCTACCTCTGATATCCTTCCTGTATCTCCCACCACGAACCCTATAGTTATGCCATTAGCAGCTCAAGAAGGTCCAACATTATTTTCTTAAAGTAATTCAGCATAGGCAATAAATCCAGTCTTGCTATTGTCACTTACATGCCAAGACCAAACCAAGAAACAAAGGGGAGGGAGCAGAAATTAGGGGGAAATGATTTAATAGAGCCTTCAAAAGTGGGAAATGTGATATGCTGCATGACTGAATTAAGGAGAACCAAAATTTAGATTACCCTTCAGTTGATCCAGGCATTAAGTCAGCAGCATGTTTGTGGCGTCCTCACACTGTCCTGTGGTGGGTTCCCATATGTAATACATTTACATGCCACGAGTACTCATTAGTTTAAAACATTTAAAAAATGATGTCCTCTTCAAGATAAAGTCAGCAGCACATAGGAATCTTGTGGTCAACTGGTCACTTTTATTTAAAGATGGCGTGTTACTATCTGCTTATGTCTGAGATCAACAGAAGGGCCTGGTATCCTGGGTGTGGTGGGGACAGTCAGTCAAGGTAAGTAAATGAGGGGCCTAAAGGGCAGTGTTAGTACTGTCCACACATGGGTCCATCTCAGGGTGTTGACTGGCTGAGTCCTTACAGGGCTTTTGAGTTCAGCTACAGCAATTCAATTACCCCTCAGAATGATCCCAGATAATGTCCTTTGCAATATGTCGAAGGGAAGGCCAGCTGCTCCTGCAAGTTCAGCCACGTCCCACAGTGAGAAGTGAACAGAAAAAAAACACAACATTGTTTCTTCCACAATAGAGGAAATACCCCAACTCTCCTATAACTATCAATGCATGCCATGGTGTGGCAACCATGAGGTGTGGTAGTACATTTTGCTCTCTAACTAAGCTAGTCTGAACAAATCATGATGCACGCATGAATAAAGTGAAAACAATATAATGTGAAATATTTACAATTTAAATTTGAAAAACACCCGTTACTTTTGTGCTCTCAATAATTCTTACGTTAATGCGAATGGAGTTGAGCAGAAAAGTTCTGGTCATGATGAGGAGCCCTCCTATTTGTCTGGATCTACAGCATTGTCAGATGACAACAGGTTGCATGTTCCCCTACTATGTGATTGCAGGTCTCCTGTGAACGCCACTGGCACTTCGTGTGGGAATCAGCAAAAAGCAAGACAGCAAGAGTGGCGGCCACTTCCTGTTCTGCCATTGGGAATGGTGCACCATGGCTAAAATTCCACCCGACGTGTCTAACAAAGGGTCAGTATCATAATGGAGGGATGAATGGTCTCAATCTGCACTGTACACTCCATGCCATGGATTGGAATCCATATTTCAGCATTTCAGAAGCACAGCTCCTGTTGGATATCACGGTTTATATGTCTTGGCGGGACAAACCGGAGCCACAGTGACACTTCCAATCAATGCTTGGAACCATGTCTATTTACTTGTTTGATCACAAATATTATCTCCACTACCCCATTTACGGATGAAATGTTTTAAAGCTTTTCTGAAATTTAGCCAGCTTTTATCAAAAACCTTATCAGTTATAACAATGGCATTCAGACACATTCTGGAATCAGAATCTATTGCTGCTCTTTGATTTATTTTATCTAATACACAATTATTAATACCCTACAACTTTCTAAAACATAAAAGGTGGGGCTAAATACCAAGAATCATGAATAATAGCTCCAGATACATCTAACTGATGTAAGATTGGCATCTGATCTTAGCTGTGCCCAGATCAGATACCAATTATAAAGTTAAAAGACATGTTTTTAGAACATATTTCTTCATTTACTGTATTATTTAAACAAAGCATAAAAATAGCTTTGATCAAAAGCAGTGATTAGCTTGTGTTTAAAGGTTCACATGTAATCTATATAAAGATAGGACAAAATGGATACTCCAATCCACTCTCACCTATTGTTAAAAGTTAGTTGCAAGCAGCGCAGGTCATGGCACACTGTGCCAGTCAGATTATGGTCAGCCTGCAGTGGAACAAGAGTCCATTGACTGTATCACTGCAACACAATAATTGCAGCTCAAATTAATGACCAACCACTTTTATTTACTGATGCCTTTAGCCTTTTGAAAATGCCCCAAGATTCCCCATAAATAAACTTCAGGAAATGGACATCAATCCAAGATTAGGGACATTAGGGAGGTAGCTGAAAGGTTGGTCAAAGAAATGGATTTGGACACAATTTCTAAATTTGACATGTCAGCTACGACTCTCACCAACTTTTACTGATGCACCATAGAAAGCATTCTTTCTGGTTGTATCACAGCTTGGTATGGCTCCTGCTCTACCCAAGACCGCAAGGAACTACAAAAGGTCGTGAATGTACCCCAATCCATCACGCAAACCAGCCTCCCATCCATTGACACTGTCTACACTTCCCACTGCCTCGGCAAAGCCGCCAGCACAATTAAGGACTCCACGCACCCCGGACGTTCTCTCTTCCACCTTCTTCCTTTGGGAAAAAGACACAAAAGTCTGAGGTCACATACCAACCGACTCAAGAACAACTTCTTCCCTGCTGCTGTCAGACTTTTGAATGGACTTACCTTGCATTAAGCTGATCTTTCTCTACACTCTAGCTATGACTGTAACACTACATTCTGCACTCTCTCATTTCCTTCTTTATGAACGGTATGTTTTGTCTGTATAGTGCGCAAGAAACAATACTTTTCACTGTATGTTAATACATGTGACAATAATAAATCAAATCAAAATCAAAATCAAAGGTGGCGAGTGATGGAGGCGAAAGGTTTAGGGATGTAGCTACAGAATAGGACTAAGATAACAGAAAGATCTGCCAAGGAAATACACAGAAGGCAAGAGTTCGAAGAACAGTGTCTTGTTTTAGAATCACGACAGTGCAGAAGGAGGCCAATTCAGCCCATTGAGTCTGCACTGACAATAATCCCACCCAGGTATCCCTTTAACCCCATGTATTTACCCTGCTAATCCCCCCCGATATTAAAGGGGCAATTTAGCATGGCCAATCCACCTAACCAGCACATCTTTCGGACTGTGGGAGGAAACCCACACAGACACAGGGAGAACATGCAAACTCCACACAGACATTGTGCAAACTCCACACAGACAGTGACCCGAGGGTGGAGTCGAACCCAGGTCCCTGGCACTGTGAGGCAGCAGTGCCAACCTCTGTGCCACCATGCACCGTTTTGGGGAGGATACAGGACTAAAAGAGTGAAAGGGGGAAGAGGTATTATGCAGCAAATATTCTCTAATGGGTGAAGTACTGTGAATGTTGAACATTTATCCTGAAACAATAGTTTCCTTCCTAAAACAGTTACATATATTTACATGGGTCATTGCTGAAATGATAACAGTAAAAGGTGGAGGAGGTGGTTAAGAAGGCGTATGGTGTGCTGGCCTTTATCAATCGAGGGATTGAGTTTAGGAGTCCGGGGATAATGATGCAGCTATATAAGACCCTCGTCAGACCCCACTTGGAGTACTGTGCTCAGTTCTGATTGCCTCACTATAGGAAGGATGTGGAAAAGATTGAAAGGATGCAGAGGAGATTTACAAGGATGTTGCCTGGATTGAGTGGCATGCCTTATGAGGATAGGCTGAGGGAGCTCGGTCTTTTCTCCTTGGAGAGACGAGGGATGAGAGGAGACCTAATAGAGGTGTATAAGATGTTGAGAGGCATAGATCGGGTGGACTCTCAGAGGCTTTTGCCCAGGGTGGAAATGTCTGCTACGAGAGGACACAGGTTTAAGGTGCTGGGGGGTAGGTACAGGGGAGATGTTAGGGGTAAGTTTTTCACACAGAGGGTGGTGGGCGAGTGGAATCGGCTGCCGTCAATGGTGGTGGAGGCGAACTCAATAGGGTCTTTTAAGAGACTCCTGGATGAGTACATAGAACTTAATAGGATGGAGGGTTATAGGTAGGTCTAGAAGGTAGGGATGTATTCTGCGCAACTTGTGGGCCGAAGGGCCTGTTTGTGCTGTCGTTTTTCTATGTTTCTAAATGCAAAGACTTGGGCTAGAGTATAAAATGAAATTAATTGTTTGTGTGTCATTGGCTGCATGCTCAGGAAGAAATGATCACCATAGAATCCCTACAGTACAGCAGGCCATTTGGCCCATCGAGCCTGCATTGACAACAATCCCACCCCATCTCACATATTTACCCTGCTTATCCCCCCGAAACCTTGGTCAATTTAGCATGTCCAATCAACCTAACACACATTTCTTTGGACTGTGGGAGGAAACCGGAGTACCCGGAGGAAACCCAAGCTGATACAGGGAGAATGTGCAAACCCCACAAGACAATGACCCAAACCGGTAATCGAACCCGGGTTCCTAGTGCTGTGAGGCAACAGTGCTAACCACTGTGCCACCCGATCTTTAAATATATATTCAATACGTTATTTCCCAAACATAAGCTACCACTGCACTTACTTTTAAGTTCACCTATAAAATGTTTAATAAATATATTTTTGTGAACATACATTTTGATCACATGGATGAGACAAAGTAATGTATTAGAATTGTTGAGATATTTTATGGTTCAACATCTGTATTTCATTCTAGGGCAGCACGGTGGCACAGTGGTTAGCACTACTGCCTCACAACTCTGGTGACCTAAGTTCAATTCGCGAATTGGGTCAGTGTCTGTGCCGAGTTTGCACATTCTCCCCGTGTCTATGTGGGTTTCCTCTGGGTGCTACGTGGGTTTCCTCCCACAGTCCGGAAGACGTGCTGTTTAGGTGCATTGGCCATGCTAAATTCTCCCTCAGTGTACCCAAACAGGCACCAGAGTGTGGCGACTAGGGGATTTTCACAGTAATGTAATGCAAGCCTACTTATGACCATAATAAATAAACTCTAAACTCATTTCTCCTTATTTTCATCTAATTGCTCTGGCTAATTCCCCTCTACCTCACTCAGCTTCTGTTCCAACTCTCAATGTGCACACAGCACCAGTGAGCTAGTCAGTCCCACTTGATCAACCTAACCACTCAAAAAGCCCATAAAACAAATGATTTAACATTTTATTTAGCACCACTTCCCAATCTTGGCACCAAGCCGTTATTTAAAATGAAGTTGTTTCTAAAGAAAGATGTGCATTCATATAGTGCCTTCCATGACCACAGAATGCCCCAACGTGCTTTATAACCAATTAAGAACTTCTTGAAGCATGGCCGCAATTGTAATGCAAGAAATATGACAAGTTAGTGCCCGGCAAGCTCCCACAAACAGCAACAACCAGGTTATCTGTTTTTCTGATGTGGACTGAGGAATAAATATTGGCTGGGACACCAGGAGCAACTTCCCTGCTCTTTTTAAAATAGTGCCACGGGAACTCTTATGTCCATTTGACAAGAGCACACTGGAGATCAGCTTCACATCTCATCTGAAAGACAGCACCTCTGATTGTGCAGCACTGTGCAGAAGCGTCACTTTAGATCTTTGTGCCTCAGGCCTGGAGTGGGCTTGAACCACAAGGTCCTAATTCGGAGGCGAGAGTGTTACCAACTGGGTCACAGCTGCCACTGGACTCCATAGAAAGCTTTAGGACCCTTTTCCACATCTGTATTTGGTGTCATTTTATTGATGAATTAAGAAATCCACATAGAGGGGAAGGTGCGGTGCTACATTTAAAAAAAGATTGTATCAATTTTGAAAGTCTGGTCTGCATCTCCATCACCTTCACAGTGGCACAGTGGTTAGCACTGCTGCCTCACAGCGCGAGGGACCAGAGTTTGATTCCCGGTTTGTCACTGTCTGTGTGGAGTCTGCACGTTCGCCTCGTGTCTGCGTGGGTTTGCTTCGGTTTCCTCCCACAGTCCGAAAGACGTGCAGATTATAAACACAGAAACTAGAGACAAGAATAGGCCATTAGGCCCTTCGAGCCTGCTCCACCAGTCATTTTGATCATAGCCAATCATCAAATTCAATATCCTGAACACCCCTTCCCCCATAACCTTTGATCCCTTGAGCCCCAAGAGCTATATCGAATCAGACAACGTTTTGGCCTCAACTACATTCTGTAGTAGCAAATTCCACACATTCACCACCCTCTAGAGTACATTGGCCATGCCAAATTCTCCCTCAGTGTACCCGAACAGGCGCCAGTCTGTGGCAACTAGGGGATTTTCACAGTAACTTCAATGCAGTGTTAATGTAAGCCTACTTGTGACACTAATCATTAAACTTTAAACATTTGAGTGAGACGCACTGTGGGATGTTGGATGTGTGCATTTACTTTCAGGGTGGCCTCTTGTGATGCGTTCCACTCTGGTAAATTTAGAGAAAAAAAACTTACCAACGTTTCCTGGATGGTGACGAGCTCTGTAATTGACACAACAGTACATTTCCAGCAGGATAACGTGTGTGTGGTGTGGGGAGGGCATTGCTGCGCTCAGGGCAGCCACGGGGAGGGAAGGCAGCGCAAGGGCAAGTTGCCGACTCACCTGGATGCCCGGGGCTGTGGGTGCAGAGGGCGCGCTGACCCTGCCCACCTGTCCCCGCAAAGGAGAGCTCAGCGCTTGCAGCCAGACGCGAACTCTGAATGACACACCGTGCAATCCTAAACGCAGCCATCTTCACCGCTGTAATAGGAGAGGCGACCTTCCGCTGGGAGGAGCGGCTGCGATACAGCACTCTGGGAGATGGAGTTTTTAAACCAGACAAATTGCACAGACAAATCTGCATTATGAGCGCTGCTTACTTTTGTTTCAAAGGTACGGTCACACGGTGGCTTAATTTTCATTTCTATCTGGAATTTAAATGAGCAAGTGCAACTATATTGGGGTGACACAGTGGTTAGCACTGCTGCCTCACCGAGCCAGGGAGCCGGGTTCGATTCCCGGCTTGGGTCACTGTCTGTGCAGAGTTTGCACATTCTCACCGTGTCTGCATGGGGTGCTCCGGTTTCCTCCCACAGTCCGAAAGATGTGCTAGTTAGATGCATTAGCTATGCTAAATTGCCCCTTAACATCAGGGGAATTAGCAAGGTAAATATGTAGGGTTACAGGAATAGGGTTTGGGTGGGATTGGTGCAGACTTGATGGGCCAAATGGCCTCCTTCTGCACAGTAGGGATTTCATGAAACTCTGAAATCTCAAGGCACTGCTGATTCTGGCCTCTCGAGCACCCCTGATTTTAATTGCTCCCACAGTCCAAAAGATGAGCGGTTTAGGTGCATTGGCGATCCGAAATTGCCCCTTAGTGTCCCAGGATGCGACGGTTAGAGGGATTAGTGGAATAAATATGTGGGATTACGGGGATAAAGTCTAGGTGGGATTGTTGTCAGTGCAGACTTGATGGGCCGAATGGCCTCTGGCTGCACTGTAGGGTTTCTATGATTCTGTGATAAACTGTAGAAAATATATTCCAAGCCTTTCGATGATTCCACAACTTTCTGAAATCTGATTCCTCAACATAAACGTCTAAAATCTAGAAATATAAAGGCGAGAATTGAATAAAAGTGCACTTTTTTAAAAAACGCACTGATCTTCCACATCTGCTGAAAGTGCAGCAACAATCTGTATTTATATGTATATATTATATATTTATACAAATTGAAAATTCCCAGCATCTTTGTTGTTGATTGTCTCAAAGATTATGGACATAAATTTATACATCAAATGAGAGACAAGAAATAACAAAAAGAAAGAATTCACTGGTGGAAGTGGTATATAAAACTCCCCCAGATGCTTCACAAGAGCATTCTAAAACAAATTCTGACCCCCAGCCGCATAAGGAAATATTAAGTTAGATAACCAAAATCTTGGTCAAAGAGGTAGGTTTTAAGGTCTGAATTGAATGAGAGAAGCCAGATGAAGGAGTGTGAAGAGGGGCTTCCAGAGCTTAGATAGATGAAGATATGGTCACCAAGGATGCAACAATTAAAATCGGGGATGCTCGTGAGGCCAGAATCAGCGGAGCATTGAGATTTCAGAGTTTCATAGAACCCCTACAGTGCAGAAAGAGGCCATTCGGCCCATCGAGTCTGCACTGACCACAATCCCACCCCAAGCCCTATTCCCACAACTCCACATATTTACCCCACTAATCCCCCTGACACTAGGGTAAATTTAGCATGGCGAATCAACCTAATCCGCACATCTTTGGACTGTGGGAGGAAACTGGAGCACCCGGAGGAAACCCACGCAGACATGGGGAGAATGTGCAAACTCCACACAGACAGTGACCCAAGGCCAGAATTGAACCCGGCTCCCTGGCACTGTGAGGCAGCAGTGCTAACCACCGTGCCACCCATTTTGTGTGGTTAGAGGAAATTACAGGGACAGGGAGGAGCCAGGCCATTGAGAAATTGGAAACAATGGTGAGAGTTTTAAAATTGAGGCACCAATTCACGGGCGGCACGGTAGCACAGTGGTTACGGGCGGCACGGTAGCACAGTGGTTAGCACGGCTGCATCACAGCTCCAGGGGCCTGGGTTCGATTCCCGGCTTGGGTCACTGTCTGTGAGGAGTTTGCACATTCTCCTCATGTCTGCGTGGGTTTCCTCCGGGTGCTCCGGTTTCCTCCCACAGTCCAAAGATGTGCGGGTTAGTTTAATTGGCCATGCTAAAATTGCCCTTAGTGTCTTGAGATGCGTAGGTTAAAGGGATTAGTGGGTAATATATATGGTTGTAGGACCTGGGTGGGATTGTGGTCAGTGCAGACTCGATGGGCCGAATGGCCTCTTTCTGTGCTGAAGGGTTTCTATGATTTCTATAGGAGGCACCAGGAGGCAAGTACAGGGTGATGGGTGAACTGGACGGGACTTGGTGCATGTTAGACATGGGCAACAGAACTTTGGATGGCATCAGGTACGATGTGGAAGGTTGACCAAAGTACATTGGAATAGTCAATTGTAGAGACAATAAGGCAATGAATGAAAGTTTCAGCAGCAGGTGAAGTAAAATGGGGACAGAGTTGGACGATGTTGTAGAGGTGGAAATTGGCAATCTTTGAGATGGCACGGATATTAACTTATCTCAGGGCTGAATATGACAAGTAAGGTTGTGAACAGTCCAGTTCCGCCTCAGATAGTTGCCATGGAGAGGAATGAAGCTGATGGCCAGGAATCGAGTTTGTGGCAGAGATCGAAGGCAATGGCTTAAATTAGCTAGGTAAGAATAGAACTAAATCAGCTGCAGTCCCACCCAGCTAGTTGTCAGTGGCGAGGCATTGGAGGAGGATGGTGTGATCAAATGTGTCAAAGATAGTGGACAAGGTGAGAAAGACAAGGAGCAATAGTTTATCATTGTCAGAATCATATAAGGCTGGATTTTAGAGGGTGCTGTGGTCCCAACCCACCTAGAAGTCTTAGGGAAGCCCACATGCAATTCCAACTGCTGTCCCATGGCAATGTAAGAAGTTTAACAACACCAGGTTAAAGTCCAACAGGTTTATTTGGTAGCAAAAGCCACACCACATGGCAATGTAACACTGAAGGCAGCGTTAATTGGTTTAAAATGAGTGGGTCGGTGGTGGGAAGGCCACCCACAGGATTTTAAGGCCTGCCCACAGAGGAGTGTAAAATCCAGCTTCCCATTTGTGCCTTTGATAAGAGCCACTTCATGCTGTGTCAGCGGCAGAAACTTGGGGCAGAATTCTCCCATTTTGAGACTAAGTGCCGAGGTGCAATGGGAAAGTGGGTGGTGGAATAACATACCAAATATTTCAGCTCTGGCCGTATTAATTATGCACCCTGGTGTTTCATGCTGTATTCAGTGGCCAGTCTGGGTCTGCCATCATGTCCAGCCGTTATAATGAAACGGTATCCAACGTCACTGACCCACTATTGAAGAAGGAAGACGGATGGATGAAGATGGATCCCCAGGAACATCCTGAGGCTGGAAGATGGATCCAGGACACCTGATCTGGAAGGTCCACCTGTAGATGCATCCCCTGATCCACTGCTGTGGTGCTCCAGGGTTGTGGGCGACCTCAATCCTGAATTCCGGAAGCAGCCCCAGGCATTATTCAGATGAGTCCCATCTACATGCCATGTTGTTCCAAAAGTGTTTCACACTGGCATGTTTTCCCACTGCCATTGTGGAGAATCTGGTGTGGGCCTTCATTCATCAATGGGATGTAAATGAGGTTCATGCCGGCCTCTGGTGGGTTTTCTGACCCGCCATGACGGGCACCAACAGAAGATCCCTCTGTAAATTCACACTGGTGTGAAATCGATTTGTGGGCCTCCTGCCATATTCTCCCGCTCTCCCCCCACAGAGCCCCATGCCCGCCTTCGAACCGAGGGGCTTGGGAGAATTCCGCCCCTGATTGGAGGGATCTCAAACAATGATGAGATACAGGAATGAGATGGAGAATGTGATGAACTGGTGCGATGACAATAATCTCCCCCTCAATGTCAACAAAATGAAGGAGATTGTCATCGACTTCAGGAAGCACAGTGGAGAACATGCCCCTGTCTACATCAACAGGGACGAAGTAGAAATGGCCGAAAGCTTCAAGTGTTTAGGTGTTCCAGATCACCAACAACCTGTTCTGGTCCCCCCATGCTGACACTATAGTTAAGAAAGCCCACCAACGCCTCTACTTTCTCAGAAGACTAAGGAAATTTGACATGTCAGCTACGACTCTCACCAATTTTTACAGATGCAACATGGAAAGCATTCTTTCTGGTTGTATCACAGCTTGACTCCTGCTCTGCCCAAAACCGCAAAAACTACAAAAGGTTGTGAATGTAACCCAATCCATCATGCAAACCAGCCTGCCATCCATTGACTCTGTCTACACTTCCCAATGCCTCGGCAAAGCAGTCAGCATAAATAGGGACCCCACGCACCCCAGACCTTCTGTCTTCCACCTTCTTCTGTTCGGAAAAAGATACGAAAGTCTGAGGTCACGTACCAACCGACTCAAGAACAGCTTCTTCCCTGCTGCCATCAGAATTTTGAATAGACCTACTTTGCATTAAGTTGATCTTTCTCTATACCCTAGCTATGACTGTAACACTACATTCTGAACTCTCTCGTTTCCTTCTCTATGAATGGTATGCTTTGTCTGTATGGCACGCAAAAAACAATACTTTTCACTATATACTAATACATGTGACAATAAATCAAATCAAATCAAAAGGCATTCAGACATGAATTCCTGGGAATATAGCTAGGGGACAATGTGTTCAAGGACTTTAGAGAGGAAAGGTAGCTTACAAGAACAAAGAACTCAAGGGTTGATCTTTCGAGGAGAGGAATAAAGGAGAAGGGATCAGTACTCAAGTAGGGAGACTCTTGAACAATGGCAGCTAACTTGGGAGCCAGGAAGGGAAACTGCATGGTCGAGTCGAAATAGGGCTGAGAGTGCAGTCGGTGGGTCTCGTGGATAAGAAGATAGTTTTCAGCAGGGGAAAAAAAATGGTTGGGGTGCTAGGGCGGGCAGGGAGGGGGAGTTACCTTTGCTTTCGGGTGATCCTGGAATAATGAGTAGGCTTGGCAATTGGGAGCAGGACCCAATTATGGTCAGTGTGGGTGCTAAATCTGCTGTACTATCTGCTTTATAGTTCTAAGTGCATTTATCCAGCTAATGGTCTTCTTTGGTATTCATTTTGAGAACAAAATTTATTGAGTGTATTCAGGAGGAATTTCTCATTCAGTATGTGGATGGTCCAACCAGAGAAAGGGCAAAACTTGGCCTCTTGGGAAATAAGGAAGGGCAGGTGACAGAAGTGTTAGTGAGGGATCACTTTGCACCAGTGACCATAATTCCATTAGTTTTAAGATAGCTATGGAGAACGATAGGTCTGGCCCAGAAGTTAAAATTCTAAATTGGGGCAAGGCCAATTTTGATGGTATCAGACAGGAACTTTCAAAAGTTAATTGGGGGAGTCTGTTGGCAGGCAAAGGGACGTCTGGTAAGTGGGAGACTTTCAAAAGTGTGTTAACCAGGGTTCAGGGTAAGCACATTCCTCTTAGGGTGCAGGGCAAGGCTGGTAGAAGTAGGGATCCCTGGGGGACTCGGGATATTGAGGCCTTGGTCAAGAAGAAGAAAGAGGCACATGACATGCATAGCCAGGTGTGATCAAGTGGATCCCTTGAAGAGTATAGAGGGTGTAGAAATACAGTTAAGAGAGAAATCAGGAAAGCAAAAAGGGGACACGAGATTGCTTTGGCAGATAAGGCAAAGGAGAATCCAAAGAGATTCTACAAATACAAACCGTGCAAAAGAGTAACTAGGGAGAGAGTAGGGCCTCTTAAGGATCAACAAGGTTATCTATGTGCGTGCGGATCCACAAGAGATGAGTGAGATCCTAAATGAATATTTCTCATCAGTATTTACTGTTGAGAAAGGCATGGATGTTAAGGAACTTGGGGAAATAAATAGTGATGTCTTGAGGAGTGTACATATAACAGAGAAAGAGGTGCTGGAAGTCTAAAAGCGCATCAAGGTAGATAAATCCCCGAGACCTGATGAAGTATATCCCAACATGTTGTGGGAAGCTAGGAAGGAAATTGCAGTCCCCTAGCAGAGATATTGGAATCATCGACAGCCACAGGTGAGATGCCTGAAGATTGGAGGGTGGCAAATGTTGTGCCTTTGTTTAAGAAGGGCTGCAGGGAAAAGCCTAGGAACTACAGGCCAGTGAGCCTCACATCTGTAGTCGGTAAGTTATTAGAAGGTATTTTGAGAGACAGGATCTACAGGCATTTAGGGAGGCAACGACTGATTAGGGACAGTCAGCATGGCTTTGTGAGTGGAAAATCATGTCTCACAAATTTGATTGAGTTTTTTGAAGGGGTCACCAAGAAGGTAGATGAGGGCAGTGCAGTTGATGTTGTCTACATGGACTTTAGCAAGGCCTTTGACAAGGTACAGCATAGTAGGTTGTTGCATGAGATTAAATCTCATGGGATCCAGGGTGAGGTAGCCAAATGAATACAAAATTGGCTTGGTGACAGAAGACAGGGTGGTTGTCGAGGATTGTTTTTCAAACTGGAGACCTGTGACCAGCGGTGTGCCTCAGGGATCGGTGTTGGGTCCACTGTTATTTGTCATTTATATTAATAATATGGATGAGAATTTAGGAGGCATGGTTAGTAAGTTTGCAGATGACACCAAGACTGGTGGCATAGTGGAGAAAGTTATCTCGGATTGCAATGGGATCTTGATCAATTGGGCCAGTGGGCTGACAAATGGCAGATGGAGTTTAATTTAGATAAATGCGAGGTGATGCAATTTGGTAGATCGAACCAGGGCAGGACTTACTCAGTTAATGCTAGGGCATTGGGGAGAGTTATAGAACAAAGAGATCAAGGGGTACATGTTCATAGCTTATTGAAAGTGGAGTCACAGGTGGACAAGGTGGTGAAGAAGGCATTCGGCACGCTTGGTTTCATTGGTCAGAACATTGAATACAGAAGTTGGGACATATTGTTGAAGTTGTACAAGACATTGGTAAGGCCACACTTGGAATATTGTCTACAGTTCTGGTCACCCTATTATAGAAAGGATATTATTAAACTAGAAAGAGTGCAGAAAAGATTTACTAGGATGCTACCAGGACTTGATGGTTTGAGTTATAAGGAGAGGCTGGATAGACTGGGACTTTTTTCTCTGGAGCGTAGGAGGCTTAGGGGTGATCTTATAGAGGTCTATAAAATAATGAAGGGCATAGACAAGGTAGATAGTCAATATCTTTTCCAAAAGGTAGAGGAGTCTAAAACTAGAGGCACAGGTTTAAGGTGAGAAGTGACAGATACAAAAGGGTCCAGAGGAGCAATTTTTTCACATAGAGTGCGAGTGGAACAAGCTGCCAGAGGTAGTAGTAGAGGCGGGTACAATTTTGTCTTTTAAAAAGCGTTTAGACAGTTACATGAGTAAGATGGCTATTGAGGGATATGGGCCAAACGCGGGCTGTTGGGACGAGCTTAGTTGTTTAAAAAAAAGGACATGTTGGGCCAAAGGGCCTGTTTCCATGCAGTAACCTCTATGACTCTATGAAACACAAAGAAGTATGTTTTTTCATGCAGTTAACACATACTGAGGCCCAAGTAGCATTAAAGACTTGAGTCAAGCTTTACTATTGTGGTTTAAGGCATTGTCAAAATCTTTTGATGTTTTGTAACATATCACCAGATGTTTAACTAACTGTAGCCTGTAACTGGAAGGCTTGGAGTCCTGATAATTCTGCTGATAAGTCTGTGCCAGTAAAAGTTACTTTGCCCTTTGAGAATAGCTGATACACCAGTATGATTATTAAGAAGTTTGATAAATTGTAAAGTTTTTTTCTGACTGAGACTAGCCATGGTTACAACTGTGTCAACAAAAGCTAACTTGTACTTATTTGTTGGCTGGTGGCCTCATATGGGTTGTCTAATTCTTTGTGACCCTATGATGGGTATTGGAGAGTCTGATTGTACTTGTGCAATGCAAAATAGCTCAATGATGGTGCTCCTTTAAACTGGTCCTTGCCATATGTGTCACAATAGTATTGGTGTTAGAAGAAAGTTAGGAGAGTTAGGAAAGTTAGGAGATTGGTGTTGGGGGCAGCACAGTGGTTAGCACTGCTGCTTCACAGTGCCAGGGACCCAGGTTCGATTTCCGGCTTGGGTTACTGTCTGTGTGGAGTTTGCATATTCTCCCTGTGTCTGCATGGGTTTCCTCTGGGTGCTCCAGCTTTCTCCCACATTCTGAAAGACGTGCTGGTTAGGTGCATTGATCTGAACAGGCGTCGGACTGTGGCGACTAGGGGAATTTCACAGCAACTTCATTGCAGTGTTAATGTAAGCCTGACTTGTGACTAATAAATAAACTTTAAAACTGGATTAATTCTTAACAGAGCAACTTTATCCATGCTAAAAATGCTGACTGATAACTGCCTTTATTTTGAGTTGTGTGTAGTAAGGGTCAGATTTGATCATCCTCTGAAGTTGATTCTTGCCCTTAGGCACTTCCTCAGGAGATGGAGTTGACCTGCATAAAACATTGAGAGTAATGCCAAAATGCAGGCCTAACACCATTTTGTGAAAAAGAGGAATGAGTATTATTGCCCATGTGCTGCAAAAGATTTTTTTAATAAGGATTTGTCGAAGTGCTTTATCAATCAATGATTTCTGGTTTTAGCTGACCATCGAACTAAGAAAGTCAGAAGGTGAATAAAGATTCACTTCTGGAAAAAAAACTATCCGGTTACTCAGACTCCATTGTTTATATTTATCTTTTTTTAAAAATAGGAACATTTATATATTTTTCAGCCTGTCTCAATTTGTTTCTAGCTCTTCATATCACCATTTCCCGACCACGAGTGAAAGTAATCTACTCCTGGATTTCCACTTTTGTGCCAATTTTCAACATATTAGGTAAAGGTATTTGAAGGCAACATGGGTCAAAATTAGCCTCAAAGATTTCTTCCTTATGAACATTACCTTACATTTGCTTGGCACCTTTTGACCTATCAGTTTGGGAGTTCTTGCTGTGAGAACACAAGGGCACATACAAGTGTTGTAATATTCTCTCGTATGCTGCATTAGTGCAGCAAATTTCTCTACTTCTCCATGTTTTGCATCCAAAGTATCCCAATTTTGAAATATTTTTTCAAGTCTCTAGCTTTTGTAGACGTGTGATTTTTTTCTTCATCCAAAATGTTCTGTTGATAACAGGTGATGAGATTTAAATTCAATAAAAAAATATGGTATAAAGGCTAATCATGATCATGAAACCATTGTCGATTGTCATAAAAACCCATCTGGTTAACTCATGTCCTTTAGGGAAGGAAATCTGCCACCCTTACCTGGTCTGGCCTACATGTGACTCCAGACCCACAACAATGTGATTGACTCTTAAATACCCTCAGAAATGGCTTGGCACTCAGTTCAAGGGAAATCTGAGATGGGTAATAAATGCTGGCCCCACCAGTGGTGCCCAGATCCTCTGAATGAATAACCTCATACTCTTGTCTGCTGCACTTGACATAATCAAAATACCCTGTTTTAACAGTTAAAATTAAGACAGAATGATGCAACTAAGACTCATAATTCTGTTCATACCTATCCCAACGATGTTAAAGGAATTACGCAAACCCCATGTGTAAATGGTTGACACGTGACATCTTCGTTGGCAAGTAAAAGGTGACCTCAAAATGGAGGTACTTTTAAAGTAAATAAGCATTATTGTGTACAAATGTGGAGAGTGAGGAAACCTCAAGAACTAAATTGATTAATGTGAAATTAATCACTACTTTGCTAAGGTTTAGTTCATGTGCAGTGGGCCTCAACATATCATGTTAAATATTAATCAATAAAAATGCCATTCAATGACTTCTGCCAGATAGGTTGCTTTCATAGGTATTCTGAATGAAGCTAGTTTAAGGAACATATTTCCGTTATTCAAGTTTTCTATCATTGTTTCTAAAGTACTGATTTGCATCACTTGTTTTTATTTTCCACATATACCTGATGACTCATGAAACTTTCAATCTATTTATATATAATTTAAATTGTTACATGCTGGCAAACATTTTGACACAAGAGCTGCATGGCCTCCTTCCGTGTAGTACAATTCTGTTACTTTATAATGTTTACATCATTTAAAATACATTATAATATTTTGTAATTAATTTTATAAAAATGTTTACCTTGATGCTCTTGTCCTCAAAATGGACGGGTGGATAATAGCATCAGTTTTCCTCAGTAGAGAGATGGGAGATATTATTATGGGAAATATGAACATTATGGGGTGGCATGGTGGCACAGTGGTTAGCACTGCTGCCTCACAGCGCCAGGGTCCCGGGTTCAATTCTGGCACGGGTCACTATCTGTGTGGAGTTTGCACATTCTTCCCGTATCTGCGTGGGTTTCCTCCGGGTGCTCCGGTTTCCTCCCACAGTCCAAAGATGTGCAGGTTAGATTGATTGGCCATACTAAATTGCTCCTTTGTGTCAGGGGGATTAGCAGGGTAAAGGGGGTTAAGTGGGTAGGATTGTTGTCAGTGCAGGCTTGATAGGCCAAATGGCCTCCTTCTGTACTGTTGGGAGGCTCGCAAGCTGCACAGCTGGCTTTTCTCTCCAGATAATCCAGCAGTTTGTGCAGGAAAAAAAACGGAGGCATGGTTCACGCTGTCACTCTAGCAAGGCGGGTAAAAGCTGGCAGCTGGGGATCCCAAGATCTGGGTGCTGTTTTTACAGGGTACCCCAAGCTCTGATAGGCACCATAGGAACACCCCACCCCCACTCCACATGCACACAGCAGTAAAATAATGTAAATAATTTCCTTCGTTCAAAATACCCGTTATAGCAACCTATCTCGCAGAAATCATCAAATGGCATTTTTATTGATTAATATTTAACATGTTATTTTGACCCCAATCCAACCAGATGAGCGTGGGGGCCCCTCCCATGAACACATGTATATGGGTGTGGGGAACATTCCCACACACGCACAAGGGCCCTCCCCCACACATTCACAAGGGGAACCCCTACCTAATTGATAAGGGGAATCCCAGCAAAGTAGCTCCCTCCCGGCACTGCCCCTAACAACGCAACGATGTCCCTCTCTCTCTTTCCTCTTTCTTCACCTCCTTCCCCTCCAGACTGGGGGCTATACTCACCTATTCGGCCCTGGCGGGTTCCCTTTACCTGGTTCTGGTTTTTAAAAAGCAGTGGAAACCTCACCAACATGACACCAGGTTGGCAAAGTGGGGGGAGCAATACAGCAGGGAAGCCCACTAATTATATGTAAAATGATTTAAATGAGGTTCCTGGCCTCCCTGGGTGGGAACTACTTAAGTCACCAAAATCGCAGCAATAGTGTTCAAAATTACTCTCAACATCCAATGGGCTCTCTTCTCCCCATTTCACTGAGTCATAACCTCCAGTGTCCATCGAAAATTCTGTCCTTCAGTCTTACAAAAATTCCTTAAGCTGATTCCCAGCAGCAAGGCCCAGTCCAGTGATTCCTTCTCCCGTCCATGTCAGACCAAATTTTCCAGTGTCCTTTAATCTCCACAGGTTCCATCTCTTCAACCAACGGATGAATCCGCATTCTGCCCGGTAACTAATAGAGAACTTCCTTTACCCTGCTACTTGCTGAAGCTACTGTTTTCCTGTGTTTCTCCCTCTCTCTCTTTTGCCCTCTCTGTGTGCAGGGCTTCTGAGTCAGTCCATCTGATTTTGCCTTTGTGTTCATGTGTTAAATCTGACACTTGGGTTTCAATAGAACTTGATCTGGGCCCCCAGCTCCCATGGTAATCAGGTCACATCAAGCCTTTTGCCAAAAAGAAATAGTAGAAGGCTACTTGCTCCATTTTAAGTTGAATTAAAAGAAAGTTTAAAATATAACCACCTAATAAAACCTGGCATTTCTAACAAAATCAAAGTTGAACTGATGGTTTGACAAGTTTATTTGATTTTCTTTTTGAGGATGTAACCATAGAAACGTAGAAAATAGAAGCAGGAGGAGGCCATTCAACCTTTCACCCCTGCTCCTGCCATTCATCATGATCGTGGCTTATTATGCAACTCAATAGCCTAATCCCATCTTCCCGCCCTCCCCCATATCCTTTGATCCCCTTCGCCTCAAGTGCTTTATCTAACTGTTTCTTGAAAACATTCAATGTTTTGGCCTCAACTGCTTTCTGTGGTAGTGAATTCCACTGGCTGACCACTCTCTGAGTACCAATGAGGTAGATAAAGGGGAGCCAGTAGATGTAGTATACTTGGATTTTCAAAACGCGTTCAACAAGGTATTGCAGAAATGCTGGGATTTTCTGGCCTCTTCGCAGCGGGTTTTCTGGCAGTGTAATTTACCATAGAATCCTACAGTGCAGAAGGAAGCCATTCGGCGCATCAAATCTGCACCAATCACAATCCCACCCAGGCCCTATCCCCATAACCCCATGCATTTATCCTAGCTAGTCCCCCTGACACTGAAGGAGAATTTAGCATGGCCAATCCACCAAACCCACACATCTTTGGACTGTGGGAGGAAACCGGAGCACCCAGAGGAAACCCACGCAGACACGGGGGGAATGTGCAAACTCCATACAGACAGTGACCCAAGCCTGGAACCGTGAGGCAGCAGTATTAACTAGTGTGCCACCATGCCACTCAGTGGATGCAGCTCATCATTGGCCACCAGGAGGATCCACCAGTCCCGCCAAAGTAAATGGCCATTTACATTGTTCATCTGTGCCCATTGCCATGCCACCTACCACAGTGGGTGTCTTTCGGCAGGACTAGATGTTCCCCCCAGCAGGAAAGGATGGAAAATCCCACCCAAAAGAAAAAGAAAGTGGCCAAACTACTGTTTAGATTTTAAGCAGTTTTCACCAATTGAGGGAGTTAAAATATCCCATGTTATTTCAGTTGTCCTGGCCTGTAAAAAAATATTATTTATTTCAACCGATCTGAAAGGAGTGGCTTTGTAGTTTGAGATTACAGTGATTCACTATACAGGTTACTACAAATAAGTTAATTTTCTGGTCTCAAAATTCTGCAAGTCCAAATTATGGATAAGTGCCTGCTTCAGATCATAAGCAATGTGGTCAACTTACAGGTAACTCAGTGAAACTGTTAGAAATGGATCTGTTCTCTAAAAAAAAAATCAGCAGTGTGACAATTTGGAACCCTTCATATACTTCTGGAGCTATCTGTAAATCTCCAGGGAGGATTGAGAGAAAGAGGTAAGCTCTAAATTAGGCATAACTGGATTTTTGCATTTACTATTCACCATGACTATTTGAACATAAAAAATGTATGTATTTCATTTAACTATGAAAAAGTCAATGTCTTATTACCTCTGCATTTGGTTGCTCCAGTAACATTAAAAGTAAAAAAGTAAAGTTTATTTATTAGTCACAAGTAGGCTTATATTAGCACTGCAATGAAGTTACTGTGAAAATCCCCTAGTTGCCATACTCCGGTGCCTGTTCAGGTACACTGAGGGAGAATTTACCATGGCCAATGCACCTAACCTGCATGTCTTTTGGACTGTGGAAGGAAACCGGAGTACCCGGAAGAAACCCACATAGACACAGGGAGAACGAGCAGATTTCACACAGACCACGTGCAAACTTCACACAGACAGTGACCCGAGGAAACCGTGACACTGGCCCTTGCTATTTGCAATGCTGAATCGCCAAGATTAACCTCATGACTGATCTAAACAGAGTGGCCAATTAGGTAGGGTCAACCCCAGGGTTTTAAATTCAATTTCTCATAATGAAAAGTTAACAAATAGATGTAAGAATGTCATTTCCTTCACAAGAGGGGAGGATACTTTGAAGAACTCTCGCATAAATTTTGGGAAAGATGAATATTGATAATGGGATTTTTATTATGCAAATATGATCATTTGCCTACAAGGTAATATTGTTTCTTGAATGTGATTTTTCCTGAATAAAACCTATCCAGGAACTTATCCATAAGATCATAAGCCCCTTATTAAATGGTAATAGTGTAGAGGTGTTCAGCATGTTTTATGTAACACAAAGCATTAGGTGGTGCTGATGTGTTTACAATGGCAATATTACCAGCAAATTCATTGTTAGCACTGAGTCGAGTTGGTGGACCTGCCTTGGTAAAAAGTGCCCACAGTTGTGTGATTTTCTTTCCGGGGACGGGGGGATGGGAAGGTGGCAGGTGGGGATGGGATGGAGTTGGAATTCCTGACCTAGAAACAAAATGCAGCTGGCCATGGGGGGGAGTGCACTGGTTAGAAGGCCAATCTCACATATCTAGGCTTTTGTCCCAGTTGTTTTGAAAGCTTTTAGGCTCTCACCTCCACCTAGCATCCTTATGATCACTCATAGCCTCAATGTCAAAATGTCCACCACCCTTCCCTTTTCCCCTCATACCCTAATACCAGCTCAATACTAACTCACACCACCCGCTTGACCCAAATGGCCTCAGATAACCTCCATGCCAAATCAATGCCAATTCCTGCCCCCAACTATCCCATGGCACACTCTCCATACAAACCCATTAACTTCATCCATCCCCATGGTCCCTCATATCCCCCATGCCAATTCAATGCCAACTGTGCATCCCACCCACTCCCCAGGCTCTTCATATTCTCCATGCTATCTCCATAGCCACTAACCCAGTATACACTATGGGCAGACCTCAAGAGCCATGTGGAGATTTTAAAAACCTTTAACAATCTAATACAGCTCTCACTCCTACACACTTACAAATGGAAAAAAAATACCCATTCATCTCTTACAAAAATAAACTTTTATTGAGACCCTACATCAAAGAGAACTAACCCTTCAATAGCCTCCATAAACGATTAATCAAACTATGAACTCAGAATCTCCTGCTGAGATCGTTATCATTTTTGAAACTCAGCCAAGTATTTATAATATAATAATAGCCGTTGAGGAAACATCAACAAAGAACTTTATTGAAACTGCATGACCAGATGCTATTGTTTTCTTCTAACCTGCAACAGATGACCCATTAATCAAAACAGTCTAGCAGAGGGTATTTTTAAAATCTGAGTGACAACTGCAGTTTGTATTTTTTTAAAGTTTAATGAGCAGTGGATTTAAAAATGTTCCAATAATGACAGTCATTTAGAGCTTCTCTGCCCTCCAAGAGTGTACGCTGTAACTCCCATACTGAGGGTTTAATGCTCTTGCAAAAGTGAAATGGGATGTGTTTGAACTGAGCACTAAATTCAAACTCGCCCATCATTTTTAAAGATGAATGCCGGAATTCTATCACCTCGCCTGCCATGGAATCGGAGCAGGTGAGAGGCGGACAACAGAAACGTCCGTTGACCACGGGCAGGAATTTCCGGTCTCGCTCGAGTGAGGCAGTAAAATCCCGCCCAAAGCGAAAATGCTACTCCTTGTGTTTTCCATTGATAAAGCAACTTTAATTTAAGGGAGGAAAAAATTCCAAGGCCCTTCATCGCCACGTAATTGGACTAAAATTGAGACAGAGCCAAAGAAAACACTGAGATTTTACTGCCTCCAGGTGGTCATACCCAGCGGTATCGTGGAACATACACTGAGGGATCCTGCTGATATCCCAATGCAAGGACTCTCTAGGAATTGCCTGGGAAGTTTCAACTTCCATTGGGTAATTACCCTGCTTTTGGAATCCTCCAAAACGTTTAGAAGAGTTTAGAAGAGTGAGAGGGGATCTCATAGAACATTATAAAATTCTGACAGGGTTAGAGAGGGTAGATTCAGAAAGAATGTTCCCAATGTTGGTGCAGTCCAGAACTAGGGGTCATAGTTTGAGGATAAGGGGTAAACCTTTTAGAACTGAGGTGAGGAGAAATTTCTTCACTCAGAGGATGGTGAATATATGAAATTCACTACCACAGAATGTAGTTGGGGCCAAAACATTGTCTGATTTCAAGAAGAAATTAGATACAGCTCTTGGGGCTATAGGGATCAAGGGATATGGGAGGAAGGGGGATCAGGATATTGAATTTGATGATCAGCCATGATCAAAATGAATGGCGGAGCAGGCTCAAAGGGCCGAATGGTCTACTAGTTTCTAGTTTCTATGTTTCTATGTAACTCTGAGCTAGAATTGGAGTCTTCAGATGGTTCCATCTCATTTACCAGAATAGTTACCAAGGAAGAGTTTGAAGGATTAAAATCAGTTCTAAGTTCTGGGTAACTATACCACTGAGACCCATAAGTTCTCATTGGACCTTCGGACTAAACCCCCACCACCCCACCAAACCTAGGACTACCCCCTGACCACACACCTACACCCCAATCCCTTGAATACTTCCTTGATTCCCTAACCAACCCCCGATTCTTCTGACACCCCTTCCTGATCACCTGACTCAGGGCCCATAGCCCAACTCCCCCCAAACCCCAACTATCCCAAACCCCGGCTATCCCCCGATCACCTGACTACCTTCCCGAAGTCCCTCAATGCACCTATCCCCTCACTCATGTACGTGGCATCTCACACTCTCACCTACCCACCTGCCATCCATCCTCCCAACCACCACCCCCCTCCCCCCCACCCCACTCCCACATAACTGACGCACTTATCTTTTCTCTTTGGGACATTTATATTTACCAGTATACAACAGCGAGTAATGCAAAAAGGGATCATGGCTTGCCTTTCCCGGCACTCCGGATGAAGGATGGATGCCAGGAGCAGATACTCCCCATATTTAACAGGAGGCCCGGTTTGGAAGTCTGGATGAGAAATCTGGACCTCCAGTGCAAAGTAAATAAATAACTGCAGAACGGCAGTCCGATGGTGAGTGCCACTTCTCAGAAGTATCAGCCCTTGAATAGATGGTGATTAAAACTTGGTTAAAGGTATGGGTGTCAGAGAGAAAAAGTTGGAGAGGCAGAGAGGTTTAAGGAGAGAATTCAATAACTTCGGACCTCGACAACAGAAGCGTGACTGCCAATGATGGGACACAGGGCATCAGGACATGCAAGAGAGACCAGAGTTGGAGGCACGCAGAGTTCACTAAGAGTCAAAGCTGTTGGAGATTATGGAGATAACAAGAGGCAAGTCCAAGGAGTTTTGAACACAGGGATGAGAACTTTTAAATCGAGCCAAATAGACCTGGTGCCAATGCTAATCAGTGAGCACAGAAGTGATGGATGAGAGGAAATTGGTGTCGGTCAGGATATAGGCAACAGAGCTTCGCATAAGCTCAAGTTTATGGAAAGTGGTGGAAGATGGAGGCCAGCCAGGAGAGAATTGGAATAGTCAGGTCTGGAAGTAACAAAAGCATGCCAATAACAGATCACCTTTAAATTACTTCCTGCTGAAGTTAACAGGTGTTATTCATAAGTGTTGCTGTATCAAATACTCTGAGATCATGAGAGGAGTGCTGAAGTGAAATTAAGACTTTTTCTGTGTAAACTCAGATGAATAAAGTATAAACAGATTAAATTATTTGAAAAATATAACCCTTGGGTCCACTGGATAAATGTGAATAATTTAAAGTTGCAGGATTTCTTGCCACAGTTTTCCCATTATTTCAAATGCCACGTGCCTGAAATTTTGAGTTGAAAAATATCTTTTTCAATGCCTAATTGTCATTGAATCTTTGACTTGTGGCGACCTTTAACACTACATATGGCATGTCTCCAAAAAAAATTTGTTTTAACTTTCTTCCGAAAAGTTTTTAGTTCAGGAGCCAAATGCTCCCTTGATATAAAGTTATACAAAAGTATTCAGAGTTACTAAGGGTGTAATTTAGCTGCGTCTCGAGGTCCAAAGCCACATTAATATTTTCAGGAATACAGGGGTCAGTACTGGGCTGGGAATCAAGTATGTAACTGCCAAAGCCGGCAGCAATCCATCTAGCCACCTGGAGTGTGAGGGCTGAATGAGTTTAACATTCTGGCTTTGTTTAAATACCCTGTAAATGCCTTTTGCCTGAAGCCATTGCAAATAACGTCAATGCCAAAGGGAAAGCGGGGAATGTGCTGGATTGCCATGATGCCATCCAGCAGGGGCAGCATGGTGGCACAGTGGTTAGCACTGCTGCCTCATAGCGTCAGGACTCGGGTTTGATTCCCGGCTTGGGTCACTGTCTGTGTGGAGTTTGCACATTCTCCCTGTGTCTGCATGGGTTTCCTCCGGGTGCTCCGGTTTCCTCCCAGAGTCCAAAGATGTGCAGGTTAGGTTGACTGGCCATGCTAAATTAACCCTAGTGTCAGGGGGATTAGCAGGGTAAATATGAGGGGTTTTGGAAATAGGGATGGGTGGGATTGTGGTCGGTGCAGACTCGATGGGCCAAGCGGCCTCCTTCTGCACTGTAGGGATTCTATGATTCTGTGATTCTAAGCCACAGCCAGATCCCCGACGAGGTTGGGGAAGCTGGAGTGCGTTTGGGCATGCTCATGATCTGAAGTGTGGCTGGGGAGAGGCCTGTGACAGGGAGGCCCAAGATAACCTTGGAGATAAATTTGTTTTAAAATTGCCTTGTCCTTTTCTATGGATTCCCATCACGGAAAAGATGTGTGGGATTGTCTAATGCAGGCCTTATGAAAGCAGATGCTAACTGCTGTTGCATTGCCAATAACATCATCAGGCCATGAGATTAAGATTTAAATTAAGTCCCCACCTGCTTTCTGTGGGAGCGATAGCCAACATCCAAATCAGTGAAGATAAATTGTAGCTGAGTAGGAACGGGGCAGCAAGTGGACTTGGCCTGATCTTAAGTCTTTCCAAGCATTATTCTCACTGGACAAAGGGTATTCAATGATCTGTATGTTTTGAATACTTGTATTTTAATGTATATTTGACCCATGATCAGGAACCTTTTGTTCTAGTCCAGAAAACCAGTTGGTGGAGGCTGGAACCAGAGCCAGTATTTACACACTTTTAGATTTATTTACTGAGTTATACATTGCAAACATAAAACCTACCAATCTACCAACGATAGCTGCAGTCTATAGCCAAAAACCTCCATCCTCGTTTGTGGCTGGGATTCTCCAGTGTGGCTGAAAGTGAATGGGGTTTTGGCTGAAACACCAAATTCTCTGTTCTCACTTAGAGAACTCCAATCTCATCTCTCAGCAGATGAGATCAGAGAATTCCGCACCATATCTATTTATAGGGGCATAGGTGAGCCTCCAGTTAATGCCCTCCACCTGCCTACAGTTAAACACATGTAACAGCTTTTACCCAATGTAAGACTGGCATCTAATCAATAGCTGCTCGGCTTAGTTTATACAGCTGACCACACAAACATACTGAATTCTGCCACAGGTTTTGAGTGCCAAACAGAACTGTGAGATTTCTTGTATCATTAATAGTTTGGGAAATCATGTTTAGAAATTTTCAAATAGGCCTAATGCCCTGGTTGAGATTATAAAGTCCACTTTTGCAGCACACCGGGGTTATGCTGCACCATTTATAGTCTCCAAAGTATGAAGGTATGTTCCCATCTCTGCCTCTGACACACATAGGAGTCTGACTAATAATCTGACTCCTGAATTATACTTCAACATTTGCACTAATTTGTTTCTGATGCTGCTTCTTGTCAAACTGAAAATGGCAGCATAACTGCAGCCTCAGAGACTTACAGCATTGAAGTTGTTGGCATTTTGTTTTCTTTGAGTCATCGGGTCATAGAGGTTTACAGCATGGAAACAGGCCCTTCAGCCCAACTTGTCCATGCCACCCAGTTTTTACCATTAATTTAGTCTCAATTGTTCGCGTTTGGCCCATATCCCTCTATACCAATCTTACCCATGGAACTGTCTAAATGCTTTTTAAAAGACAAAATTGTACTCGCCTCTACTATTCCATCCAGCAGCTCATTCCAGACACTCACCACCCTCTGTATGAAAAAAATTGCCCCTCTGGACCCTTTTGTATCTCTTCACTTTCACCTTAAACCTGTATGCTTTAGTTTTAGACTCTCCTACCTTAGGGAAAAGATGTTGACTATCTGCCCTATCTATGCCCCTAATTATTTTAGAGACCTCTATAAGATCACCCCTCAGCCTCCTACTCTCCAAGGAAAAAAAGTCCCAGTCTATCCAACCTCTCCTTATAACTCAAACCATCGAGTCCTGGTAGCATCCCAGTAAATCTTTTCTGCACTCTTTCTAGTTTAATAATATCCTTTCTTTAATAGGGAGACCAGAACTGTACACAGGATTCCAAGTGTGGCCTTACAAATGTCTTGTACCACTTCAACCAGACTTCTGTATTCAATGTTCTGACCAATGAAACCAAGCATGCTGAATGCCTTCTTCACCACCCTGTCCACCTGTGATTCCACTTTCAAGGAGCTATGAACCTGTAATCCTGGATCTCTTTGTTCTATAACTCTCCCCAACGCCCTACCATGAACGGAGTAAGTCCTTTCCCGATTCGATCTACCAAAATGCATCACCTCACATTGTGAAAATATCCAGTGAGATCTTGCTGTGCTAATTTAACTCTTCACTTTCAGTTAAGTGAAAAAATTCATGGCTCAAATGTAATACTTGGAGCTGAAGTAAATTATTAATTTCCTGAACGTTTCTAACCTGTGCTGAATATCTGATATTGTTTGGCTGCATTGTCATACATAAATTCACATTTATTCCATCATCTGTTACCAAAACTCATTCTGTCTCAGGGTCTTAAAACTGTAAAAAACCTTAACTCCTACATCTTCTTATAATCTATCAGCTTTTACAACTTCAAATTTGACTTTTTCTTCCACTTTTTTCAGTATAGATGGTATTGTGCACTATGGTCCTGAACCCTTTATTTCCGTTACTCAATTTTTAAAAAAACTATGAGATATTTTGTTTATATATTTGGTGTGAGCGTTAAATCAGAGAGTATGGTTTCTTTCTTTCCTCGCTTTATGTTGTGTGGAGTTTTCCCTCTCTCTTACATCTTCTATTTCAATGTCACTCTTTCTTTTCACCCCAGCTCTGCTCTCCCTGACACTTTTTACTTCCTTCTAAAGAGTTTCCTGCTCTTTTTTTGAATTTTCCTTTTTTTTCCTTGATTGGGAGATGATGGGTAGCATGGCATGCTACAGTGGGAAGCAGAGTCACGAATAGCTGCAGGTTACATTTGGGGGCAGGTTGAAAGGAAAATGTGTTTCTCTGGGGCTCCTTTCCCAGTCATTTCTGCTCCCTTGATCCGATCCTGCCATATACCTCTTCATCCTTCCATTATTCCTTCCCCTTCCTTTCACCTCCTTATTCCCATTGCTTTTCCGAAATCTTCTCTTTTGAATTGGTCTGCTGTCACTCATCTCGTACTTACCTCTCCATCTGCTCCACATTCCCATTTCTTTGATGTTAAAAGTTTACTGCTGTCTCAAAAGTGCAAGCAATAATTAGCTAAGTGTCAACAAAGACAGGCAAGATAATAGATAGGAGATTTTAATTACAAAGTGACAAATTTACATAGGCAGTTTCAATTATATATGTGCATATTCTGGACCAAGTTGGCAGGGAATGGCCAAAGATTATCCACCAAGGTGGAACTAAGGCAATAACAGTGCAAGATTTAATTACACAACTTTCTTGGCAGATAAAACAATTAGGATTTATAAATTTCAATTGGGATTATAAAATGAAATCTAACATGTAAGGTCTGATAATACCAAGATAATGTTGCAGCACCTCTGTTTTGCTGTCTATAAACAGGACGATCTTACCAGAATTTGGCAGTGTTGATTGTGGTAAAAAAAAATCGGCGAGTGGGTCAGTTTTCTCTCCAAGTCTTAGCACACTCTGTCACAAAGAAAACTGTCAGCTTTCACACCGTCACCTTGGGGGCGGGGGAGTCTAAACATGTTTGACCTGAGATCAGGACACCATGTTTAAAGGGTACCCTGGTCAGAACATGAATAAACCTCTCCCCAACCCACCATGGAGGTCACAGGGGCTCCCCACCGCCTGGTCGGAGCTGACATTCATCCCCCCGATTGGAGTTGGCATTTCTCTCCCCCGTCTCTAATCAGAGTCAGAGCTGGCACCTATTCACCCCCCCCCCCCCCCAACAATCAGAGCCAGCAACCCTCCCTCCCCCCCAATCTTCGGACCCTTCCCCTCCAGCCCCCACCCGCACAGTCAGTGCCGGCAGTCACCTCCTCTGCCAAACATCATCACCTCACAGAATTGAACCCCCCATCCCCCAAGAAGCTCCCACTGAAGTCCACCTCTGGCACTGACTTAGTTCCATCTTGGTGGATAATCTTTGGCCATTCCCTGCCAACTTGGTCCAGAATATGCACATATAGACTTGAAACTGCCTATGTAAACTTGTCGCTTTGTAATTATAATCTCCTATTATCTTCCCTGTCTTTGTTGACACTTAGCAGGTTGGCACTGCCAAATTGACATGGGTATGGTGCTAACCTGGCAATGCCAACCTGTGCCAGGGGCATTGCTAGGGCACTGCTTGGCCATGTCCCTCTCCTCTGGGTGCTATACTCACCTTTATGTCCCCAGGGGGGATCCCCATGACAGGTTCATGTCCAGGTGAACCTGTTGTAGCCCACGCCAATGTGACATCACATCGGCACCTTGTGAATATACAATAGAGGGTCAATATACGGCGAGGGGACATGTTAATTATATTGAAATCCATGGAAATGTATTTAATTCAGGCATGAACCTGATTATGTCACTGGCGAGGGGTGGCAAAAATTGGAAGTCCTGATCTCGCCAGCAAGATCTGTAACTTCCAGGGTTTTACCACATCTTGATCCCCTGTTGGTACTCTCGCAGACTGGCAGGATGGTTTCAAGATCCCACCAATAGTAAATTGTAGCAATATGCTATAGCCAATCTCTCGTGTCAAGTACTTGGTATCCATAATCCCCAACGTAGAGAATTTAGGAAATATGTCAGGGTGGAGGCGTGTGAATGATGTAAATTGGAAGGGGCCATTGCCCACAATTTGAGGACAGGTTTGATTTGTCTTATAAGAGAGCCTGGAATGAGAAAAGGAGAAGAAAATGTACAAAGGTGAAATAAATAATATCGGTGAGATGTAAAATCTTCTTGCAATTAGTCCACAGGCTTTCATTGAACTAAACCTGTGGCAACAGCTGGTTAATCTGTTTGTGTGGATCTCATTGTAGATCAAGGCTTCAGGAGCCCTGGCAGCTGGAACAACACCTGACTGAACAGAAAAAAAAGGCCCATCAAACCGGACCATAAACACAAATTACTTCAAGGTTAGAAGATAACCAGTTTCAGATGACGCTTTTGCTCCTTATTCTTGGCTTATAACATCATCTGAACCTGTCAGATGGAATACTGCTTTGCAACACCCTCTTATAAGATTTACATCAAAATTCCAGCCTTTCCCAGCTGCTTGGAGTATAACTCCAACACAGTGTCGAATATGTGGGGTGGTGGAGTTGAAAAAAAGAGACAATTGCCCATAATTTGAAGAGAGATTTGACTTGTTTTCAAAGAAAACTTTCAGAAGTACTTGGCAAACCTTTTGGGCACCTTATCAACTTTGTAACATTGTAGTCAGTCTGCTTAATGTTATGAGAAAGTGGAAATTGCTACCCGCACTATCCAAACTTGATTGTGGAACAGAACTCTGCATGTGTCCAGGAAGACACATGGAACTCCCTTCTGAGTTTGATTTGATTTATTATTGTCACATATATTGGGATACAGTGAAAAGTATTATTTCTTCCGCACTATAGAGATAAAGCATACCGTTCATAGAGTACATAGGGGAGAAGGAAAGGAGAGGGTGCAGAATATAGGGCCTGATTTTACTATCGAGTTGTGCCCATTTTCAGGCGCGAAAACTTGGTAAAGTCGGGCGTGAGGCGGGTAGCGTGATCCACACCCGCCTCCGCGCTTGTCCCCCCTTTTACCAAGGCCCGAAAATGGACACGATCGGGACCACGCCCAAAACGGGCACGATGGCCATTGAAATGCATTTGAATACATTTAAATTGAATTAATGGGCTGCACGCCCAACTCTACCAGCATTTCCCCCTTTACCACGGCATTCACCAATCAGAATTGGTGCAAAACAGACATGCTCCATAAAAGTCCAATTCGGGTGTTCCATCAGTGAGGGTTAGTGAGGAGGTAAGTGCATAGCATCCGACGGCTCTCTGCTGCTTATGGATGTCCTTTTGTTGCGGCCATTTTCTTTCTCGGATCGGTGGCGGCTCTGTGAGTGTGTGGGGGGTGGAGGGGGTTGTTGCTCAGCAGGGTCTCCGATGTCCAACTTGCAGCACAGACCCAGGTCTCAGCACTGACCTCAGGTCTTGTGGTGCTGCTGGGTCCCAGTGCACTCAGCTCACTTCCAGCTGAAGGATGTGCACAAAGCCCTTGCAAATTGCACTGCTGCAGCCTCTCAACTTTTCAAGGAGCTGTGTTTGTGGAGAGCATGTGGCTGGGGGAATTGGGGGGCTGTGATTGTGGGGAGCATGTGGCTGGGGGAATTGGGTGGCTGTGATTGTGGGGAGCATGTGGCTGAGGGAATTGGGTGGCTGTGATTTTGGGAAGCATGTGGCTGGGGGAATTGGGGGGGCTGTGATTTTGGGAAGCATGTGGCTGGGGGAATTGGGGGGGCTGTGATTTTGGGAAGCATGTGGCTGGGGGAATTGGGGGGGCTGTGATTTTGGGAAGCATGTGGCTGGGGGAATTGGGGGGGCTGTGATTGTGGGGAGCATGTGACTGGGGGAATTGAGGGGGTGCTGTGATTGTGGGGAGCATATGGCTGGGAGAATTGGAGGGGCTGTGATTGTGGGGAGCATGTAGCTGGGGCAATTGGGGGGCTGTGATTTTGGGTTACATGTGGCTGGGGGAATTGGGGGGGCTGTGATTGTGGGGAGCATGTGGCTGGGGGAATTGTGGGGGGCTGCGATTGTGGGGAGCATGTGGCTGGGGGAATTGTGGGGGGCTGTGATTGTGGGGAGCATGTGGTTGGGGGAATTGTGGGGGGCTGTAATTTTGGGGAGCAAGTGGCTGGGGGAATTGTGGGGGGCTGTGATTGTTGGGAGCATGTGGTTGGGGGAATTGTGGGGGGGCTGTGATTTTGGGGAGCATGTAGCTGCGGGAATTGGGGGTTTGGACAGTGGCTGCTGATGGGCTATGGGCAAGCAGCATTCCTTAACCTCTACATGTATTTCTCTCCATCTCCAAACTGCACCCCCTGCCGCCATCCCTCCCCCCCCCCACCCCCCTTCAGTGACGAGATGGCTTTTGCGATGCAACCAATCGATCTTGCTGTTCGTTTGATTCCTGCTGGAGGAGCCAGAGGAAGAATTGTGGGCACAGGAGGCCCAGTAGAGGAAAGCAACCACCAGAGGCAGTAGGTGGTCGCCGTTCACTCAGAGTGGGGGCGCAAGAGAAGGAGGGAACAGATACCCCAGCAGTTCTGTGCATGAGCGTCATTTGAACAGATGCCGCTGACATCTCCGCCTCTGAAAGGAGACAATACAACATCTGTGCCACCTGTTTCGGACCTGGCACCTCGGGCTGGGGGGAGGGTGGGGGGGGGGCGGAGCTCGCACTCTTGGTGGCTGTCAAGTTGACGGCCACTCTGAACTTTTGTGCGACTGGCTCCTTCCAGACTCCTAGCGGAGATGTATGTGGCATCTCCCAATCAGCTGTGCACACCTGTATCAAGCAGGTCACAGAAGCCCTGTATGCCCGGGCTGGGCACTACATCAAATTTAACCTGGACCAGGCCCATCAGGAAACCCTGGATTCAGGGTTTGCAAAACATAGCGGGAGATGCCTAATGTACCGGGGGCCATCGATTGCACCCACGTCGCCCTCAAGGCAATGAATCCATGAAGATTCATCAGTAGAAAGGGGTTCCATTCCCTGAATGTCCAACTGGTGTGTGACCACAATATGAACATTATGCATGTCTGCGCAAAATACCCAGGCAGCGTGCACGATAGCTTCATTGTCAGGAGCTCGGACATCCTGGAGCCATTTGAGGAGGAGCCCAGGTGACGGGTGTGTCTCATGGGTGATATGGGTTACCCACTTCGGACAATGCCTGTGTGGAGGCCTGTGACTGAGACGGAGACCCGCGATAATGAGGCCCATGTAGCCATCTGCGCGATAGTGGAGAGGTGCATTGGGCTCCTTAAAATAAGATTCCGGTGCCTGGACTGCTTTGGGGGGGGGCCTCCAATACAACCCAGTAATCGCTTTCCGCATTGTGGTCGTGTGCTGCGCTTTGCACAACTTGGCACAGCAGAGAGGTGGCCAATTGGAGGAGGAGAGGCTGACTAGCCGGGTGTCGCTGGGGAGGATGACCAGCAGGAGGAGGAGGAAGAGGAGGAGAAGGAAGAAGAGGAAGAGCACACCGAGTAACACCACCCAGCCGCTGGAGGGCTGGCAGCTCAAATGAGGCATGTGAGGGCATCTAGGAAGGCCCTGATCACCAGGCGTGTCAGTCACCAGGGGCTTGTGTCTGTGGGTTCCATTCCCCCCCCCCACTCCCCAAGTCCTTCTATTTCCTGTAACATTGTCACACCAGAGTGGTGGGCCTGGGTACTCTGTGTTAGCGAGTTTTTTGGTAGGCAGGAGGGTGATGATGACTCGCTAAACACCATTATGATGATGCCCTGGTGCAAACTAGTCTGGCTCTTACCTGAACTCCGCATGCATGCTGGCACCTGGGCCCACATCTGTGTAGTGGGTAAGGGATCTGAAACCCCCATACAGGGCCCTGGGGCGGGTGGGGTGGATAAGTGGAGGGAATCGCTCGTGAGTTCTGGGGAACCAATGGCTTCCTTTTCTCAATGACACAGCATTGAGGGGCCTCCCCAACTGACATTAACATAAAGCATCGTTTCGGCAATCATCAAGACAAATCTGAGACAAATTAGTCACAGGTGGGTGGTGAAAAAACATTTAATAACTGCAATAAAGGTGTTTAAAAAATAAGTTCTAACATAACTTGTGAACAGAAAACGTTAAGGTGCTTAAAGATCTATCTAACTAGTGCAGTTCTTCACCCGTGCCATCTCAGTGCAACTACAACTTCCTAACCTTACGTGACCTACCACGACATCTCAGTGTCTCCCCAGAATGTACATCAGAGGTGGAGGGGGCCAGCTGCCTACCTCGCCCCGTTACCTGTGATGCGTGTGGGGGCATCCTCTGGAGGCCCTAGACCTTGAGGGTCCTGGCTGGCTTTCAGGTGTTTGGAATATTTCCATGACACCCTCTTCATCCCGCTGTCCCTGAGATGCCCCGGTGTCAGGAAAGGGGGAGTCAGAAGGTGTAGCCACAGTTTCCTGCCTGGCAGGCCCTGGCATGGGCTCGAGCCCTTCCTCCTGCCTTGGGGTTCCTGTGGGCCCCTGGGTCACTCCATGGGACGGCAGTGCTTCTGCAGTGAGCTCCAGAAGCTCCGACATCACCTGGCCCTGCCCAACCTGGAGGACCACCTACGTCCTACACATGGTGGTCGATCCCTCTGCAATGGCCACCTGAGTCGGGAGCTACCTGTCAATAGCTGCAGCAAGTGCCCTCTGAGACAGGGCCACGCTGTGCAACCTATCAGCCATGACCCTCTGCGACTGGGCCATGTTCTCAAGGGCTGCTGCCCTAGCCCACTGTTTCTAAGAGCTGTCCCGCTGGGTCTCCTGCAAGCTCTCGAGCCTCTCAGCTATGGACCGCAGAATCTCGAGAAGCCTCTTCAGTCCCTCAGCTATGGCCCACTGTGACTCGGCCATCGCTTGGAGCCTGCCACTTATGGTGAGGATCCCCTGCCCCAGGCTTTCCACTGTAGATGCCACCCTTGCAGTGTCGGCCTAGGAACCATGCAAGACAGGCAATAGCTGGTCTGCCTGAAAGCTTTGGGACTCCTCCCAACAGCCTCGCAGTCGGTCCAGTCTGGCCGTCAGCCCTTTCTGCATTCCCTGGCTCTGTTGCTGCATCTCCAGCAGCTGAGGGAGAAGTTGTCTCAGAGGTCCAGCATGTAGCCTGGGGCCAGCTGAGTCCTCACCTCCGGCAGGCCCCCACATGCCAGAGGCCTCGGACATTCCCTCCTCCACCCGATGTACATCAGCAGATGTATCATGCTCACCAGAGAATGACCCAGAAGCCTCACCACTAACTCTACCCACCGACGTGTCAGTATCTGGGACGTTGAGTTGTGAGGTGGAAGTTGACGCTAAATGTGTGCCACCCTCAAAGGTCCCTTCACCCATATCCTCCGAGGACTCATCTGAGCTGTCTGAACCAGGGTGGGCGAGGAGCTGCAGAAGGGGCCTGGAGTCCAGAAGGCCCCGGGGTGTCCAGATCTGTCGCTGCAACACAGGACACAAGGTTAAGTGCAAGGGAGAGAGAGAGGAATCGGGATGTCAAACACGTGATTCACATTTCTCCATTGAACATAGAACAAAGCACAAGGAAAATTACATCTCGGGAACAGGCCCTTTGGCCCTCCAAGCCTGCAGCGACCAGGCTGCCCATTTGATTTGTAAACCCCTACCCTTCCGGGGACCATATGCCTCTATTCCCATCCGATTCACTTAGCTGTAAAGATGCCCCTTAAAGGTCACTATCGTATCTGCATCCACAAACTCCCCTCGGCAGCAAGTTCCAGGCACCCACTACCCTCTCTGTACAAATAAACATGCCTTGTACATCTCCTTTAAACCTTGCCCCTCGCACCCAAAACCCGTGCCCCTGAGAAGTTGCCTTAAAGTGAGTGCAGGATTGACAGGTGCTCACGTCTTGATGGCAGCCCGACCATGCTGTCGCTGACAGCCCGCATCTCCCCTTCCTGGACAGCTCCAACGCCCGCTCCTCAAAGGGGATGAGGACCCGGAGGTCTGGTTCACCACCCCCTGTCTTTGCCCTCTCATGAGTGTTATGGTCGGTCTTCTCCTGTGGAGACAGAAGGAGCCATGAAAGAAATGATGGAGTGACACCTGCAGAGTATCAGGTGCTGGCCCTTTGAGGGCAAGCGCAGTGGGGCTTTGGGGGGGATAGGAAGGAGCAGCTTGGGAGTCAGGAGCTGAAAGCATGCAGGGTTCTGGGGATGGGAGGATCTAGGGGAGATTTGGGGGAAGATGCAAGATGTGGTTCAGCACTCACCCTTGCTGCTCGGATGAGGTCATTGACTTTTTTCCGGCACTGCTTCCCGGCTCGGGGGGCCAGTGCCCTGGCACTGACCGAGGTGGCAACTGCCTCCCAGGCTGCATTTCCATCAGCCCCCCTGGGTCTGCCTCATCCTTGGGGGAAGAGGGTGTACTGCCACACCTCTGCTGCATCCAGTAGCCTCCCCAGTTCGCCCTCAGAAAATCAGGGGGCTGGTCGTGCACACATTTTGTGCAGGAATGCCTGCCTGCCTGTCCATTCTTGAGTTTTTAATGGAGCTGCCCCTCGTTAGGGCAGGTCAGCTGCAGGCAGTTTGGCAGAACATTCCAGCAAATTACATGCAGTTTGCTTGTGAGCATTGAGGGGAAGGCAAGTGAGCACTGGCAGGTGTGCTGATGGGAGGGGTGGGAGAGGCGGCGGGGGGGGGGGGGGGTGGATCAGTGCTTTAATGATTGGGGACGGGAGAGAGAGGGAGGTGTCACACAGCCATTGGAGTCTGGAGGAGATGGGGGCCTTGTGCGGGGGAGGGTCTGAATTGGGGGAAAGGATGGGGGGGAAGGGAATCCGCTGCCACTCTGCCTGAGATCAGTGGGGGTGAAGGAGGGGAAGGGGCTGCGATCAGCCTGGATGGCGGGGGTGTGGGGGTATAAGGGGGTCAGTAATGTTGTTGGGGTGGGGCAATTTTGGGGGGGGCAATGGGGAGGCATTATCCGGCCCGGGAGTGATGTGGCGGAGGAGTGTTATTCTATAATTTTTTTTCTGCGCATGCACAGTTGGAGGTGCCAATCGGATCTGCAGGGTTTTGGGTGCATTAAGTCCAGCCTGATGCACCATCAATCGAGCAAAGACTAGTTTGTATGCAAGAACAAATAGGCTTTTATTAGCAAAAGACTTGGAGCACACCCATGCCGATGAACTGGTCCAGACTGAGGCAGGGGGATGGGGAGCAGTCGCCTTTATACCTGGACCGGGGGGAGGAGTCTCGGGTAGGGCTGGCAGGGATGTGTCCAGGCATGTCACATATACAGGTAATAAGCTAACAGTGCTTTACCACACCGTCCACAGGCTTGTGCAGCACGATTAGGATCGCTGATATTTTTGCAGGCAGAATGCGTATGGGGGTGCCTGAGAACAGGCCTAAACGTCAGATCTGAAACAGTCCCAGTTTCAAGTCTGTCCAGCACTTCGAATCAGAATGGTAAATAGGGCCCATAGTGTTGCAGTCACAGGAAGGTTGAAGAGAAAGATTAGCTTATTACATGGTCGGTCCATTCAAAAGTCTGATGGCAGCAGGGATGAAGCTGTTCTTGAGTTGATTGGAATGTGACCTCAGACATTTGTATCTTTCTCCCGATGGAAGAAGGTGGAAGATGGTATGTCAGGGATGCGTGGGGTCCTTGATTATGCTGGATGTTTTTCTGAGGCAGTAGGAAGTGCAGACAGAGTCAATGCATGGGAGGCTGGTTTGCATGGTGAACTGGGCTATGTTCACAACCCTTTGTAGTTTCTTGCAGTTTTGGTTAGAGTTGAAGCAAGCTGTGATACTTCCAGAAAGGGTGCTTTGGACAGGTTTTACACTCTAGTGTCTACATTCCTTAGGCAGGCTATGTAATATAACTGTAGCCTAAAGGAATCCAGATGCACATCACAGTGGTGACATGACATTCTACAGGGTGACTTGCATTGCTTGACTTTAAGGTGTTTGAAAATTACTTCGAGACCAGTCGCTGGAATTGGTGTTGGTGTTAGAGGAGCCAGAAATGCCAGAAATGGTGGCCAATTGCTTCTGCTATTGCCTGTACAGATCACCATGATTGGAAGGGTAATAACTCGGGAGTATCGTGTGTGTGTTGAAAAGATGCCGAGTGGGCAGACAGTGATGATGCCAGCATCTGAGCTGATTTGATGATCACTTGCCATTTTGAATTTCATAGGCCCTGTTCATAGTGTGTCTTAACCATTCATGCATTCAACCCTCAACACCCATCACTATCTTCACCCCCAATAGCACTGTTTAAATTCATTAACATTGGACTTTAAGGTGAGGTGCTTTAACTTTCTTATGCTGCTGTAGAGTTAGTAGCATATCGTGCACTATGTTCTCGAGATCAGCAGATAATGGATCAGAACTTTTACAAGGTTTTTATCAGAGTTTAAAGACTTTAGGGCAGAGAGCTCACTCTAATCCATAGATGTGGTATTTGCAGACCCTCTTGTACTGTAGCATGACAGGGCGCGCAGGCAGCAGAGAGGGAAAGCTGCACACAGAGGAAGGAGGAGATGGGCTCTCAAAGAAAGCTCTACTACCTAGGGCCTTTAGAAAGCTCTTCTACTTCCACCAACCAGATACAGTGACTGGGTAGCTATGATTCGCAAAGGACTGGTCTCAGAATTGAGCCACCTCCTCCAAATGGACCCACAACAACAATAGAGGGCAAGGACCACATGGCCAGTGGTCATCACAGTCTCAGCAGCCCTCAATTTCTATGCCTCAGGGTCCTTCCAGGCTGGAGTATGTGACATCGCCGGCATCTCTTTGTTTTCCAAGGATCACTGCATCAGGAAAATCATTGAGACCCTGTATGTGAGGAGTGAGGCCTTAATTACCTTCTCTCTAAACAGAGAGAAACAAGAGGAGTGAGCACGTGGCTTTGCCAGAATATCAGGCTTCCCAATGGTACAAGGAGCCATCGGCTACCTGCTCATGGCTCTGTGGGCACCACAGCTCAATGGGAAGGTTTAACTGAATTGTAGGACGGGTCTAAAAGCTGGAAATTCCCACCTGACTGTTAATGGGATTTCACGTTGTCCGCAACCCGCCCGCATTCCAGTGGCGGGCGGGATGGGAGAATTCCGGCCGTAAAGTTGATGTGAGACCATACCCAGAGCATCATGTTGACGAATTCCCAATATCCTGGTAGCAGCTTTGATGTTTTTATTGCGCACCAGTCAACAGTTCCCACCATCTTTGAGCCACCCATGACAAACCAAAGCATGACTGCTTGGCGACAGGCTATTCAGTCCATACGCACAAAGTTTGCATGTTGCCGCCATTACCTTGATCGGGTGCTAGGTAATTGCAAGTCACAATCCCCATACCCATAAACTTGCCCAAGTGAGTTTCTAGCCCCTTTATGTTTTATACTCAAGAACTGAATTTCTGCATTGCAACAGTTTTTCTTGTCGACACAAGACAATAGTGTGGAGCTGAGTTCTCACCATGAAAGCGGGAAGCAAGAACCAGGTTTGGGTTTTTTCCTGGTACTTTTATTCCAGTCAAAAAACCCAATTCAAATTGAATCCAAATCATGGTGCCCACGAAAGGGACAAACAAGATCCAAGCTTGACAAGATGAGGCATTGTACCTCATCCTGGGCTTGAACCGATGCTGTATCTGGTTGCTTCATCATGGGGCGGCACTGTAGCACAGTGGTTAGCACTGCTGCTTCACAGCTCCAGGGACCTGGGTTCGATTCCCGGCTTGGGTCACTGTCTGTGTGGAGTTTGCACATTCTCCTCGTGTCTGCGTGGGTTTCCTCTGGGTGCTCTGGTTTCCTCCCACAGTCCAAAGATGTGCGGGTTAGGTTGATTGGCCATGCTAAAATTGCCCCTTAGTGTCCTGGGATGCGAAGATTAGAGGGATTAGCGGGTAAAATATGTAGGGATATGGAGGTAGGGCCTGGGTGGGATTGTGGTTGGTGCAGACTCGATGGGCCGAATGGCCTCTTTCTGTACTGTAGGGTTTCTATGATTTCTCTGATTAGCCAAAAGGCTTTGAAAAATTGCATCAGGGAAAGCCTCAGTTTAATCTCATTATCTATCCTGATCCTTTACTCTACCCTAGTCTGGGCAAACCACCATCACAAGCATCAGCACACCCCCGAGAGCAGTGGGCTAGCCAAGTCACCTGCCTGATCATGGTTTCACCCCAAATCAACCTGCCTGATTACTGACTCTCTCCAGCCAGGTAAGTCGGGTTAGAAATCTGTCTCGTATGTATAGCTCACTAACATTTCAATTTTCACGTGGAGAAGCCCTTAATTGATATGGAGACAGGTTTCCTGCCGACTTAGAGACAGTGAGAGAGAATAGAGGCAGGTCAGATGAAGTGTGGGACTCATGTAGATTCAGCATATTAGCCACCACTGAGGCTGCTACCTGTGCTGAGGGAGAAATCTACTGATTGTGCCAAAGTTTTTCACTTCACCAGAAGTCAGCTAGATATCACAGGTAAGCTGGTGGCCTGGCACCTGGGGCAGAGCTGGCTTTTGCCTCATCAATGCCAATCTGGATCTAATGCTGGAGCCCAGGAGGTTACAGCAGTGAGGTCCTTTTCCTGGAGGATGGCAGGAGAAGATCACCCATTTATGCGGTTGAGACATCTTTCTGTTCAGCATCATCTTCCTGCTTCTCTTCCAGCTCCTTCCCCACTGAACTGTCTCTACCTAGGGCCTCGCCATCCTCAAGGTCTACACCTCTCTGGAGGATCATGTTATGCAAAGTACAGTGGACCAGCGCAATGACTGTGAACCTTAAGCAGCACATTGGAAGACACCACCCCACCAGTCCAGGCACCATAATTGTATCTTCAGAAGTCTAGTTGTCTGAGGTTGTCCAGCTGAATAGATGGCATTAGTTTTATTGCATCTGTGCCTCTGTCTGGGGCTCCCATAGAGAGATCAGCAGTCATATTTTCAAGTTGCCGTGTCCCTTAGCATCCATCAACACACTTTGAGGATTAGAATGAAGATTTCAGGCAGCCTGAACTGGTGAAGGATGAAGGAGTCATGACAGCAAGGAGTAAACGCTCAGAGGGAGGAAGAGCTTATTGTGTCACAGGCCAGTTGGACATTGCGGACGAACAAACCTTTCCTGTTAATGAATCTCGCTGGCCAGTCACTCGGTGCCTTGTCAGTCACATGGCTGCAATCGGTGGATTTGGAGGGATACAGGAATAGACACAAAAACCAGGCTGTGTCTGTCATTGAATGAATGTGCTGTCCCGCTCTGGCAAAGGCGGCATCAGTGACCAACAAGATGCAGTGGTATGCAGTCATTTGCCAGACACCGCTAAGTTCTGAAGCTAATCTTTGGAAGGAGCCAGAAGTGAAGAGGTTCAAGACCACAGTGACTTTGACAGTAACTAGCTGGGCACAGTAACCAGTGCAAGGTGCTTGGGACAAGGGTACAGATGTCTGTGACCATTCTGCTTGAAAAGTCCCAGTCTCCTGCAGCATTGGTCCTTGGTCATCTCCGGGTATCTCAATCTTTGGCAATAGATCTGTTTTGAGGGTTTGGTCTCTGTTGCCTTCCTGTCCTTGTTTCCTCTCCCATAACCTCCTGTCCAGGATTCTGCCCTTTCTGTTAAAAGTTTTGCTTCTCATCAGCACTGGGTCCAAATCCTGACAGTCATGCCCCATTGCCAGCTGCAGCCTTTCTTCTGAACAGGCAGCTGCCCAGTTGTCTTTGGCAGCTTTGCCCTTGCTTTCCTGCCCTTGCAATGCCAGGGTTGTGCCACCCCCTTACCAAGTGCTTGATTCACCTTTTGCCCTGCTGACACTTTTATGGAGCTGGGCTAATGCCCTGCGGCCGTCATAACTGGCTCTCCTCTCTTTATCCATCTCCCTTCCGCTGGTTAGTTTCTGAAGCCCGTTTAAAAATTTAAACCTGAACTATTGGCAAGCTTTTAATACGCTCTTAAACATCTGTGTGTGTAGTGTGGGTCCTTTATGGGGTGATTGCTTGCGAGTCACATGGCCCACCTGGGGCATATTGCATGGATAAACACAAAATACTGCAGATGCTGGAATCTGAAACAAAAACAGAGAAATGCTGGAAAATCCCAGCAGGTCTGACAGCTTCTGTGGAGAGAGAATAGAGCCAACGTTTCAAGTCTAGGGGCCTTATTTTACCATTTTGATTCTAAGTGCTGGGCGGACTTGAAACTGGGAGTGTTTCAGATCCGACCTTTAGACCTGTTGTCAGGTGCCCCCATTCGCACTCTGCCTGCAGAAATATCTGCGATTCCGAATCGCGCTGCACAAGCTTGTGGGCGGGGCTTAACGTGCCCGAAATCCTGCAGCTCCGATCGGCGCCTCCAACTGCACGTGCGCAAAAAAAAATGATAGAATGCGGTTCCCCTGCCACATCCCTCCCGAGCCGGATAATGCCTCCCTCTGGTCCCCACAGATATTGCCCCACCCCCACAACATTACTGACCCCATTATTCCCCCTACCCCACTGCCACTCAGACTGATCACAGGCCCGTCCCCCTTCCCCTCCACCGATCCCAGGCAGAGTGGCAATGGACCCACCTTCCTCCTCACTGATCTCAGGAAGAGTGGCAGCGGACCCATCTCCCTCAACCCACTGATCTCAGGCAGAGTGGCAGCGGACCACCCTCCCCCTCCCTCCACCGACCTCAAGCAGAGAGCTTTTGGACGCTAGGCACCTACCTCCTCACTAACTGGAGCACCCGAATTGGACTTTTATGGAGCATGACTGTTTCGCACCAATTCTGGATGGGCGAATGAGGTGGTAAAGGGGGAAGTGCCGGTAAAGTTTGGCATGCAGCCCATTAAGTCAATTTAAATGCATGAAAATGCATTTAAATTGCCATCACGCCCATTTCGGTTGCGGTCCCGATCGCGGCCATTTTCAGGCCTTGGTAAAGGGTGAACCAGCGTGGAGGCAGTCACGGTCCGCGCTACTCGCCTCACACCCAACTTTACCAAGTTTTTGCGCCCAAAAATGGGCGCAACGTGATGGTAAAATTGAGCCCTAGATGACCCTTCATCAGAGCTGGAGAGAGAGTAAAGCCAACATTTTGAGTCTAGATGACCCTTCATCAGAGCTGGGCCACTGGCGAAGGGTCATCTAGACTCAAAACATTGGCCCTAGTCTCTCTCCATGATGTGGAGATGCCGGTGTTGGACTAGGGTAAGCACAGTAAGAAGTCTCACAACACCAGGTTAAAGTGCAACAGGTTTATTTGGTAGCACAAGCTTTCGGAGCACTGCCCCTTCATTAGGTGAGTCACCTGATGAAGGGGCAGTGCTCTGAAAGCTTGTGCTACCAAATAAACCTGTTGGACTTTAACCTGGTGTTGTGAGACTTCTTACTGTCCTATTCTCTCTCCACAGATGCTGTCAGACCTGTTGAGATTTTCCAGCATTTTTCTGTTTTTGTGTCTATTGCAAGGAAGCGTGTGAACCCCGACTCATGGGGAGAAAGCGTGTGGGGCCCAGAGACCCTCAGTGTGAGCCCGGGAGTCAAAGAGTTAAGACCTGTGTTGTAGTTGCTTTGCCTGGATATAGTTTAACTTTGTGTCTGTTCATTAAATCACCTTTGTAATTCTGGTAGCCTCCTTGTTGTTACCTCACGCTATTACAGCCTCAATTGAGAGGAAAGCAGGATTTCAGTCCCAGCTCCACCTCCACCCTGGTAATTATTGCCAGTGCCAGGCTCAGCATCTCAAAATTGACACACCAGTATTTTGTCCCATTCCACACCTCCCCCCCCGCCCCCCCCACCACCACCACCACCCCAGCCCCCCACCCACCCTCTTTCCCACCTCTGTCTTGTCTTCAGAGGAGCTAGAAAATACAGGTTATGATGTCTGGATAAATACTCAATACTCACTTGACTTAACATCACATTAGCAGCCAGATGACTCCCAAGAAATGACATTTTCTATCCAAAAATCACAATGAGGTAATATGTACGTTAACACAACAGTGGTATGGGATGAACTGTAATGGATGTGTGAGAGGGGAATAATATACTTATGAACTGCTAGATACCTCCCTCTTTGTTTCAGTATATTTTTTCTATCAGAACAGCTTAAACTTGCCTTGTGATTCTCTCTCGCATAGTTATTTTACTCCATCGTTATTTTTAATACATTAACTGGCACCCAGATGAAATAGCCTGTTCAGCAATTCACCATAAAACATCATTTATTTCAATCTGTTATTGCCTTACAAATTAACATTGAAACTATTGTTTTAAGGGCCGCACAGTTGTTATCACTGCTGTCTCACAACTCCAGGGGCCCAGGTTCGATTCGGGCCTCAGGTCACTGTCTGTGCGGAGTTTGCATATTCTCCCCACGTCTGCGTGGATTTCCTTCGGGTGCTCCGGTTTCCTTCCACACTCCAAAGATGTGTGGGTTAAGTTGATTGGCCATGCTAAATTGCCACTTAGTGTCAGGGGGATTAGTAGGGTAAATATGTGTGGTTAAGGGGATAGGGCTCGATGGAGCAAATGGCCTTCCTTTGCACTGTAGGATTCTATGATTCTACAATTTATTACCAGAGATTCTTTGATGTATATCTAGTTCAATCAGTAAACGGAATATTTAAGGCATCAAATTTAAGAATGTATTTAGGGGGTTATTCATTTTCTTGAACTTTGTGCACTTTGATGGATTATTTTTGATCAGCACAAAGATGAATTCAACTTAGGTCCAGGATTGGATTCAGATTTTAAACCAGGTTTTGGTGTGAAAAGGGTAGGTGGCAGATAATGATATTTCTTAGTCAGCAAAGGCATATCACGTTTCTTTTTATCTCATATAGTCTACAGTTATCCTCAATGGTTCTGGTAGAAGAGCAGATTTTTCTGTTTGAAAAGGACTCTAACTGGTGCTTTATATGCAGCAAAACAAAATGGTGATGAAAAGCATTAAGATGATTAGTATAATGGGTTTATGGCTCAAGGTAAGTTGCAGAATATGTTATTTTGAAGTTTTGAACATGTCACATTCAATATATTGCCCAGAATTTGCTGGTAACAAAACTGTCATTATAATGTGTACATGCCTTTAGTGTATTTGTATAAAAGAAAAAAGGCAATTTGTGGTGATCAGGAGTTTTGAATTAGAACTATTTCTGGAGGATCTATGCTGCTCACTGGTAGCCTGGCAGAGGTAGTTCGCTGTCAACGTCAATAAATGTGTGCCCTAAATGGGAATTAACTGATTGAAAGATCAGGATTTTACAAAGTGACAAAAGAATCCTTCTAATGATGGACTGATGTAATACTAATTCCTTTGAATTCCATCACATTCATTCCTCTGCTCCTTTCTTTCTCTGTTTTGAATCCTTACTGGTTCTTAAGATAGACAGTTGGTCCTACTGTTCACCATAGTCCCAGACCCCCTGTTGTGGTATTGTTTTAAACTCACACTTCCAGCAATTTATGATGCCAAAGATTAGGTGAAAAATCCTATCACGTTAATCTAAAATTTGCCTTTCACTCATTTGACTCATCTCGTCATGTTGTCAAGTTTCTCTGAGTCGGTTAACTTTTAAAATATTTTGGATACATCCATAATGCCCCACCTCAGTTGTTGCCCTTTTGGCTGAAGAACTCATATTTCTTCATTTTATCCTCACCACTCAGTATCCTAGCACTGGGAATCAGCACTGTGAATCCTCAGTGCATCGCCTACAAATCTTGCATGTTCCCCTTGTGTGATGGTAATTAAACTGAACAAAGCACTCGAGATATAGACTGACCAACACGCAATCATATTTTATCTTTCACCATATACTCAACTGATTTTTTTTAGCAATCTTCATTCAATTGACACGCATAGATTTAGTTCAATCTGATGAATAACTAGTTAAATTGTTAGTTATTTAACTTGATATAAAAGCTATTTTACTTCATGTAAAAATTCTTAAAAGTCTACAAGATTATGAGAGGCATCGGACAGAGTGGATAGTCAGAAGCTTTTTCCCAGGATGGAAGAGTCAATTACTAGGGGGCACAGGTTTAAGGTGCGAGGGGCAAGGTTTAAAGGAGATGTACGAGGCAGATTTTTTACACAGAGGGTGGCGGGTGCCTGGAACCCGTTGCCGGGGGAAGTAGTGGAAGCGGATACAGTAGTGACTTTTAAGGGGGGTCTTGACAAATACATGAATAGGATGGGAATAGAGGGATATGGTCCCCGGAAGGTTAGGGGGTTTTAGTTAAGTCAGGCAGCATGGTCAGTGCAGGCTTGGAGGGCCGAAGGGCCTGTTCCTGTGCTGTAATTTTCTTTGTTCTTTGTTCTGTATATTGCCCATTTTTTCTCATGATATTCAGTTCCTTAATAGTCTGCTGTCTTGATTTCTATTTGTTAGTATTCTATTGTTAATTAGCTAATTGGCTAGTTCATGAGTCAACTAGTTTTCTAGCCTATCCCCAAATTTAGTAACATTTGTGGATTTAACACATTTGCATTACTTGATATAAGTCAGAAATATTCCTTCTCTCCCCCTTAACTTCACAAATCTACACAGATTTCAAGAGTAACACACATTACACAATATATCTTATGGTATATTGGTCTCAATAAACACACAGTCCCATTAAGCCCACAGACTAACTGTGATCAGACAACACCCACTCTGAAACCAGTGGCAGATACCACTCAATTGATTCTCTGTGGGTTTCTCCTCAAATTCCTCCTAGATAATTGTCACCCAGATGAAGCTCCACTCTCAAAAATACATGCTTTTACATCCTCTTTCAACCATTACTTTCCACCAGCTGAGGCCAGTATTGCCAGTGACTGTGTAAGTGACCATGGAGATTTTATATATGCATATCATTCCAGGTTAGGGCTGGGGATGTCAGCGACAGTTCGCAGTTTATATTCGGTTGCTTTGCACTGAGGCACTTTATTCAAAGAGACATAAAAACATTTTATTCTCTTGCCAGAGACAAACAGGCAAAGTGAGCACATTGCTTCATGAGAATTGCAGACTTCCCCATGGACTACACACACATTGCCTTGCGGGCATCGCATGCCAACTTTGCCCTACCCCAATGCTGAAAGATATTCTACCCTGTCGGTGTCCCACTGGCATGTGACTTTAAGCAGCGAATCTTGCAGGTCAGTGCCTGGTATCCTGGCAACAGTCATATGTTTGCACTCTGCAGCTGTCCACAGGGCCACCAGCATTTGAACCACCATGGCAAAGCCAAAACTGAGGCTTTGTAACTTGGCAGAGGTTGTGGAATCATGTAGACATGGAATGTGAGAAGGAGGATTATATATGGGGATACAAATATGGCCACTGGCCATGTCCTCAGCAATGGCCACCCCAATAATGATTAATGCAGTCATCTCCATGGGGTTTAGGACATGCATACACATCTGTACCTCTCCTGTTGGCTCCTGCTGCATTCTGTCATGTACAACCTTTTGTTAAAAAAAAGGAAAATGTATCAAGTGAGTGTGATCCCATTTGCTGCAGCCACAGCGTACCTCTCCTTTAAGCAGTTCAAGCAAACTTTAAGCAGTGCACGGTAGCTTTAAGAAATACAAGGAAGTTGCAATTTTGCACCTGCTGCTGATGTGTGCAGTTAATATGTAATGTGGTTCGCACTGCTCTATTCAGAAATCATGCTGGTGGACAGGCAACATGGAGTTGGTGTGGCCTCCGCTTTTCAATTAATGGGCACAGGTTAACAATTCTTTATAATTCTTGTATTCATTTTTGGAGACTACCTAACCTCTGTTTTCTCCCTTTGAGAAATATTTAGTATTAGGTATTCTGACATTAATAAAATGTGAAATTACCTATTCCCTGTTTTAGTAATTTTCAGAAATGTTAATCTGTGCTATCCATTTAAATAGTAAAGCATTAAGTGGAAGCTAGCCAGTTCATAGATGGTAATGAATTGTATCATCAACCAGGGAATAATGGGGATTCCATTGGTAGCAAATATAATTTTTTCTCGTATTAAAAGCCTTGTTTGAGTGATAGATATTGGGAAATGAGCAATGAATCTGTTTTAAAACAATATTAGCAGATTCTCTTGGGAGTAATCCATAATTTTGGTGGAAGATCAGACAAAATCCCATTTTGCGTCTATTTAAGCTTTCTACAAGTTATGCCAGCTAAGCAGGGGAGATCCCTTGAGAAAGTTTCCAGAGTCAGCATTTAATAAGATGGTTAGCAGTACAAAATATGCAGTGTATGATGAAAAGAGCAGTGATGCAAAAATGAGCCGCATAACTCTGCAAAGGTCACTTCAACTGACTATTTTATCTAGCATTGTAAGACAACTACAAGAACATAATTTCACATAACTTCAGCTGGTCCAAAACTGAACTTTTATATTTTCTATTGGTCTGCTGACTCATTTTTAACAAACAACTTTTAAGTTTGCAATATTTATGATAGAACTGAACATCCCATATGTTTTTTCTTTCTTTTTAAAATGTATTCAGGGATGTTGGACACCAGTGGATAAAGCTATTTTAAGTACAGATGTTGAGAGTTATCTTTTACTCTGTAAGAGAACGCTGTCATGTTGGTACCAACAACTTAACTGCAATACTAACGGGCTACATGAATTCAACATGTGGCATTAATTTGGGCAATTGGTGTTCACCAGGAGCAATTTGAAATTCCAAGACCAATTTCAAAATTCATATATCCTTTGCTTGTGGGATTTTGAGGTTTGGAGTTCAGTTGTAGACTGGAGTTTTCTAATTCTGTGCTTGCCAGTAATAATTTTCCTGCAGAGTAATATGAATGGGGTTGAGGGAGGGGGGTGGGGGGATGGGGGGGAGGGGGGGTGGTGGTTGGCATGGATAATGGCAGAGAGGCACTGGCTATGAGCACATAAGTAGACAACTCCAGCTGTCATGTTTAGCTGCTGACAGGATATGTCTCTTTGGGATTGCTGCTCAGGATCATCTATGGGTAAGTAACCTAAATGAATCCTGAAATCACTTAGATGCCAATTGTTTTTGTTGGAAGTTTCTTCTTATTAGAATAGTTGAACTCCTCACGTTATTACATTAACAGTCTCTCAATATTTGCTTATCTAAACATCATACACTTGTATGCTTACTTGAGATTTTTTGATTGCGATTTATTGTGGTTGATTGCTGCTTTGTCTAACTTTTTTAAAAGAAAGATGTACCGAAAGAGAAAAAAAGATAATTATTTCTTGTTGTATTTTTCCTGACTTTGGGAAAGCCTGGAGAGCTTGACAAGGAGAGGACAAGCCACTATCCAACAACAGTCCTCAAGATTACCTCAGGATGTGCTTAGTTGTCATAACAATTTGCATTTATATAGCACCTTCCAATGTTGCTGTCAGTGTCCTGGCAAGTTGTATAACTAAGATTGTGGACAGGGCTTCAAGCCAGATGGGGAAAAGAAGGCTTGGATGAAGGAATATTTCAAAATCCAAAGTGAAAGGTGGAGGCATCAGCACAATATGGCAATGTGGATAAAGACGAGCAGAATGGGAAAGGATGGGAGGGAGAGTTTAAAATAAAATTTGTGCGCCAGAAAATAAGGAAATTACAGGGAATAGAAGTAAAAGAAAATAAAATTATTTACCCAAATACATGAAGTATCTGCAATAAAGTAGATGAACCAGTGACACAAATAGAGGTAAATGATTTTGATCTAAAAGGTGATCAAGGTTAGGAAATGAATATTGCAGGGTACACAATATTTCAGAAAGTCAGAAAGAATGGCAAAGGAGGAGAGGTAGCCCTGATAAGAAAGGATTATGTAAGGTCTTTAGTGAGAAAGGATCTTGCCTTACAAAATCATGAAGTAGAATCAGTCTGGGTAGAAATGAAAAATAACAAGAATCAGAAAAACCTGGTTTGGGTAGTTTAGAGGCCCCCTAACAGTAGATATACAATAGGCCAAAGTATTTGAACAAGAAATCATTGAAGGTTGTAACAATTTAAAGGACTTTAATCTTTAGATAGACTGAGACAATCAAATTGGTCCAGTGGTCTCGAAGGTGAGGTTATGGAATCATAGAGTCATAGAGGTTTACAGCATGGAAACAGGTCCTTCAGCTCAACTTGCCCATGCCACCCAGTTTTTACCATTAAGCTAGTCCCAATTGCCCACATTTGGCCCTTATCCCTCTCACCCATGTTAACTGTCTAAATGCTTTTTAAAAGGCAAAATTGTACCTGCTTCTACTACTACCTCTGGCAGCTCGTTCCAGATAGTCACCACCCTCTGTGTGAAACAGTTGCCCCTCTAGACCCTTTAGTATCTCTCCCCTCTCACCTTAAACCTATGCCCTCTAGTTTTAGACTCCCCAACCTTTGGGAAAAGATACTGACTATCTAGCTGATTGATGCCCCTCATTATTTTATAGGTCTCTAAAAGATCAGCCCTAAGCCTCCTACGCTCCAAGGAAAAAAGTCTCAGTCTATCTAGCCTCTCCTTTATAACTCAACCATCAAGTCCCGGTAGCATCATAGTAAATCTATTTTGCACTCTTTCTAATTTAATAATATCCTTACTATAATTCTTTAATGACAGTTTCTTGGAGCATCACGATGTGGAACCAATTAGGAATGAAGTTATCTTGGGCTTAGTATTGTATAATTAAACTGGGTTAATAGTAATTTCATAGTAAAAAATCCACTGGGAAATGGTGATCATAATATCACTAAATTCCAGGTTAAATCTGAATGTGACATACTTCAATAGCAAACAAGAATCTTAAACCTAAACACATCCAATTACATAGGTGTAAGGGGAGAACTGGTTATGGTAATTTGGGTAAATAGACTAAAAGTTATGGCTGTCAATGAACAGTGGGAACATTTAAAGAAATAATTCAAAATATTTGACAAATATATTGTCCATTCAAAAACAAAACTAAGCAAGAAAGATTAATCTGTGGTTCATTCAGGAAGTTAGGGATAGCATTATATTAAAAGCAGAGTCTTACAATATTTCAAAAATCAATAAGTCTGAGGATTGGGAGTATTTTAGAATCCAGCAAAGGACAGCCAAAAGGTTGATAACAAGGTAAAAAAATGAATGAGAGTAAACCAGCCAGTAATTTAAAACAAATTGTAAAAGTTTTTAATGGCATATAAAAAGTAAGAGAGTAGCTAAAGTAAACATTGGACCATTAGAATCAGAGACAGGAGAAAGTATCATGGAGAATAGGGAGATGAGAGAAGCATTGAACAAATATTTTGTGTCTGTCTTCACAGTTGAATACACAAATTTCCTTTCAGAAATAAACATAAAAATAAACTTGGGGCTAAAATCAATGAGGAAATTATAGAACTGAATATCAACAGAGAAAAAGTATTAAAGAAACTTAAGGAACTACCACAAATCCTCGGGTCTGATACCTTACAACCGAGGAAACAGTTACAGAGATTGTGGGCAGGATTTTCCAGCCTCTCCCATTGGGGGATCTTCCAGTCCTCCTGAAGTCAGCAATGATTTAAATGGATCGCTGCATCTGCCATGGGAAAACCCACCATGGTGGGACTGGAAAGTCTGGTGAGTGGATGCATGGGCTGTGGTTCTCCAGAATTAATTGGATTTAGGAATGGGCCCAAATTGGAATTTGGCAAATGTTACTCCAATTTTCAAGAAAGGAGGGAGAGAGAAAGCAGCGAATTACAAGCCTGTTAGTCTAACATCAGTTGTTGGGAAAATGCTGGAATCTATTATTAAGGAAGTGTTCACACTGTATTTAGAAAAGCAATGATTGATTAGAACAAGTCAACATTAGAACATAGAACATAGAACAGTACAGCACAGAACAGGCCCTTCGGCCCACGATGTTGTGCCGACCTTCATCTGAAACCAAGATCAAGCTATCTCACTCCCTACCATCCTGGTGTGCTCCATGTGCCTATCCAATAACCGCTTAAATGTTCCTAAAGTGTCTGACTCCACTATCACTGCAGGCAGTCCATTCCACACCCCAACCACTCTCTGCGTGAAGAACCTACCTCTGATATCCTTCCTATATCTCCCACCATGAACCCTATAGTTATGCCCCCTCATAATAGCTCCATCCACCCGAGGAAATAGTCTTTGAACGTTCACTCGATCTATCCCCTTCATCATTTTATAAACCTCTATTAAGTCTCCCCTCAATCTCCTCCGCTCCAGAGAGAACAGCCCCAGCTCCCTCAACCTTTCCTCATAAGACCGACACTCCAAACCAGGCAGCATCCTGGTAAATCTCCTCTGCACTCTTTCCAGCGCTTCCACATCCTTCTTATAGTGAGGTGACCAGAACTGCACGCAATATTCCAAATGCGGTCTCACCAAGGTCCTGTACAGTTGCAGCATAACCCCACGGCTCTTAAACTCCAACCCCCTGTTAATAAAAGCTAACACACTATAGGCCTTCTTCACAGCTCTATCCACTTGAGTGGCAACCTTTAGAGATCTGTGGATATGGACCCCAAGATCTCTCTGTTCCTCCACAGTCTTCAGAACCCTACCTTTGACCCTGTAATCCACATTTAAATTAGTCCTACCAAAATGAATCACCTCACATTTATCAGGGTTAAACTCCATTTGCCATTTTTCAGCCCAGCTTTGCATCCTATCTATGTCTCTTTGCAGCCTACAACACCCCTCCACCTCATCCACTACTCCACCAATCTTGGTGTCATCAGCAAATTTACATTGTTTTATTAAAGGGAAAAAAATCTTGTTTTAACAAGTTTGTTGGATATTTTGAGGATGTAATGAGTAAGATAGATAAAGGGGAACCAATATTGCTAGATTTTTAAAAGGCGTTTGATAAGGTGCCACAAAAAAGTTTGATTGGCAAAATAAGTGTGCATGGAGTTGGAGGTAATATATTAGCATGAATAGAGGATTGGTTAACAGGCAGGAAGCAAAGAGGGGAACATTTTCAGTTGTCAGGCAGTGAATACTAGGATACCACAGGGTCAATGCTGGGGCCTCAGATGTTACAATCTATATTGACGACTTAGATAAGATTCAGAAAGTACTGTATCTAAGTTTGCTGATGATACAAAGCTCGATGGCAAAATAAACTGGGGGAGCTCATGGAGAGGTTTCAAGGAGATAGAGACAGGTTAAGTTAGTAGACAGCAAGATGGCAGATGGATTATAAAGCAGGGAAGTGTGAAGTTATTCACTGGTCAAAATAATAGAAAAGCTGAATATTTTAAAAGATGAGATACTTGTAAGTGTTAATGTTCAAAGAAACTTGGATGTGCTCATACAAGGAATGCAGAAAGTTAGCTGACAGGTAGAGTAAGCAATTAGGAAGGTAAATGACATGCTGGCCTATATCGCAAGGGGATTGGAGTATAGGAATAAAGAAGAACAGTTCTGCAGACCACATCTGGAGTATTGTGTCCATTTTTGGTCTCCACGTTTAAGAAAAGACTTGCACCGGAGGTGGTAAAATGAAGATTCACTAAATTTGTCCTTGGGATGAAGGGATTGTTCTATGATGAAAGGTTGAATAAATTGGATCTATTTTCCCTGGAATTTAGAAGAACATAAGGCGATCTCAAGGGACTTGATAGGGTAGATGCTGAGAGGTTGTTTGTACTGGTTGGGAAGTCTAATACGTGGGGGAGTGGGCTGGGGGGGGGGAGGGGGGTGGTCACAGTCTCAGGATAAGGGACCAATAATTTAGCACTGAGATGAGGAGAAATTACTTCATTAAAAGGGTTGTGAACCATTGGAATCTTTGCCCCAGAGGATTGTGGGTGCTACATCCATTGTTGAATATGTTTAAGGCTGGGATAGAGAGATTTTTAGTTTCTCAGGGAGTCAAGGGATATGGGGAATGGGCAGGGAAGTGGAGTTGAAGCTCAAGATCAGCCATGATCATATTGAATGGTGGAGCAGGCTCAAAAGGCCTTATGGGTCTATTTCTGCTCCTGATTATTGTGTTCTTTTGTTGTCCCACCTCATGGCCACTTGAGGGCTTTTCCCTGCCCAGCCTCAATATTTAGGCTGGAAGGTGCCAGATAGACAAAGAGGAAATAGAATACCTTGAAATCCTGAATCTCTCCGGTGGGAAGGTTGAGGGGCAGGGTGCGCCTCCATCAGAAGTCCCCTGGACTGAAGGCACCCTTTCCTCAAGGATGGACAGCTCTGGATCGCCCTCTCCACCCTTCCCCCACCCCAGCCTATTCTCCAATCCCCCAATCCCCCAGCTCCCCCCACCTTCCCCACCACCTTTGTAACCTCTCCAGGAGTTCCCTTCCCTACCCTCCCCTCCCCGGGATCTCTGCCACTTAGCTGGCCTCCACACCCCAGCATTTTGTCCCAAACATGCTGCTGCAGTGCCTCTTCCGGCCACTACAGTGCCATGCCTGGAGGGTCTGGAGAGCTGCCAGCCACTCTGATTGGCTGGAAGCTCTCCAAGGTTGGACTTCCGTCCAGGATAGAAACCTCACTTGCTGCCAGTAAACACTCGTTAGAGGAATGGCAAAGACCCTGTCATCCTGGAAATCCAGGTCTATTTATTCATAACATTGGTGTAAAATCCACTTTGCATCTTAAAGTAGTTGTATAATGTATTTATTTTCAATTAGGAACATATGAGGCTAATGATTTTACTATTTTATACAAATTTTAAATGAAGCTAGGTACTGGAATATTATTTTACAAAATTATCAGACAAAATTTTAACATATATTTTAGATACTGTTCATTAAAGAATGCTGAAAGAGTTCATTAGTAAGCTTGATGATAGACATATTGAGCTAGGTTTACTTTCTAATGACAAACAATAGGTAGAAAAATCTAGCCTGTATTTTTGTACATTATTTAAATATTACAGGAAATAATGAACCAAATATTTTATAATCGTTAAGAAATTGTATCATGTTAACGAAATGCATTCAATATATATTATGATAAGATGATCCAAACTGAGCTTTAAATGATCAAATCCTTCATTTGTGGATAAGTGAATCAAGTTTGGACTTTTTTGAGCAGGGACTGGTTGACTGAATGCAGTGAGTTTGTGCAGGATATGTATTGTGGTTGATGAAATAATTAGTTCCATCTCTTACGTCTGCATAGACACATGGTTGTCTATATCGTAAAAAACACAAGAAATATTTTTCAGGTCTGTGGCAACTATTTAACTGAATAATCCATTGTGGAATTTTCATATTTAAATTATACATTACATTATTAAATTACTCCCTAAGTGATTGAAATGTGGGCCGCGATTCTCCCAAAAATGCTGAATTGACAGCAAAACTGGTCTAGATCTCGCCAGTTCTGACAGGTCAGCTTCTCACCCGAATCTCCACACTCTGTGCAATGCAGAGGGCCCAGTCATGGATCTCATTAAAAACTCAGGGAGGCGGGGCCTATTCGTGCCAGAATTTGACAGTTCTTGAGTTCTGCGCATGCGCAGTGGCCCCAAACTGTCAAACTCCCATTTGCTGGCCAGGTCAATCGCTGGCCAGCTTGAGACCCCCGCAGTGCTGCCCCTCCAGCCCCCCCCATGGCCCGATCACGGCCCCCACAACAATTCCCGGGCCAGCCCTGACCCACCCCCTGTCCCGAAGTACCCCGGTGTCCAGGCCCCACCCCCCAGCAGTGGCGATCCCCCCAACCCACTCACCCCAGCAGAATCCCCCCTCCCACTGATCCCCTCCCTGGAGTCAGACCCCCCCGGAGGCAGGCCTCCCCCCAGAGGCAACCACCCCCAGCTCGCCCCAATCGCTGCCCTCCCTCCATCCCAGACCGATCCCAATGCAGAGTGGCAGTGGGACCCCCTCACTCCCACCGATCGCACCGCCCACAATAGGCCCCACCCCCTTGGCACTGCCTGATGCTCGATAGGCAGTGCCCTAGTGCCCCCTGGCATGGGCACTTTGCCCCTTGGGCAATGCCAGGGGCCACAGGCTGGCATTGCCAGGGTACTCATGCCCAGGGGGCACCACCTCCCGCCGCCCGACACCCTGGGGGGCCCCGATTGCCCCCCCTTCATTCCAGTGTGGTCTCCGGCTAGTTCCCCGAACATGGGGAGCTAGTCTGAATCCCACCGAAATGAAGTACTCCTGGCGGGGAGGGAGATTCGATTGGGGCCTGTAAGGTTCCGATAATTAACTAATCTACATATTTAAAATAGATTTTTAAAAGATTTAAATTACTTATCTGCCTTCCCGCCGGTTTCCAGCGTGGACTGGCGGGCGACTGCTCACCGGCTCTGGGAGATGCACGTGCGTTCCTGGTGCATGTGCAAATCCTGGGTAAAGGCCGCAGATGCACGTCTCCCGGCCGGACCCGCCAGAAAAGTGGCGGGCGCAAATGGGAGAATCGCGGCCGTAATGTTTTAACATCAGTTATGCTACCTTGGGGAACTACAAAACCAAAATCAGTGCAAAACTAATACAAGACAATGGTTTGTCCCAAGAAGTTTAAGATACATTTCTACAGAAGGAACATAGCGCGTGAACTAATTCAGAAGATGTGTTTGGCATAATCCACAGAGCAGGAACATGTAATTTAAAAGGATGTATGAGTGTTGAAGAAACAAATAAGCCAGAAAAATTCCATGTGATTTGAAAGAAGCAAGCTTGCTTCGTTTTAAATGTATAAAATATTGAAAACAAGATGACATTTTAACTACATTTACTTCTTTTTCCATTTGTAAAATACTAAAGCATGTCTCCCACTTAAGTAAAATGCCATATAGGGCAGGAATTACCAAGCAACCCATGTGTGTTTTATGGCAGCAGAAGGTGGCCCGCCAGTGGCTGGTGGCCACATCTTTTGGTCCTGCCATTGTCAACGGGGTTTTCCAGTTGAATGTACCCCTCACCGCCTTAAAACCCACAGTGGAGGTGAACTGTCAGTTGGAGCAAAAAATCCCACTGGCATGAATGGCCGGCAATTCCAGCCATTATCTCCATATATAAATATATTATATACATATATGAAATGTATAAATAATATAAAATGTATTGGAAAAATAGATCTTAAGTGGAACATTGTTGAAAGCCAATGGTTTCATTGCCCTGAACTTATCAGTGCTTGAATTGAAAGACTTGTTTTCCAAAAAACATATATTTTGTCTCAATTTCTGTTTGTCAGATTTGGACTAACTTGTCATTGATTTATGTCTGTGTGGCAACTAACCTGGAGGAGTTATTGGGCCCACCAGTGTGAAAGAATTCATATTGGCACAATCCAGCAATTTCATCACTTTGCTTATTCAGTTGCTCTAAATATCCGCTCTTTCATCGGCAGGTTCTCTGAACAAATGTCAGGAGCGATCACCATTTAAAGTAATACAATAAAACAGGAAAATGGATTTTTGAATCCATCCCTCTTCCTCATCACCAGTTGTTGAAAGGATTACTCTGGATAAAGTTCCATTTAGACAAGATTAGTATGTATTTTTAAGCCTACTTGATACATGATAAAATTTCTATTTTCAGTAAAACAAACAGTTGAATTTTTGAACAGTTGCATACTTAGTTGCACATCTTTCATTTGCTGTCTCAATTGGGGTTTGAAGTTTTGTATTCATGATATTTGATCGTTTTGAAAATATAAGACAACAGTACAGATTGTTGGGGATGTAGTATTTAAGTCTGTATATTATCTTTGATTTGCTAATTGATGGGACTAAAGACTTAAAAACCAAATATAGGAGAAATCTACATAGCTACCTACTTTTCTTTTAAAATGGGGACCTCAGTGGAGATTGATTTCTGTGTAGATATGATTTGAGGGGGCGACGGGGGAATAAATTGGCAACCAGAATCTCTAACTTTACCTGGAGACAAACTGTACTTTATGCTAATGCTCAACAGCATGTGCAGCAAAAAAAAAACTAAATCAAAATTACTTTGTGATGCTGTGGATGTCCAAATATTGATGGGGAACAGTTTCCTGGAGTGGAAATTGGAACAGAAATGTCTTCCAAAATTATGCCTCAGATTAATCCCTGATGTTACATGAATAATAGGAAGTAAAACAAATGACTGCAGCTGAAAATGCAGCAGAAAATTCATCCCTTTATAACTTGTTTTAAAAAACAGTCACTAAATATGTCAAAGCTTTCATCTATGTGGGAGGAAGAGAACATCCTAATATGATTAATTTGAAGATATCAAACACTGAGAAATGGACACATGACACAGATTAATTATGGGCCGTTGCAGTATAAAGATAAATATTTTCCAGAGGATTACTTGAGATAGTATCCAGCTTTTCTGGTTTACCCATTCAGCCATGTTAATCTTAATGTGAACAAGGAATATAATTTGTTGCATTGAACTCCATTCCACTCTTAACTCAGAATGCAGTAAAGAAAGTTCAATAATTGTATTTTGCTATTAATTGTGCTTTTTCCTCTCTGGGTGTTCATTTTATAAATAGTTGATAATTTGACTATAAACTTACTTATTTTGTGATATGGCATTTTATTTTATATTCATTCACAAGACATGAGCATCACTGGCTGGCCAGCATTTATTGCCCATCCCTAGTTGCCCTTGTACTGAGTGGCTTGTTAGGCCGTTTCAGAGGGCAGGTGAGAGTCAACCATATTGCCGTGGCTCTGTTGTCACATGTGGGCAAGACTGAGTGAAGATGGCAGAATTCCTTCCCTAAAGGACATGAGTGAACCAGATGCATTTTTCCTGACAATTGCCAATGGTTTCATGGTCATTGGTAGATTCTTAATTCCAGATATTTTTCATTGAATTCAAATTCCATCATCCGCCGTGGCGGGATTCGAACCTTGATCCCCAGAATATTAGCTGAGTCTCTGGATTAGTAGTCCAGGGATAGCACCACTAGGCCATTGCCTCCCTATTTTTGTCTTGCATCTAGTGGCAGAAACCATTTCTATTAGCATTATATATTGCATCATGAGCTAATGTTTCACAAATAAATTGCTGTATATTTTTCTGTCCACAGATTATGATTTGTTTTTATTGTGCATTGCACAAAGTAGCCCTTTCTGAAGATTAGGGGAATTTTAAACAAATTAATCAATTGATTTTTAGATTGATGGTACCAAATTATTCTTCACTAGCTGCATTTTTATTAAATTATGCATCCTGCTCCAGCAGTCACTTTTTATGATATACTGTTAATTACATAACAATAAGAAGTGCACAAAAGCAGATAAGAGTACTCTACATGTACCCCAAGTTATCACCATTGTGCACATATTTATATATTACTGACCATTGAGATCAGCTTAATGCTTATACTAAGCCCCATTTATAAGGCTATCTGTTTTTGACAATTTATTTATATTTTATCATTTTTTATGCTTAAACTTTCCTGCTACAATTAAGTTTGTTTCTATTTGGAAGTTGGCGTAAACAGAATATGGGAAATTTTATTTTTGAGCTCTATCCACCATGTAATTTTTTTTTCAAAATAACTACTATATCAAGATCAATTGTTAGATTTTGGTTAGATAAAAGCATAAAATAATATGGAGGGAAAAGTTGGTAAGTGATATTGAGCTATGAATCAGTCATGATCTGACAGAATGGTGGGACAGGCTCAAAGGATGAATAGCCAACTCCTGTTGCTATATTCCAATCAGCAGTTCTCTGTTCCCTGCTCATGAAGAAGAATACTTCTTACCCTTTCCCACCAATATTTTCCCCCATTTCCATTAAGTTACTGAATTACAGTAAGGCCTGTTTCCATGGGAGCCAGCAGCCACATTCTGCTTCACCCAAACAAGCATTAAAGTTATATCATTCTGCCCCTTCTGATATCCCCATGTACGGACTTTTCATCAGAGGGCCCCTGAATAATGATCAACAGTGGGAACTCTGGCTGTCTGGCATTTGTTTTTTCTATTCAGTCCAAGGACATTAAGATAGAATGTAGTGAATCTATTGCAGGTCTATCAAACCAACCCGTAATCTTTTCGATTCCAACAAAAACGGCTCCAATTTTTCAAGACATTCATGACATTTGTATATTTTGGATGCATAATGTTCCAATAAGAATCAGGCTGGATGATGCTTTATTATTTTCATCTTTTGTCGCTTAAGGCAAAATGTTTCATCATTGGAGAACAGTTAAAAGATTACGCTTGCTTTTATGGAGAATCTTACAGTTCTCAATTTCGCCCATTGCTGTTAGTCTGAATGTTTCCTGAATACAGCAAGGCAAAAGAAGAAACACTTTTACTATTGATTCACTTTTCGCTTAGTTTCACTCCACCTGAACGATCGAGTTCCAAATCCTGTCTAGAACATGAGGAATGGAGCATGTTTGCAATAGATTTCCAGTACAACAGAAGGCCGTGAAATTAGCTGCCATGCAACAAGATGCAGGATCACAATTTTATTTTCATTTACATGATGAATGTAGTTTTACTGATAAGAGGCAAGTTTAGCTCTTTGTAATTTTACATTTGGGCTTTGATTGCATTTACACTCCAATTTAAAATCAGTGAAAAGCAAATGCCCGAGGAATTTTGTAGGAGATCTGTACTGCATCTTATGTAGCACGTCTACTGCATCTTATGTAGCATGATACATTTTGATACGAGTTTTTAATGAGCCCACTTTTTCCAAAGATAATGCGGGAAACATTGGCAAACTTGTCAGGAATGGCATTCTGGTGAAGTGAAGCATTTTGTGTATTATATTGTATTGTTCGAAATAACAATTAATGTTCAAAATCAACTTAGTATGTATGTATAAATTTTACTTTTGCTGCATATTACAAAGCTTTGAAATGATAAGGCAGCAAAAAATATCATTTGCATTCTCCATTTTTAAAATAGGCATGGATGCACCAAAAATGTTCCACAAATCTCCACCACATCAAACAGATCTATGTGTTGGCTGTTGTATCACTTGGAAGGGAGGTCTTGTGGCATAGCGAGTAGAATCCCTGGGCCAAAAGTCCCACTTCATGACCTGATGGCCATAGAAAAACCATGCATGGCGTAGTCAAACAGACTGAGAGTCAGCCTGTAAATCCTTCCAACCTGCCTCAAGACAGACAGTAAAGAGCAGGGGAGTTTCTTGGTCAGCAATGCTGCAGTACTTCATACCAAGCATAATAATGGGAGTGTCTGTGTTGCTCTTTGATTCTGTGACTCCAATCGATTGTTTACTGCAGCAGCCACCACCTCTCCAGTAACGATGCTGAACACAAGAGCTGCCAGCCTCTGATTGGTTGGCAGTTCTTATCGGTTGGGTTTCCATCCTGAGGTCGTAAACCAGGGGAAGGCCCACCTCTGCCTTTGCCACTGCCTGAGAGGCTTGTGATTCAGCCAGCAGGCCTTCCTGAAAAGTGCACAGTTTCTTGCTGGCTCACCAGCAGCCAGGTGAAACCCCCAACACCTCATCAAATTCTGCCCAGTGTTTCTGATTGTGATGACCCTTCATCAGAACTTATCTCTATATCATGATATTTGTCAAAGGACTTATTACTGATCATGCATTCAGCTTAAGGAGGTGACCCATTTAACATAGTCCCAGTGCAGTCTTTTTACAAAGTTACAGTGTTGACAGCACAGAGGAAGATAATTCAAGATAAGTCCACCCACTTTTCATCATCTAATGCCATGAAAATCTCCTTTTATTTCTTCCTCCCTCAAGTGATAATCTGGCTTCCCTTGAATGTATCAAAACTATTTACTTGAACAACTCCTGTGGCACAGGCAGCACAGTGGTTAGCACTTTTGCCTCACAGCGCCAGGGACCCGGGTTTGATTCCGGCTTGGGTCACTGTGCGGAGGCTGCATGTTCTTCCCGTGTCTGCGTGGGTTTCCTTTGGGTGCTCCAGTTTCCCCGCACAGTCCGAAAGACGTGCTGGTTAGGTGCATTGGCCATGCTAAATTCTCCTTCAGTGTACCCGAACAGACCCCAGAGTGTGGCCGCTAGGGGATTTTCACAGTAACTTCATAGCAGTGTTAATGTAAGCCTTCTTGTGACTAATAAATAAACTTTAAACTATACTTTATGATCCCAACTTCCACGTTCTCACCACTCTTCATGTAAAGACGTTTTTCTTGAATTCTCCATTGGATTTATTAGTGACTATCTTCTGGTTTTGGCCCATAGTTTTTGAATTCCCAAAGAGCGGAAACTCCTTTGTGTCTATCCTATCAAAACCCTTCATCATTTCAAATACATTAATCAGGTTTCCCTTCTTTTCTCGAGAAGAAAGCCTGAGGCTGCTCATTCTTTCCTGTTGGTTATTATCCTCCTGTTCTGGTGCTGCCATTGTACAACTTTTTTTTGCAGCTTCCCCAGTGCCTCTGTATCCATTTTCTGATACAGAATGTACCTATGACCTTCTGAGTCAGAGACAAGCTGTCAACTGTAGCTGGAGATTGTGATCATTCTCAACCCACCACAAATGAGGAACATTTTACATAGCCTGGAGCTAACAGCATTATCGTACAAAACACTATCGATTTGAGTGAGCAAATTTTTCAAAGTTTAGCTTGACAGCAACATTTTCCTGATATCCTGTATTTTGACCTGTAGTAGTTCTTATTTCACTGTAAATTAAATAGTAACATTTATCCCTGTATGTTTTAAAAAGTTTAAGTAATAAGGGTTCAATATTACCTGGTATCTGTTATCAGTGACTTTGGGACTCAGTGGCATTTATTAGATTGATTGTCAGAAATAATGTCCTGGATGAGCCAAATCTCCTGCCAGCTCAATACCAAAAATAAGCTGCTAACTTTATTTCCAAACTTCAATACCTTTGTCTTGTCCGGCAGAAAGTTTCCCTCATCCTTCACCTCTACCCGAGCTATGTTCTATTTTACAAGGGCGACACGGTAGCACAGTGGTTAGCACTGCTACTTCACAGCTCCAGGGTCCCGGGTTCGATTCCCGGCTTGGGTCACTGTCTGTGTGGAGTTTGCTGGGCGACACGGTAGCACAGTGGTTAGCACTGCTGCTTCACAGCTCCAGGGTCCCGGGTTCGATTCCCGGCTCGGGTCACTGTCTGTGTGGAGTTTGCACATTCTCCTCGTGTCTGCGTGGGTTTCCTCCGGGTGCTCCGGTTTCCTCCCACAGTCCAAAGATGTGTGGGTTAGGTTGATTGGCCAGGTTAAAAATTGCCCCTTAGAGTCCTGAGACGCATAGGTTAGCGGGATTAGCGGGTAAATATGTGGGGGTAGGGCCTGGGTGGGATTGTGGTCGGTGCAGACACGATGGGCCGAATGGCCTCCTTCTGCACTGTAGGGTTTCTATGATTTCTATTTTGCTCTCTATCCTCTGTACATGAAACACAACATCCCCCTGAGATTTTGCTGATCCTAACTCTAAAACCCCTCCAACCTTGTATCTCCTCCAAAATATTTTGCTCTTCTGTATCTAGTTTTCTCTTCCTCCTTCATTTCTTCAACATTACTGACAGAGCATACAGTGGCACTGGTCCATCTCTCAAATTCTCTCCTGAGATCTCTTCACACACCCCTCTATCTCCATGTTAATCATTAAAACTATTCTCAAAATGCCTCACTTACATTAAGTTTTTTTGACCCATTTCCTAATTCTGCCTGAACATTCCTTCCTAATTGGTATCTGCGGAATATCATGCAGCATTTTCTGCATTAAAGATGCCAGTGAATTTGTTGTCCTTAATCCCCAAATAATTGTTACACTTTATAATAATTGCAGTGGGGGGCAGTTGCTGAGGTGAGTTGGATAGGAAGCCCACCTTGGTTGTCTAGGATATTGATCTGGTCCTCTACATGATTGTTAGGCCTCATAGCCTTCACCCCCTTGTCCCTTCCATGCCACCTCATATCGTTGATTCCCTCTTCATGCCCCCTCATATCCTTTCCATACATCCATGCCCTCTCCACCACCCTTGCCCCTGCCATATCTTTTCCATTACCACATGTCCTTTTCATGCCCCCATGAATCCACCCCATACCCACTCTTGCAGTATCCACTATGTAGAGAACCAATGACCAATTGGCACGTCTGGCAAGTTGTTGAAATGCTCCTGAAACTGACACAACGAGCAAAGAAGCTTTTGAAATCTCCATTGAAAAAAATGGTTATATTGCAACTTCATAGAAGTGTGAGTTAGCCACAACTATTTATGGTCTTAGTGACAAAAGCTTTAATCCTCTTAACATCTGTTAATTTCATACAAATAAACAAATAGACATTGAAAAACCACATTAAAGAAAGAGAGTTAGGTCGTGGGCAGCAGAGTTTTGGATGACTTCAAGCTTACGGAGGGTAGGAAGTGAGAAACCAGCCAGAAATGCATTCGGATAGTCAACTCTACAGGTATTAAGGCACTAGAATCATAGAAATCATAGAAACCCTACAGTGCAGAAGGAGGCCATTCGGCCCATCGAGTCTGCACCGACCACAATCCCACCCAGGCCCTACCCCCACATATTTACCCGCTAATCCCTCTAATCTACGCATCCCAGGACTCTAAGGGGCAATTTTTTTTTTTAACCTGGCCAATCAACCTAACCCGCACATCTTTGGACTGTGGGAGGAAACCGGAGCACCCGGAGGAAACCCACGCAGACACGAGGAGAATGTGCAAACTCCACACAGACAGTGACCCGAGCCAGGAATCGAACCCGGGACCCTGGAGCTGTGAAGCAGCAGTGCTAACCACTGTGCTACCGTGCCGCACTGGTGAGAGTTTCAGCAGCTGATGAGTTGAGATAAGGCTGAGCACTGTTACGGTGGTGAAAATAGACAGTCTTAGAAATATCATGAATATGTGGTCAGAAGATCATCTCAAGACCAAATGTGATGCCAATGTTGTGAATAGACTGGTTTAATCTCAGGGAGAGGGATGAAGTCAATATTTAGGGAACAGAGTTGGAGCAGGGACCGAAAACAATGGCTTCAGCCTTCCCAATATTTAATTGGAGGAACTCTCTGCCCATCCAGTACTGCACGTTGATGAAGTAATCTGATCATTTAACAGCAGTGGAGAGAGGTAGTGGTGGTGAGGTAGAGTTGGGTATCATCAATGTACACGTGAAAATTAACACCTTGTCTTCAGGTGACATTGCCCAGGCATGAAATATGGATGAGATAAAAGAGGGAACACAGGATTGATTTTTGCAGGCACTAGAGGTAACGGTGCAGGAGCAGGGAGAGAAGCCATTGCAAATGGTTCTCCGGCTATGATTAGAAAGCTAAGAATGGAACCAGATCAGAGGAATCTCATCCAGCTGGATGACAGGGGAGAGGCTTTGGAGGAGGATGGTGTGGGTGATTTTGAGCCCGCACTCTCTGTAAGTGGGAATGGCGGCACGTTCTCAAACTCTGGAGAGCATGATTCACGCCGGTGAGTTTCCAAGATCCAATCTTATTGGCCCCTTGCCAGTAGTGGTCTGAACCATACTGCGGGATTGCAGAAAGTTAATACATTAACATGTCATTAGTGAGCACTCTTCCCGGGACTCCCCCCCCCCCCCCACCCCCCCACCTTGCCCCTCCCCCCAATTGGATATTCAACAGGCACTGGCTTGAAGTCATAGATAGGGAGAGTGCAGGTGGGAGTGTTGACATTTAAGATGGTAATGAGGTGTGACAGACATGGGGCTTGTGTGGGAGCTGGAATGTGAGGAGCATAGCAACTACTGGGGGAACATGGTGATTGTGGTGGGGGAGGGGGAAATCTGGTGCCTGGTGTTGGCAAAAGCCAAGGTCCCTGAGTGAGAGAAAGGGTTGGGGATGCAAGGGGTGTGTGAAGGGGTCCAGTGGGAGACTGGGGGTGGTACACTTATCCTGGTTGAATGAAGAAGATCATAAAGACTCATGTTCTTCCAACACTGCTACTCTGTCTTCTTTCGGAGTGTGCTTGCACTGCCCGGGGCTGACAATGCATTCCCAGGCCGGGGTGGAGACCCTGCTAGAAGGCTGTCTCCTGGAGCAGGGGTACAGTGTGTGCTCTGCCTGTAATCCACTCCATCCAGCATCCTGGTGAGGGCCCCCTGCCTTCTTGCCTGTCATCTCCTGCAGTTGTTGTGGAACAAGTGCGGGCGAGCCGTTTATATGGAGCTCCCCAGTGCTTGCAGCAATTAAGTCATTGCAGGGTGGACGAATCAGAGGGAACATGCTGCTGGAGTGGTGTGGAAATAAAAATGATCACAACTGAGGCAAAATATATCATTTAATGATTCTTATGCAAGGAAGGGTTTTCTCTCTGCTCTGCAAAATCTCCCCATAGGGTATCAGCAGAAGTACCTTTTTAAAACCTTTATAATGTGGTTATGGCATGCCTGCATTTTGAGATGTACATTAATTAAGGAATGCAATTTTCTTTCCCAAGAATTTACAATCTGATATTGAAAAGAGCAATGGGTCTCCAGCTGCTGCACTATAACCGTTCCGTCACTTCTTTAGCAATCACAGTTATGAAAGCATTGTTGAAGGATTCAGAGAAATGAACGGCTCATTAAATGTTTTAGCAATGGTGAAGTCAAAGAGGAGAAAATCTTTTTATATTATCCTTCTGAAACTTCATCCGGGCTGGGTACTTTGATACAGGAAGCACCTGGATAGCCTACAGTGACTTGACGTGTTTGCCCACTTCATCCGTTAGCCCAAAGAAAACCAACAGCCGTGCAACCAACAGTTGGAGAGATCTGCCTCCAGGTTAATCTAAGGCATTGAGCAACATTTCTTACATTATTCATTATTGCAAGAAGGATCATGTCGTGGTTTCTGCATATTAATGTTCTGTTTGCCCTTTCCTGTCCAAGTGAATTCCAAGGAGGCTGCCTTTTCATATCCATATCAAAGTGTGAACCATTCGTCTTTAAGAAGTCTACCTTCATGCTGATTATTCTTGCTGGTTCATATTTTTAAATTTTCTAAATATGGGGGTTAATCAATACTAACAATGGAATCCTTTTTTCTACTTTGAGTACTGTTTGTGAGCCATCAGCATTTCAATTTCAGGTACATTACAGTCAGTTTCAGGATAATTTATTCCAATAGTCTGCCTTAATCCAAGCTCAGAAATTGCATGTATTGCTGTGGAAACTGAAATTCAAATTCCTGAAGTTCAGAGTCCCTCAATATCACGACAGAAGTCTGATGGGGCAAAATTTTAGCACGTCCATTTCCAAAGAAAATGTTGGGATTAGCTCATTTGATTAATGCTGGGTATATGATAGGTGGGAGTCCTACCGAGGTGTAGATGGTGGTGTAGTGATAACATAACTGGACCAGCAGTCTAGAAATTGACGGTTACAGGTTCAAATCCCATCATAGCAACTGATGGAATTTAAATTCAATTAATAAACCTGGAATTAAAAGCTAGTCTCAGTAATGTTGAAACCATTGTTGTAAAAACCCATTTGGTTCACTAATGTCCTTTAGAGAAAGAAATATGGTGACCCGGTTTTGAATCTCACCACAGCCGATGGTGGAATTTAAAAGCTCAATAAAATATCTGGAATTAAAAATCTAATGATGACCATGAAACCACGGTCGATTGCCATAAAAGCCCATTGGTTTACTAATGCCCTTCAGGGAAGGAAATCAGCTGTCCTTACCTGGTCTGGCCTACATGTGACCCCAGACCCACAGTAATGTGGTTGACTCTTAAATGCCCCCAAAATGGCCTTGTAAGCCCCTCAATCCAAGAGCAATTAGAGATGGGTAAGAAATGCTGGAAGCTCACAAAAATTTGGGGAAGGAGAGAAGGTGAATTGGGATCTGAGTGTTCTCATATCCAACTTGTGTACAGCAGAAACAAGTGGGTGGATAGAAATGCAGCTAACAGTGAGATAAAGCATCTCTTAACGAACATAATTTTGAACAGGGATATATATTTTGGTATTAAAGGGAAAAATAAACTTTAAAAAAGCTTCAGAAGGATAATACAAACAGCAATCTAGTAAGAGGTGATGGTATCTGTTAAGGGAAATTTGCCAACCATTAGACCACCTCAAGAGTTTCAATGATGTGCCGAGGGTAGCCAAGGCTCTGGTTTTGATGCCAACTAGTTCCACCATCTTATCCTTGCCTTCAGTGAGGGCATTCCAGACAAGCCTGAACAATCCCACAGAAGCACCATGTGCTCTGTCCTTGCAGATCCTTCACAAGTGGGAGTAAGTATGTTAAGTACGTAGACATAGGCTGCCGGGAATCCCGCCCCAGAAGCTCAGCCTCCTATGGGTCCATCCTGGGTCTGAGCAATCTTGGGAATAGGGACATCTCCATCCAGACATCGCTCCTGGCACTGCAGGGTAGCAGTGGAGGGGTGCGTTTCTGAATGGAGGGCTGTGACAAGTGGCATTCCTCAGGGATCAGTGCTGGGACCTTTGCTGTTTGTAATATATATAAATGATTTGGAGGAAAATGTAACTGGATTGATTAGTAAGTTTGCGGACGACACAAAAGGTTGGTGGATTTGCAGATATCGATGAGGACCATCAGTGGATACAGCAGGATATAGATCGGTTGGAGACTTGGGCGGAGAGATGGCAGATGGAGTTTAATCCTGACAAATATGAGGTAATGCATTTTGGAAGGTCTAATACAGATAGGAAATATACAGCAAATGGCAGAACCCTTAAGAGTATTGATAGGCAAAGGATCTGGGTGTACAGGTACACAATAGGCCGCACTTGGAATATAGTGTTCAATTCTGGTCGCCACACTACCAGAAAGATGTGGAGGCTTTGGAGAGGGTACAGAAAACATTTACCAGGATGTTGCCTGGTATGGAGGGCATTAGCTATGAAGAGAGGTTGGAGAAACCTGGTTTGTTCTCACTAGAATGACGGAGGTTGAGAGACGACCTGATAGAAGTCTACAAGATTATGAGAGGCATGGACAGGGTGGATAGTCAGAAGCTTTTTCCCAGGGTGGAAGTGTCAATTACTAGGGAGCATAGGTTTAATGTGCAAGGGGCAAGGTTTAAAGGAAATGTACGAGGCAGATTTTATACACAGAGGGTGGTGGATGCCTGGAACTCGCTGCCGGGGAGGTAGTGGAAGTGGATATGGTAGTGGCTTTTAAGGGGCGTCTTGACAAATACATGAATAGGATGGGAATAGAGGGATATGGTCCCCGGAAGGGTAGAGGGTTTTAGTTAAGTCGGGCAGCATGGTCGGTACAGGCTTGGAGGGCCAAAAGGCTTGTTCCTGTGCTGTAATTTTTTTTGTTCTTTGTCTCCTGAGACATGTCTCTCTCTCCCTGGGGCTAAACCTACCTGTGCACCCCACTCAGGTTCCCTTCACCTGGTTCCTATTTTTAAAAACCTGTTGTAAATCTTGCCGATGTGATGTCACGTCAGCAAGGGGGGTGGGGGAAGTTCCTAATGTGGGGGGACAATACAGTGGGGAAGCCCTTTAATGATATTATAATTTATTTAAATGAGGTCCCTGACCTTTCTGGGTGACAACCTCAATACATGATTGGTGGGGGAGGAGGGTGGAATTCTGAAAACGAGATTCACCAACGAGATTCTCATTTTTTGACCCTCACACGATTCTGTGCCCATAGGCGCAAAATCCCAACCACAGCTTATGTTCTCAGTTTCAGGATCATTTCAAAGTCTCACCAGACTTGCCAATGGAACATTGGGAGAGGGGGTGCGGAGGGTGCATGGGGGCATGGAAGGAGCATAAGGATAATGGAAGGGAAATAGCAATGGAGACGGTATAAGGATATGAGGGGGTATGGAATGCTTGTGGAGGATATGACTGCATGGGGAACATAAGGGGGCTTTTACGGGACATTATGATATGAGATTGCTTGGGGTGGGTTTATTTTTTTATTCATTTACAGCATGTGGGCTTCCCTGGTTAGACCAAGATTTATTGCCCATCCTTGAGAAGATAGTGGTGAGCTGCCTTCTTGAGTCACTGGGTGAGGGAGTAAGGAGTGAGGACAACTATATAAGAAGATAGGCTGATCTCCTAGAGCACCAAAGTGGGCCTTCTAACCAGCCTAGCTCACCACTTACCAGCATTTGGTTCTGCCTTGGGCTTGCCGAGGAAGGTGAAAAACCCAGCCCTTTGTGTGTTTCTGGTCAGGCATCAATACTTTTGATGTTCTTGCTGTATGACCAAAACATTGCCAGTTCCTATTGCAGAGCTAGCTGACAATATGTGTGGTTTCCTTCGATTTTTATGTGACTCAGGAACAGATGGAGACAGTTACTATAAATACAACCAGTTACTTAATAAAACATGCAGAATCTTTGGCTTTATTAATAGCGACATAAGTACAAGGGCAAGGAGGCTATGTTAAACTATATAAGACATAAGTTCGGCCTCAGCTGGTGTATTGCATCTAGTTCTGGGTGGCACACTTTTGGAAAGATGTGGAGGCATTAAAAGCCCTGCCTTGGTACTCTGGGATTTTGCCCCAGCTATAAAAAAAAACAATAAAATCAAAAACAGCCTTCACCTCTCACATTCTCTCACCTTCTACATACTCCCCATGCCAACTCATGTTTCCCCATGCCACCCACGACTCCCATAGAACATAGAACATAGAACATTACAGCGCAGAACAGGCCCTTCGGCCCACGATGTTGCACCGACCAGTTAAAAATCTCCTGATAACATTCATGCCAACCTATGCACCTCTCCCTGGTCACCATAGCCGCTCATACTCCCCCCATACCAAGTTATGCCCCTCTACACACTCCCATGGACTTTTATAGCCCCATGCCAACTTAGTTTGTCTTTGTTAAACATTCAGTCATGGAAACTCTCAGGCTTATTTCTTTTTATTTATTCATTTTATGGGACGTGGGTATCATTGGCTGGGCCTGGCATTTATTGCCCATCCTTAATTGCCCTCCATTTCAGTGGACATTTGAGAGTCAACCACATTGCTGTGGGTCTGGAGTCACATGTAGGCCAAACTGGGTAAGGACAGCAGATAAAGGACATTAGTGAACCAGGTGGGTTTTTACAACAATCAACAATGGTTTCATGGTCATCATTAGACCTTTAATTCCAGATTTTTACTGAATTTAAATTTTAACATCTGCCATGTTGGAATTCAAACCTGGGTCCCTGGAGCACTACCCTAGATCTCTAGATTCTAAAACCAAAAGAGAAAATGCTGGAAAGTCTCAGCAGGTCTGGCAGCATCTGTAAGGAGAGAAAAGAGCTGACGTTTCGAGACCAGACAACCCTTTGATCTCGAGATTCTATTCTAGTCTAGTGACAACTGCACTACACCACTGCCTCGCAGAGTGAAATAGCAAGCAAACTTTTTTTTAACACTTTTGACATTTTTTCTTTAAAGATCTAAAGGGCATAACTTTGAAAAACCTTGACAACTTCCTTTGACAGATGCCTCTGATGGTTTCAACAGATCTCTTTGACAGCTCCCTTTGTTGGGGAATTTGATAGGTGCTTCTCATCATTATTGACAGTTGATTTTGTCAGGTCTGATGACAGTTCCACTGAGCTTGATAATAATGGGTTTATGCACCTTTTACGCACACTAATGCCTATTTTTAACTATTCCAAATGGCACTTCATATCCAAGCAAAGGGCACTTTACATCCCGGAAGATGTGGGGCAGCACGGTGGCACAGTGGTTAGCATTGCTGCCTCACAGCGCCAGGGACCCGGCTTCAATTCCGGCCTCGGGTGGAGTGTGGAGTTTGCACGTTCTCCCCGTGTCTGCGTGGGTTTTCTCCGGGTGCTCCAGTTTCCTCCCACAGTCCAAAGATCTGCAGGTTAGATTGATTGGCCATGCTAAATTAACCAGTATCAGGGAGATTAGTAGGGTAAATATGTGGGGTTACAGTACCTGGGTGGGATTGTGGTCTGTGCCGACTCGATGCACTGAATGGCTTCCTTCTGCACTGATGGGATTCTATGATTCTATGTCCTGGGATCAGGTCCAAAGGGGTACCGTGGATATCTAAACAAATCCACAAAGTTCAGGCCTCTTATCTGGTCTAATATGCAAATATCAGCTTTCACACTCCTGATCTACCAAATTCTCACTTCAGTGGATGAAGCTGATGATTTGAATGGCCAGTTTCATCCATAAGTATGCACACATGAAATGTGCCCAGCCCCCAATACTGTCTCCTGAAAATGGGAATTGTTGTATTTGGGGCAGCATTTAGGATTTTGGGGACTTCCCCTATTTTCGTCCTGATGAAGAGTCTTTCTGGCACAGTGGAAATCTGGGTCGAAGCATAGTTATTCTACTGTGGATTTCATCTAGTCTAACGTGTATTGAATTGATTCTTCTAACTCCCTGCAAAAAGCAAATTCAAACATTTATATCAATACCTTTAGAGCCGCTAATTCTAATTAATCAATTGAGGACTTGCAAAGTTCTTGAGCGGATAACACGTTTGAAAGTCCCTGAAACAAAGTCGAAGTGAATTCATGATTTTTGCTTTGGTTTGGTGAGAATAACTTGTGAGGAAAATGTGGAATTAGTTTATACCATCTGCTTGGTAATATTTAACAGAATACAAGCCTTGTGCAATATAGAAATGCATTTAGCACACTCACATTTGTTCTACCAGGCCAGACAGTAGATATCCTCATTAATTTTTCACGGAGGCAAGAATTTTTCAATGCAGACTGACCTCTGACAATTGCCTGCCTTTTGTAAAATGCGTCTACCATGCCTAAAGAAACGTTAGTGATATTAGATTTAACAATGCCTGCTTGTCTTGATGAGATGTAAATATTTTCATCACAATTATTCGACCTGTTTATTTTCTAATCAAACCTAGTTTTGCATGCAGGATAGATTATACAATGATAAGGTCATTATTTAATTTTATTTGCACAGCCAATATGTTTCACAATAGATGTGCTGCAATTCAGTGTTTCAGTCTGTAATTCCACTCTTCAGCAAATGGGTTTTGAGAATAAAATTGCTGTCTAGTAAACCTACAACATTTTTTAGTTCAAAAATGTTTAACCTGGATTTATGTTGGTAACTATGCTGAAACTTTTCAACTATAGGTGGCAGTAAGTAACTAATTACATGTCCTAAAATGTTCTTTATTAATTCTACTTTCATTTTTAATGTTGCTAGATGTTTTGAGCAATGTTCAGTAATTGCAATGGTGTTGTACATTTACTTTTGTCTGATTTTGTAGTATTGGACAGCCAAAATGAGTACAGTGCTGATTTTGGTACCATTAACATACCTAGCGGACTATATTGGAAGACTTTGTAGTCAAATTATGGGCAAGTTCTGCTTTTTTAAAAATAGCCTTTTGGCAAAGGTCATTTAATTTCAAAGAAAATATGCTGTTTAGAATATGTTCAGAAAGTATTCAAGATGTTATGTTACTTAGGAGCAGTTGTTGAATTAAGGACACAAATTCCCCAACAGCTGAGCACATCTGGAGTTTTACACGACTTTATTCATGTTCAAAAAATTTCATTTGTTGTTTTCTCTCTCTTTTACTTAATTGATCCGAGCAAGACTCTCAAAATTCCTTTCTCCATCCGTGTATTATTTGCAATCGGTTTTTGGTGCATGTTACCATTGGTTTACATTTTAAAAAGAAGCAATATAAATTTAAAGATTAAACTCACCTTTTCAGGCTTATTGTCAAGTTGAATGGAAAAATTCCAATCAACTTTCTTGTTTTCTTCTATGTAATTTGCAAGCTGTAAACATGCACACTCACAATGCACTCTAAACACTAAAATATTACAATGCCGCCACTCTAGTGTTGTTGAGTATAATTTCACTGCTAGCACATTGAAATGAAAAGCTTTTAAAATATGCAATAGCATATGTAACAAAGCCTGTCATCTTGCAAAGTGTAATACATTTCAATGGTGCATGTGAAATTGCTCATAATCCTCCCTCACAACATTGCCAATGCAACATCTAGTTGCAGAATGAATCATGTTTATATTATAGTATTCCAAAGTTAGTTTCAGAGCAGACAGTGGCTTTAGATTTTTTAAAAAATCAAGATTATACTCGGGGAAGAAAGGCTGCAACTAGCGCTGGCATGGTGTTCTGATTTCCTCCCTGTTTTCAGTTCGATTGAAGCTGAATATTAGAGAGTCCTTGAGAATATTCAGCCAATATCTCCCACATAGAATTTATAACTGCATGCAGACTTTTAAAAGGGAACAAAGAAAAATTATTGGCAAGGTGATGCAGAAAGGGGTAGTGTGTTCCTCTTCTGGGTCAAGGTGCCCCTCCTTGAATGCAGTAATAGGAACATTGCTGACATTTTTTTTAAAGCTGCATTCTACACTATTGCATATAAGATCTGCATTGGTTACATTTAATTGTGTCTCTATCTCACTTGAAGATAAAACTGCTAGTTTGCATTCATAAAATCACACCTCCACCCCCAAGTTTTTCAGAAATTCTAACAGCAACTCTCCCCAGAGGAAGTTATTCCCCACCTCTCCCTTTTAATCAGTTGGTATTCTGATGCATTTCCATTCATTCTTTCCTCAGTCAATTTGTTACTGAATGATGGATGACTAATTAAAATGAGATTTTTTTCCCTTTATAGATGTAACAGCTGTGAAAGCCAATGAGATGCAGCAATTAATTGTTATCTATCGAATGCTAATGACATTAAAAGAGAAAGAAATGCCTAATATGTCGTGTTTTCCTCATACTGGGAGGAAACATGTATCTTTTTTAGCTGTTTTCAATTAAAGTATTACTTTTTGAACTTAACGCACCCCATCAATGCTCTTTGTTTAATCCTTTCTGAAGCAATAAGTTCCAATCTGTCCATTAGATTACGATGAATTAAAAAATTGATGCCTGATGCAAACTTTGGTAGTTTTCCCTTGTCAGATATTGAATTCTGTTCTCATATGGCAGTGGAGAATCCTAATTGCTGTAAATATACACCAGGAGTTGCCTTGGAGAGGATTGTCTTTACTTGTGCTATAATGTACTGAATTGTTTCCTACTGTAAACTCACCATATGCGCACAGCATGAAGACTATTCATTCCAGCACTGTACCAGACATTGAAGATGAACTTTATCATGGTGAAAGTCGCTGCAGTTTATTTGGATTATATTGCTCAATTCAATGTTTGCTCCAACTTTGATATTGAGTTTTATACAAGTTGATGTGCAACTTGTATTTCTGTCCATTTTGTGGCTCTATAGGCGGAAGAAATATTTGATATGTTTTGTTGATATGCTTGTTCAATTAGAATTGCAGAAAATAAATCAAATGAAAAATGTTACCTGTAATCACTTTAGTTTATTTCTCAGAGTTTGAATCAACTCTCTAAGGTGTTGATGTTGAGGCTTTTGTAACATTTACATGTCCTAGTCTAAAGTGATGTCCTGGAATTATCATTTCCACCAGTGGCCCAAAAGGGAAATGATTCCTTTGAGTCTGCAGTTTCTATGGCAAGATTCCAACAAAAGCTGTGACCGATACCTTCAGGATTGAATACCTTACATGAATACAAGAATTGGGGCCTTTAAAGGGCCGTTGTCAATTGGCGAGACCACCACTGAAATCATCAAAGGCATGAAGGGATAAATTCCAAAGGAAGTCTTGGAACTTACCTCAACAGCAACAACTCCCCTCCTGCCACCACATGCCAATCGGAGAGGGGCATGGGAGATCCACCCATTGCCTCTCAACCATTATTAAAGCTCCAGTCCTAATGGGGAGAGTTCAAGCAAAGCCAGGGCATGTCCCATTTTGTAGATCTCCCTCACCAGCTGTTTTGATGCATGTCTTTCCAGCCTCAGAAATTTTGGGGCTAATGCCCCTTTAGACACTGAGCCCATCTTACATTCACCATTTACATTTCCAATTGCCAAATTATAGACACAAAATGTTTCATCATATTGATGGACCAAGACATGGTTTTCTAGTTTACTTAGCTCTCAAAATAAATCACCTTAAAGTTAAAGTTTATTTATTAGTTACAAGTAAGGCTTACACTAACACTGCAATGAAGTTACTGTGAAATTCCCCGAATCACCACAGTCTGGCGCCTGTTCAGGTCAATGCACCTAACCAACATGTCTTTCAGACCTGAAATTTCCTTGGAAAATAAATTAGAAAAGATTAAAGGTGCAAATGTGGGGTGGTAGTTCTGGGGGGTGAGGTATCTCTGAGGATTTTAAAAAGTTAATTATTGAAATCCAGTTTCATCTATATTGGTTGTATTTGCGGTTTGTCCTACTTGTTTTAACATTGGTTTTCTAGGTTCATGGGTTTATAGCTGAGAATTAAAGTGATTTGTTTTTTTGGCACTCTGTGCAGCTTATGTCATTTCCGAAACATTCAGTAGGGTGGTGTGCACAGGCTTTTTAAAATAAAAGCTTACTTCTTGTGTTGTATTTCCTGAACTATTGAATCGAATGATGTAAATCTCAGCTTGTGATAAAAGGGCACTTGCAAACTTAATGGTTGATTTGAACTCTGCCTGTCATGCAGATACTAGTCAGGTGGGCAGTTAAAATCTCCTAAAAGACTTAGCTCCAATGTCCCATTCCCCTCTCATAAGCAAGTTTAACACTCCAAAGTGAGCAGGCAGGTAGATCACCTGCTGTAAACTGGCCAGGGTGTGAGGTGGGGGAGTGGGGGGCTGGGGTGTGGGGGGCTGGGGGACCCCCCCTTAACATACAAACCACGCTCTCATTACATCATCAAGGTCTATTTGCAATTTTAACCACTGGGATGAATTAAGAAATTGGCATGATTTTACCACCAACTGAAACCAGAAGATGAGTTCAAGCCAGAAGAGGACCAAAGGGTTAAGTTTAAAAAAAAATCTTTTTCAAACTTTCCTTGTGTGGAACAGGAGTGCTCTTCTAGGCCCCAGAATGAAAATACAGCACACAACCAACTTCCCCCAACCAACCTGACTCAACTACCCCAACCTTTGCTGGCTAACAGGGGCCCCCCAACACGCTCTCTGAAACTTAACTGAAGACTGGCAACCATTGCGGCATGGTAGCATAGTGGTTAGCACTGCTGCTTCACAGCACCAGGGACTCGGATTCGATTCCCAGCTTGGGTCACTGTCTGTGCGGAGTTTGCACGTTCTCTCCGTGTCTGCGTGGGTTTCCTCCGGGTGCTCCGGTTTCCTCCCACAGTCTGAAAGTCGTGCTGGTTAGGTGCACTGACCCGAACAGGCGCCGGAGTGTGATGACTGGGGGAATTTCACATTAACTTCATTGCAGTGTTAATGTAAGCCTTGTGACTAATAAATAAACTTAACTTTAAGTTTTTCTGCCTCCTAACCACCTGTTTTGGGCTGACGAGTCCTGCTAATTAAGTCACCCCAGCCTCATGCTACTGAGGTTAAGATGGGGGTAGGGATCTGTCATCATCTTAGCTTTCGCCTGCCCGAATCCCAGCCTGAGTTGATATCAGGGCTATACCAACAATTACCATAGACGCTGATGCGCGATATAACTCACGAGGCTAGAGGTACTCGGGGAAATAAAGGCTTTTATTGACTACAATAATAGAGCTACCATATATAATACACGATCCCAGACTAAAGGGTCCCAGACAGAGCAGTGACCTTTATACCTCTCCCAGAAGGCGGAGCCCGACTGGGATGTACCATAAGAACTATATTACAGGTAGAACAGCCCAACCCTAATCCCAACAGTAACATGTAGAACAGCCCAACCCTAACCCCAACAGTAACATATATACAGACTCATAGTACTGGCCAGACCCTGGCTCAGCACTACCTGGTGGGAACCAACAATGGTTCACCACAGACGCTTAGCTGTTTCTCTATTCCTCGTTTTCCACAAGAACTTGAAGGATATTATCAAATGTATTAGACTTTTTGCTGACCATTTATCCTCTGCGTGGTAAGCAACTCTCTATCTGAAAGATGAGTAATTATTGAATCAATTCTACTCAATGTTGCCATCTTTCACAATAAAAAGCTAAGCCCAAGATTATGTTTTCATTTATTCTTCATTAGGTGAGTCAGTCCCATTGCTTGCATTCTTTACAATACTCTGAAATAAACATAGTATTAGAGATAGTTATACAATGTTGCACGAACAGCTTATTTAAAATGAGAATTCAAAATCCGCAGAATCTAGAATAAAATGCTGCGTATAAAATTTGTAATCATTTGGGGAAATCTAGAAAACTTGTGCTTTAATCTATGCACCCATTAGCTACCACTGTCTTATATTATTGACCACTCATATTAAGCAAAACATTTATTTAAAAATGACATTTTTTCTTCAGACATATATAACCAAAAATAAAATTCTAACAAATCATATTGTAACAAGAAAACATTCTCGTAACAGCCACTATAACAATTTTGCATCCACTCAACTTATATCCTTAAAGCACTCTTTTTTTTCTCTTTAAAATAGGTTTGATTCAAACCACTTTACCCAGTGGCATTAGTCAGATGGGCTAGCAAAGCCTCCTCTTTATTGAGGCTATGGTCTTTCTGCTCCTGAGCTTGACTGGTCTCTGCTTCCTGAATTCTCACTGAGTTGGAGCAACGGTTTCACCATTGCCTCTAACATATCAATTCACTACCACAGTTTCTGACTGACTAGAATGGCAGCTCCCAGTCTCCACTGTTCTGCATCAGTGTGAGATTCCCTGAGTTAGCACAGGTTGTGGAATTTAGCGAGGAACAAGAGCAGGAGGCAAATGTCCATTTAAGACTCTTAGGGCTGTGGAAAACATCAGAAACCAACCTGAACAATTTTGTTGTACATCTACCAGTGTGTATGCATAAGATTAATTTTACATTTCCACTGAATAATTAACATAGGCTTACCTGTCTCGAAAGGAGACATTATATGAATTACTCATAATTGCAACAGATGCCTAATTTTGAAATAATGAATACATTGCAAATATTGCTTGGGGAGACTAAACAGTCTGCTGGATCTTATAAGATTTTGTGCAATCTTTGCAGCATTTCCATTTATGGGATTCATCCCATCGTAGGATTGTTGCTGGGCACAGCAGGAACACAAGCTAAGCAATGCTTCAGTTTGTTATGTACTCCCTAATTCACAAGTTAATTAGCAAGGATTTTTTAAAAAATTATCTACGCATGAAAATGTAGTTATTTGTCTTAACCTCAGCCTCAGCCTTCCCATCAGAGCAGAACATCCTCGTTTGTGGTTTATCTCATTTCTTTGGTGAGAACTTGTATATTGTTGCAGTTTAACTCATGATAACTGTCGCCGTAGAGGGCAAGCTGTACCATAACAAACTGGCGTTCCCAGCCAATCGTAATGTGACTACTGGCCTGTTACATGCTGGAATCTAATTTGTGAGATAGCACAATGCAGCTGGGGCAGGTCATATTTTTAGGGTGAAACACAAATGTTTTAAAAATTCTGACGACCTTTCACATAAATTAGATTTTGTTCTTATTTGAGTAAAGAAAAATGGACCATATTTTATTACCATGTAAAATATATCAAATACTTTCAAATCATGGAATATAAATATTCTGGGATATAAAATCCTTCTAAATATATTCAAAATTCAAAGGGAAATGTTTTAACACTTTCAATACCACATTGATCTAGTGTTCGTTTGAACTTTTCCTGAATGCTATTTTATGTTATTAATTAAGCTGAGGGATGCCAGTTTATTACACACTGAGTGTTGGCAGCAAGTTTATCCTCATGGTAAAGCACAGAGTAGACCAGGTTGAGAGTAAAGACTATGCGCTCTAACCTGATTTTGGACCTTGACACAGCCTCTGAAGCATCTCCTACTGTACCATCGTGACATTTTCCTGTCCTGTAGCCATCATCCTGGCAAACCATTGGAGTGAAAATTAAAAGTTAATGCTGAAATATGGATTTTTTTTGTACTTTGTACTTAAGCCAGTTAGGAACCAGGTTACATCTGCCCAGATGTAGTCAGTAGAGAGAAGTAATTTCTTTGGTCTGGATTGAATTTAAATGTTAGGTCCAGCATCAGAAGTGAAGGAACAATGTACAACATAGTGATAGAACCCAAGATCATTTTCATGGTCTTACACGCACTTAATTTCCATTTAACGTTTGCTGACTATTTGTCTATCCTTGTTTGAGTACAATAATTCAAGTAATTTTTTTGTAAAATTAAATTCGTTTGAAGAAATCTAGATTTGGTCTATCCGATTTTTAACTTCAAATAGATTCACTTTTTATATCCATAACTTTATTTCAATAGGACACATTATAATTTTGACATGATTCTTGTTGATACAGGTACATTATTTTTTGCAAACTTTTACCCTTAATAATCATAGAAACCCTACAGTGCAGAAGGAGGCCATTCGGCCCATCGAGTCTGCACCGACCACAATCCCACCCAGGCCCTACCCCCACATATTTTACCCGCTAATCCCTCTAACCTACACATCTCAGGAGTCTAAGGGGCAATTTTTAACCTGGCCAATCAACCTAACCCGCACATCTTTGGACTGTGGGAGGAAACCGGAGCACCCGGAGGAAACCCACGCAAACACGAGGAGAATGTGCAAACTCCACACAGACAGTGACCCGAGCCGGGAATCGAACCCGGGAGCTGTGAAGCAGCAGTGCTAACCACTGTGCTACCGTGCCGCCCTGTTTAATGGTGGTAGTAAGGCTGGTTCTACACGGCAAATCTAAATCTGATGTGATTTGTGTGTTCAAGTTATTCTTGATCTGACAATTTTTGTGCAGTCGAACTGTTGTTAGGGCTTCACTTCTCTGTCTGGGAATGGAACATTTCTGAGTCCTTGGTTGTCCTTGGCTGGGGCAGCTGTGTGTCGTGGGTTTAGATTATCTTGAAACAGATCGTGGATCTATATGAGCTTGGGAAAAGTTAGCATCCGATTTTGTGATTTAATTCCTGAATATGTTTTTTTCAAATATTTGTCCTGCATATTCAGTCAGATTACTGATTCGTTGAAGACAGGGAGAAGAATAGCCAGATGCTATTAACATCATATTGCTGTTTTTTGAAATTCTTTAACTTACATTAACTGCTGCAATTTTAGGGAAGCTGTTGAATCACTTGAGTTACTTGTTTAGTTTGTTTTCTTTAACTGCAGAATAAAGTGTTATTGCAATAAAATTACTCAAACAGCAGGAATAGCTCTGTAATTATAAGCATAAGATAAAGTAGACATCAAAAATATATTAAAATAAATTCGAACACCGTTCCTGTACTTGCCTCATTGTCATCTTTCTTTTTATGTTATTTAAATATAACTCAATTCTTTTTTTAATTAATATGCTCGATCATAGCTTTTTCCCCTACCATTAAAATAATTTATTAATTTCCATCCACATCCGTTTTGATGTTTAACTTTGAGATGGAACCAATAGTTTTTAATGAAATTGGATTTTGTTGACTGTAAACAGATTTTAATGGTCATTAGCACCAGCTGAGCAAAAGCCTAGATTCTTCAGGTTAACATGGTTTTTTATTGCATGAATAACTTGGTGCAATCGCTGATGTGAAAATCACAGCCAAAATAAGAAGTGTTGCTGCCAATGAGTAAACCTCTGTACTCAAAATCTTACCCCCGCTACATCCTGATCAGAGCCAGCATTCAACTCCAATGTCAACCCCCCCCACTTCACACCCCCCCCACCCCCCCGTCGCCTCAGATTGGATCCAGCATTCACTCTGATAAATGCAAATTACTGCGGATGCTGGAATCTCAAACAAAAACAGAAAATGCTGGAAAATCTCAGCAGTCTTATGGCATCTATGGTGAGAGAATAGAGCCAACGTTTCGAGTCTGGATGACTCTCCATCAGAGCTTCAGATTCACACTGAAGCCGCCCCCTCAGTCCCCTGCGGTCATAGGCCTCTTCCCTTCCTGCCCCTGATCATTGGTCCCTTCCCCCCTTCCATCCGTATTATCGGCTCCTATTCCCCCTCCCCACAATCATTGGTCCCTTCCCTCCTTCCCCTCCCTCCCTCCAATCAGAGCTAACCTCCCCCTTCTCCCCCCAACTCCAACGGCCATTGCCGACATCTCCTATCGTCCGTTCCAGCCCACCACCACATATAAATGAATCCCCCATGAGGCTCCCACCAGTGTTTGCCCCTTGGCACAGGTTCGCACAATGAGGTTGGCATGGACATGGTGCTAACCTGGCAGTGACAAGGGGCAGTGCCAAGGGGCATTGCCAGGCTATTGTCTGGTCATGTCCATCTCCTCTGGGGGCTACACTCACCTTTGCAGCCCCGAGATGGATCCCCACAAAGCATTTACATCTGGGTGAACCTGTTGTAAACCGTGCTGATGTAACGTGACGTTAGTGTGATTTGAAAATATGGGGTGGGGTCAATATCTGGTGAGGGGGTGTGCTGATCATATTAAAATGTATTAAATATATGTAAATCAGGTTCACTCCTGTTATGGGTGAGAATCTGATGACGTTGCCAACAAGGGGTGGGGATGATCCAAAATCATGATCTCGTCAGCAATATCTGTGACTTGCAGATCTTGAGCTCCCGCTGGCATTCCTGCGGATGGCAGGAGTGGGCTCAAGACTGCCCCAACTGTATGTACTGTGATAAATCAATTCACGTGTGGTGAAGGGCTAAAGGCAAGGGCAGCTCAGAGAATGTACTTAAAGAAAACTAAATGAGAATCTAAAATTATTCAATGTTATTTGTAGCTAGTACTGTGAATAGAAGAATAGAAAGTGGTAAGCAATGGTATTTCTCCTCCGAGTTTGCAGAGAATTAACCTCATGGAATGCAATGGAAATTTAAGATTCTTTGTTTTGAATTTGACTTCATTTTGATTTGATATTTAAGTGTTTGTATTATTTTGCTAATCCACAAAAATCCATAATAATTACAAGGCAGCGGGGTGCTGTTAATTCCTAATTATTTTTTTAAAAATAGTTTCTTTTGGCTGTAAATGGCAGGGAGCACATTGCAAAACAACATTTATTTCCCTGTGTAAATATTTATTCTGCACCCTACTCTCAACACATTTTTTAAAGGTTTGGATTATTTGAACTGAATAAATATTTTGACCTTAGAGTTAAAGATTATTAAATATTTTATTAATATTTCTGATGATTACAAATTTGTTGTCAAGTGACTCCTGTTAGAAAAAGACGATCATTATAAGTTTTATCAATGTTTCATAATTTGTATGGTGTAATGGCTTAAATTGTATTTTCTTTGATTTGATTTATTATTGTCACATGTATTGGAATACAGTGAAAAGTACTGTTTCTTGCGCGCTATACATATCGTTCATAGCATACCGTTCATAGAGAAGGAAACGAGAGAGTACAGGATGTAGTGTTACAGTCATAGCTAGGGTGTAAGGAAAGATCAACTTTCAATTCTGTTCCTTTGAACTTGAAATGATTTGGCATGATAATCTGATTGAGCTATCCAGCAACATACATCAGGAATACAACCTGCCCTTATGGGCAAGAATTGTAGATAACTATATTATCCAACATGATTTAGGAACTGTTTACGCGCATGTATACATAACTAACCAGAATGCTACATCACTCGCTATTGAACCACATGCATTGTTGAACCAATACTGTATCAGTCTGCAACACATGGTGTAATCTGAGAAATACATTCAAAGAAAGCTTCAGCGTTTGTGAATAAAGGTGTCACTATTTCTAACTTCTGTGAATATTTAATATGAATGGATCTCCATGCCATAGTTCAAGGTATATGTGTCAGCATGGATTGAAAACTGTCTATCACATAGAAAACAGAGAGTTGGAATAAATGTGTCCTTTTCAGAGTGGAAAGATGTAGCTAGTGGAGTACTGCAGGGATCAGTTCTTGGCCCGCAATTGTTCACTATTCATATCATTGACCTGGAGGAAGGAACAGAATGTCAGGTTTCCGTATTTGCCAGTGATGCGAAGATAGGTTGAAGGGCAGGTTGTGATGTGAATGTTGCGATTCTGCAACGGGATATAGATAGATTGGATAACTGGGCGAAAACCTGGCAAATGGAGTTTAATGTGGGGAAGTGTGAGATCATGCACTTTGGTAGGAAGAATCAAAAGGCAGATTATTATCTAAATGGAGAGAGACTGCATGTGAGTGAAGTACAGAGGGACCTAGTTGTTCTCGTGCACTAATCACAAAAAGTTAGCAGGCAGCATTTTGGCCTTTATTCCAAAGAGGTTGGAGTTTAAAAATAGGAAGTTTTGTTGCAATTATACAGGGTGTTGGAGAGGTCTCACCTGGAATGCTGCGTACAGTTTTGGACTCCTTACCTAAGTAAAGGATATAATAACATTGGAGGCTAATTAAAAATTGGCAAGTCATGTTGCAGCTTTATAGAACCTTAGTTAGGCCGCACTTGGAATATAGTGATCAATTCTGGTCGCCACGCTACCAGAAGGATGTGGAGGCTTTGGAGAGGGTACAGAAAAGATTTACCAGATGTTGCCTGGTATGGAGGGCATTAGCTATGAGGAGAGGTTGGAGAAACTTGGTTTGTTCTCACCGGAACGACGCAGGTTGAGGGGCAACCTGATAGAAGTCTACAAGATTATGAGAGGCATGGACAGAGTGGATAGTCAGAAGCTTTTTACTAGGGGGCACAGGCTTAAGGTGCGAGCGGCAAGGTTTAAAGGAGATGTACGAGGCAGATTTTTTTACACAGAGGGTCATGGGTGCCTGGAACTGTTTGCTGGGGGAAGTAGTGGAAGCGGATACGATAGTGACGTTTAAGGGGCATCTTGACAAATACACGAATAGGATGGGAATAGAGGGGTATGGTCCCCAGAAGGGTAGGGAGTTTTAGTTCAGTTGGGCAGCATGGTCGGTGCAGGCTTGGAGGGCTGAAGGTCCTGTTCCTGTGCTGTAATTTTTTTTGTTCTTTGTTTTTTGTTTGTATTTCTTGGGATTTAGAAGTTTAATTAATAGAGTCACAAGTAGGCTTACATTAACACTACAGTGAAGTTACTGTGAAAATCCCCTAGTCGCCATACTCTGGCGCCTGTTCGGATACACTGAGGGAGAATTTAACATGGCCAACGCACCTAACCAGCACATCATTCGACTGTGGGAGGAAACCGGAGCACCCAGAGGAAACCGACGCAGACATGGGGAGAACATGCTGCAGACTCCACACAGTCAGAGAGAGAGTTTTTAGATATTCCTGCAAAAAAATGGTGATTTCCTTTTTGCAAGCCTCTGGTACTATATCACACAGCTTCAATGTGGGAAACTAGCAGCTGCTTTTCCTCACAGTAGACACCGACAGACAGACACAGGCAGGTCGACAGGAAACCAAATACACTAGTCAGTGTATGCAATTACACCAAGGGTCTTTGAGATGGGATGATAATTATGTTCCTTTGTCCTTACTGGGGATGGAAATTGCCCCTTAAAGAAACACTCTGCTGCCATTCCTGTCAGTAGCTAACTGCACATTCTCAACCATCTTGAGAATTTGTGTCCACTTTAAAATTTAAATTCAATGATGGAATCCAATTTTTCTGTGTATAATTCCATGGTTTTCACCATCATAACAAGTAGCCTGTAAAAGGCAAACAACACCTCACAACCAATGAACATATTGTGATGATACTGTCCACAATCCTGGACATTGGAACACCACAGCAGTGGGTCAGGGGAGCATCTGCAGGTGGACCTTCCAAATTAGGTGTCCTGGAGGGGGGGGGGGGGTCCATGTTCAAGCCTCAGAATGTTCTTGGAGGTCCATCTTCATTCTCAGGTGGTCCTTCTTCTAGTATGTGTGTTCTTGGAGATTTATCTTAATCTTCAGGAGGAACACCTTCTTTCTTCAATGGTGGATCAGTGATGTTGGACACCTTTTCAAGATGGCACCTGGACACGAAGATAGACTATGCAACCAGGCCTGCCCCACCACTGGATAGAGCGTATAACCCCTGGGTGCATAATTAATAAAATCAGGGCCGGAAGATTTGGCGTGGTTTCACACTGGCCTCTGCAGCAGCAAATGCTTAATTTTCCCACCCCTGTCACAACACTTAAGCCACAATGTTACCATCCTGTCCACCATGGGAATCGAAGCAGGCACGGTGGGTGGACCATGGAAAGGTCCATTGACCTCGGGCCGGATTGTACAGTTTCGGGACGAGCGAAGCCGTAAAATTCTACCCGAAGTCTCAAAATGGGAGAATTCTGCCCCCTGGTGCATCAGCCCCAACACCGCACTCCCTTTCCATCATCCCTTACCATGCGATCTAAGAAGGTGTGACACCTGCCCCTTTACCTCATCCCATCTCACGATCCAAAGCCCCAAACACTGCTTTGAGGTGAAGCAGCATTTCACATGCACCATCTTCAATTTAGTCAGCTATATTCGCTGCTCCAAATGCAGTTTCTTCTGCACTGGGGAGACTAAACACAGATCGGTGACTGCTTTGCGGACCATCTTTGTGCAGTCCGCAGACATGACCTCAACCTTGCTGTTGCTTGCCATTTTAACTTCCCATCCTGCTTCCATGCCCACATTTCTGTCTCTGGCCTGCTGCAATGTTCCAGTGAAGCGCAATGCAAGCTGATGAAACATCACCTCACCTTCCAATTAAGTACTTTGCAGCCTTTTCGACTCAACATTGATTTCAACAAATTCAGACCATGATATCTCTTTTCAATTTTGATTTTTTTTCCCAATCCCCCTCCCTACAGGGCCATCAGTAACTTGTTTGCTTTCACAGAGTGCTGACTCTTGTTCCTCTGCCTTACTTTTATGCCACTATTAGTACCTTCTTTAGTCTCAAACACTGCCATTAACACTCCCTTTGCCTTGTGTCCATGACATTCTTGTCAATCTCTCCTGAACTTCCACCTATCCCTGAACTTCTATTCTGCTCCACCTTCTTAAAGCCCCCCTCCAGCTACATATTCCATCACATATCTGTCCCATTCAACTCTGAAGAAGGGTCCTACAAACTTCAAACATTAACTCTGTTTCTCTCTCCACAGATGCTGAATTTATCCAGCATTTTCTGTTTTTATTTCAGATTGCCAGAATCCAGGGTATTTTGCTTTCCTTATGATTTTTATGACCCAGTTGTATGCTAATCAGTGTATTTACCAACTGAGTTAGAAAGGTCCACTGAATACACAAATCCAATGAAGACAGCATGTTGGGAACTATTTCCTAAGTCAGAAAAATAGCCAATTATCATTTGATACTGATATCACAATGCATAACACATTACAATGGTGTTTATAGTACTAACATACTTGATTGACTGTTAAGTGCTTTTGGACATCCTGAAGTTCTAAAGGCAGGCTACATATGCAAGCATTTGTTTTGTTTCAGGATGCCACTTAATTTTTACTTCAGCTGTCAGTTATATTTCTCTTGTATAGTTTTATAAATATTTTATGTTGATTTGCATTTTGAAGTGCGACACCAGTTTTGTGGAATCAGTTATACTGCAGGCAGTGCAACAAGAACTGCACTGGGACTCCCACCTGGACTCGAGATTCAGGACGACATTTTAGAATGCAAAACATGTGTGATTCAAGGCATGACGTGTGGCAAGTGTCGTATGCTTGGGCGGAAAAATGTGACTCTCGACTTAAAATCTCTCAAAACTTTCCATCCTTAGGGTTTTCCTTGTCACTTATAGAATTCCTACAGTGCAGAAGGAGGCCATTCGACCCATCAAGTCTGCACCGACTCTCCGACAGAGTATCTTACTTAGGCCCTATCCCCGTAACCCCATATATTTACCCTGCTGACCCCCTTAACGTACACATTTTGAGATACTAAGGGGCAATTTAGCATGGCCAATCTCTGTAACCCCATGTATTTACCCCATGGATATGACCAATCCACCTAACCTGCACATCTGGGGGAAACCCACGCAGACATGGGGAAAACGTGTAAACTCCACACAGTCACCCAAGGCCAGAATTGAACCTGGGTCCCTGGCATTGAGAGGCAGCAGTGCTAACCACTGTGCCACCGTGCCACCCACTGTGATTACTATGATTAATTAACATCTCTATTAGAGAACCATGTGGCTAAAGGGATAGTAGAAGACAAACCATATAGATCCTTTGTACCAAACAATTTCTAAGTTCCTATGATACTTGGGTGATTATATTTCCATTTGTGGATTTTTTAAATAAAAGTCAAATTTAATAACTTAGTTACTGGTTCCACCGCATTCTGCTGGAGTCTACTGAATTTATTCCAATGTAATTAGCCAGCAAGAAAAAGAAAAAGCCGTAGGGGTAAGATGACCCGAGAATGAATTTAAATAGATCCATTCTGTCTGGAAAGAAAAAAAACAAGGATAAGATAAGATCCCTGGAATGAAGAGCTTGTCGTATGAGGAACGGTTGAGGACTGTGGGTCAGTACTCGTTGGAGTTTAGAAGGATGAGGGGGAATCTTATTGAAACTTACAGGATACTGTGAAGCCTGGATAGAGTGGACGTGGAGAGGATGTTTCCACCAGTAAGAAAAACTAGAACCAGACGGCACAACCTCAAGCCAAAGGGACGATCCTTTAAAACAGAGATGAGGGGGAATTTCTTCAGCCAGAGAGTGGTGAATCTGTGGAACTCTTTTCCACAGAAGGCTGAGGAGGTGAGGTCATTGAGTATCTTTAAGACAGAGATAGATACGTTCTTGATTAATAAGAAGATCAGGGGTTATGGGGAAAAGGCAGGAGAATGGGGAAGAGAAAAAAATCAGCCATGTTTGAATGTTGGAGCATACTCGAGGGGCCAATTCTGCTCCTATGTCTTATGATCTTATGGTCTAAGATGAGGAGAGAGGTGATGGGGAGAAAGCAAAAGGACAGAAAATAGTAACACAGAAAAAAATGCACGAGGAATGGCTGAAGATTCCAGTTCAATGATCTACTGGCACCAAATATTGATGAAAAAGCTTATCCAAAAGCAATAAACTGCCGACAGCACATGAATGTTGGCTGACACTCTACAACACAGAAAAGCCATTGGCAGCTCAGCTCAGTCTCTCGAATCAACTGTGCTGCACAATTGCTTGTGAAATATTCAGTAGCAGACTTACATTTTGTGGGGCCCGGTGCTCACCTTCATTTCTGGGACTCCCTCATGACATCATGCCCCATCTCCAATGACATCATGCCCCACCCTCAATTACATCATGTCCCACTCCAATGACATCACACCTGCCCCCAATGACATCATACCCTGTCCCCGATGGCATCATGCCCCACCCTCAATGGTGTCACGTCCCCATCCCAATTACATTTTCATTTCAAATGCTAAATACTGATTGGTCACTTAGCCAATGTTCACCCCTCGAGAATTAATGGGAATTGTCTGCTCAGATCAATATTTTACACTTCCAATTAATATTGCTGAATGTGATGGTGTAAACATTTATAAGCAGGACAAAAAGCTTCCTCAAAAGCAACTTGTGCTGGTAGATGCTTGCTCATTTATGTAACTTAAAGCCAGGCTACAATATAAGATGGAAAATAAAATTGGGGCGGAATTTTCTGGCAGTTCACGCCAACGGAATTCCTCTGGTCCCGCTACAGTGAATGGAGATTTGTCTGAGTGCCAAATTCTCCGTCCTTCCCTGCAGTGGCGGCAGGGCGTCAACAGCCAGAAAATTCCAGCCCAGGTTTTTGAAAACAATTAAAATCCATTTTATTATGTTTTTTTCCATTGTGAAATCTCTAAACTCAAATCCTGTTGTTTCCCACTTTAAATTATTTGAATATTCTTTCCTAAAGCAAAAGTAGTTTGAACCTTATTTTTTTGAAGAGAGTTCAGTTGTGCAAATACATATTATTTGGAGTGACAGGTAGGGCACAGCCCAGTTTTTAGATATCAGTAGCATTAGAGAGCCTTACAAGGTGAGGAAAAGTCAGAATAAAGATCATAAGATATAGGAGCAGGATTAGGCCATTCGGCCCATCAAGTCTACTCCGCCATTCAACCATGGCTGATAAGTTTCTCAACTCCATTCTCCCACTTTTCCTTTGTAACCTTTGATCCCTTTTGTTGAATTTAAAATCAGCTCTTACCTGGTGGGATGAAGAGGGGCCCTTGGACCCTGCCCTCTCTGACTGGGATCCTCCTCACCTATTCCTTCATAAACCAGCATTGGTTGATAGAAGAAGTCAAAGGCTGGTCTGGGAGCTAGTCACATTTGAGAGGCTCAACATTCAAGGAGGAAGCAGGATTATAAACAAGTGGACCATGTAATGACTACATTTTTAATCTTTATCCAAGAACATCGCTCCAAGAGTGGCTGACACTTCATTCAAACCCCCTATCAGTTCCAGCCATCGTAAATGACAGCAGATATTGTGCTGCAATCTTAAAATTCCCATCATACCTTGCAGCTTCTTCATTTGTCCACAGAAGTCTGTACCAGATAAGTAAAATCTTTCTGGCATTGTGAGGTGAAGACACATGGGTTCCATGAAGATTTGTTACTTGGGAAGGAATACAGAGCACCAGTCTGTAAAGTATGTGCCAACATTTACTACTCCCCAAGAGTAAACTGGTAGCCAAGTTCTAGCTGAATGGACTGACTTTTAGAAACATCTTCTCTGGCTCTGTTTTTGTATTTCACCATCTCAAAGATTTTTCCCATTTCTTTATCTTTTCTGGTTTCTACATGCTTTGTAGTAGTGATGGAAACTCTGCATTATTGTAAATCTCTGGTGGTTCTGATGATTGTGTTCTTCTCACTTTACCCAATCTGGCTGCAGGTTGATAAACACCAGATTCTGGGGTTTCTGGAACCACATTGACAGGTGCTGGTGCTGGAGTTATCTTGTTCCAGGGCCCATCTGTTTCGTCTCCTTCTCTATACAAGATATTTACCATCTTCATCCTGATCTTTTAATTCTTCTCATCATCATCTTCCTCTATTTCATCACTGATTTGCAAGGCATGGATTCTCAAGCCACTGTAATCACCTTCCAGGTGGTTCTTCTGTATTCGATTTCTCTCACAATAAACAATAACATTAGCTTTCCTAATTACTTGCTGGACTTGCTTACTAATGCTTTGTGATTCATGCACTAAGACACCCAGATCTCTCACCATTTCAATAATAAGCTTCTTTTTATTCGTCCTGCCAAAATGGACAATTTCACATTTTCCCATATTATACTCCATTTGCCAGACTTTTATTCACTCACTTAACCTATCTATATCCTTTGTAGCCTCCTTATGTCCTCTTCACAACTTATTTTCCTACCTATCTTTGAATGATCATCAAATTTAGCAACCATACCTTCAGACCCTTGAACCAAGTCATTTATGTAAATTGTAAAACGTTGAAGCCCAGCGCTGATCCATGTGGTGCAACACTTGTTATATCCTGCCAATCAGAAAATTACCCATTGTTATGCCTACCGCACAGTCTGATTTAACCCTTATACAGTGGACAAAAAATTGCGAGTAGACTTCTTGTTAGTACAACCAATATTTATTTAAAACACACAATCAATAATGTGTGGGTCAGCCGTTAGCTCAAAGGTTGTGATTTTATTTGCGATTTCAGCCAATTGTGCCACCGTAAACGGGGTCGTGTAGGTAATTGCTGGGCCCTGAGACTCTCCTACCCGACGTTCAGTCGTCACCGGATGCATCGTACTGGAGGTGAATCTGGGGGCGCGGTGGGTATGACGTCCCCTGGGAAAGAAGGTGGTGGACCCCAATCCTCGGTTCGCGTAACGTACAGCTTAGCATTCTCCTTTAACTCTCCCCAATCTGCATCCTCTATCTCCTGTTCCTCTACTGTCCCGAAGGTACACATAAATCCGTTTTGAACCGATAATAGGGATTCCAGCTGTGAAATTTCTCGCTGGCATTTGGAGTGGTCAGCGGTTGCCTGTCTCTGTTCTTTACTGGTTTGATGTAGCGCTTTTATTGCCACCTGCAGATCAGTGCACTTAGCTTCTAATTGTGCTACCGCCCGCTCGGCTTCACTTTTGGCCAAGACAGCGCTCTGGGCGGCTTGGCAGGCTGTCTCATGCTGGGTTTGAAAACTGCCCAGATGTAATAAATTTGCCAGGTTGGTTCTTAATTCCTTTACCTCTCTGTCCTTTTCAGCTTTTATTTGCTCTATCCTCTCCTGCTGCTGTTCCTTTAGTTTCTTAATCTCCTCCTCCTTTTCCTCCTGTGCCCGCTTTGATTCCTCCAGTTCCTTATGAACTGTGTTTAATTCCTTTTCTGTTCCTAGCAGCTGTCCGAAGCAGCTCACAATGGCAGTCGCGTTCTCACATTTGCCTGCCCGCTTTCCCTGAACTTTCCTCAGATTGTCCCAATACTTCTGTCCTAGGGATCCCAGTCCCGTCTCAGTATTGGCACAAGGTTCTGCCCATAGGGGCCACCCTTTCTTCTCAATATATTCTCTGATTTTTGTTTCCCATATGGGACACTTCTCTGCGCTGTTTCCTGCCATTCTACATTCAACAAGGGGACAAGGGGTAGGGAGTTGATCGGATTGCGGGTACGGCTTTAGGCTATGTTCCGGTCCTAATCACTCCGGATTCTAATGCAAACCTACGGAGTTTACCCTATCCTCCTTGTTAGTAACAATGCATGCACAATGAACAATTTCCCGAAAGCAGTAATTTGTCCAATAAGGAGTTTACACCTGTTGGCTCTGAGTTTTAAATCAATATAGATTCTGTGGGATTCGATATCGGAGCAACAAAGTTACTTCTTGTCGATGTCCCACCAGCGTCGCCAATTTGTTGTGCCTGCCGCACAGTCTGTTTTAACCCTGCTACAGTGAACAAAGAATTGCGAATAGACTTCTTATTAGTACAACCAATATTTACCTAAAACACACAATCAATAATCACCACCCAACCAACAATAAGTTATCTTACAGAAATACTAAAGTTCAAGTCCAATACAAGACCTTGACTTAACTTTGCGTGACTGGCAAGCACCCAAGCAGATGTTGGCCTTTATCTGTGCGCTGATCTCTGTAGTTCTCTGCGTGGTCTGGTCCTTTGGTCTGGTCTGGCACTCTGGCTCTGGTCTTCCTTCCTTCTCGGGTGTGGCGGCTCTCCTCGTGCTGGTCGTTACTGGCGATGGTTACCGTTGTTGTAGCTCGTTCGTGGGGTCAGAGAGAGAGAGAGAGCTTCTTCTGTTGTGCAGCACCTTTTATCCCTCCTTGGTTTTGTGTCCTTTTGGGTGGTCGCCTGATTCTTGCCAATTGATCAGGGCTTGATCACTCTGATCGATAAGAGTCCAATCAGGTGCTGCCACACCGATCTCTGGGTGTGTACCCAACGGCCATGTTTGTAGGTGCTGGAGGCACGTAGGTCACATACCTCCCTCCCAAATAAGGGGTTAATGCTCCCCTTTGTCTGGTAAACAAGTATGTTTGACCAGAGAGTGTCCATTGTCTTTGTGATGGCCTACCTCCTGTATATTCAGTCGTCTGAGCTGCAGCCTGTTTATCTCTGTCTTTTAAACTGCAGCCTGCTGTTTCAGTGCTTGTCCAATTGTCCCAGAGTGCTTTATAAATCGCCATTTTAGGTGGCCCATTTGGCCGGCCACACCATTTATGCTTTTTATACTTTTGGTCTGTTAGCTAGCCAATTTCTATCAATGTCAATATGTTACCCCATACACCATAACAAGATGGTGAAGGGTACAGATAGGGTGAACAGTGGGAAGCTTTTTCCCAGGTCGGAGGTGACGATCACGAGGGGTCACGGGCTCAAGCTGAGAGGGGCGAAGTATAACTCAGACATCAGAGGGACGTTTTTTACACAGAGGGTGGTGGGGGCCTGGAATGCGCTGCCAAGTAGGGTGGTGGAGGCAGGCACGCTGACATCGTTTAAGACTTACCTGGATAGTCACATGAGCAGCCTGGGAATGGAGGGATACAAACGATTGGTCTAGTTGGACCAAGGAGCGGCACAGGCTTGGAGGGCCGAAGGGCCTGTTTCCTGTGCTGTACTGTTCTTTGTTCTTTGTTCTTTGTTCTATAACCTTTTAAGTTCTGCAATAACCTTTGATAAGGCATCTTATGAAATACCTTCTGGAAATTTAACTACAGTACATCCACAGTTCCCCTTTACCCAAAGCACATTTGACTTCCTCCAAGAACTCCACTAAATTGGTTAAACATGATTTCCCTCTCACAAAATTATGTTGACTCTGCCTAATTACCTTGAATTTATCAAAACAACCTGCTACAATTTTAACAATAGCTTCTAACATTTTCCCTACAACAGTGTCAAACCAATTGGCCTGTACTTTCTTGCTACCTGCCCCCCTCCTTTTTTGAATGAAGGAGTTACATTTCTTCTTTTCCAATTTAAATAAACCTCTCCCGAATCTAGGGAACTTTGGAAAATTAAAACAAATTCATCAACCATCTCACTAACCACTTTGAAGTCAATCAGGACCCAAGGATTTGTCAGCCCACAGCTCCCACAATTTGCTCAGTACCACTTCCCTCGTGACAATAATTTTCCTGAGTTCTCCTTTCCTTCCATTTCCTGATTTCCAGCTATTTCTGCACAATTATATGCTTTTTCTTTAAGTTTAATACGATCTTTAACTTTTTTAGTTCGCCACACATGGTGGATCTGCCCCTTGGAATTTTTCTTTCACATTGGAATGTATCTATTCTGCTTATTCTGAAATATCACTTTAAATGCCTGCTGCTGCATCTTGCATGGCCTATCCCTTAACCTAATTTTCCAGTTGACTTTAGCTTGTTCTGCTTTCATGTCCTCATAATTGCCTTTAATTTTAAAGTACTTGTCCTGGACCAACTCTTCTCTCCCTTCAATTGAAAGTTTTAAAAGTTTTTTAAAAAGTTTATTTATTAGTCACAAGTAAGGCTTACATTAACACTGCAAAGAAGTTACTGTGAAATTCCCCTAATCGCCACAGTCTGGCGCCTGTTCAGGTCAATGCACCTAACCAGCATGTCTTTCAGACTGTGGGAGGAAACTGGAGCACACGGAGGGAACCCACACAGACACAGGGAGAACAGGCAAACTCCACACAGACAGTGATCCAAACCAAGAACCGAACCTGGGTCTCTCGTGCTGTGAGGCAGCAGTGCTAACCACTGTGTCACCATGCTGCCCATTTTTGAATGTAATCTTCAATCATATTATGACCACTGCTACTTAGAGGTGCCTTCACTACAAGGTCAATAATTAATCCTATTTTGTTGCACATATAGTACTGCCTGCTCCTTGGTTTCAGCACAGGTCGTTCTAAGAAACTATCCTGAAAACATTTTATGATCTCCTGATTTAGGCTATCTTTGTCCATCTCTTTATTTCCAGTCTATATGTTGATTTAAATCCCCCATGGTTATCTACATAGCTTTCTGACAAGCTTCCATTATGATTTTCTTATTCATTTTTCTATGGAATGCGAGCATCACTGACTAGACCAGCACTTATTGCCCATCCGTAGTTGCCCTTGAGAAGACAGTGAGGAGCTGCTTTTTCGAACCACTGCAGTCCCTGAGGTGTAGGTACACCCACTGTGCTGTTAGGGAGGGAATTCCAGGATTTTGACCCAGCGACAGTGAAGGAATGGCGATATTTTCCAAGTCAGGATGGTGAGTGACTTGGAGAGGAACCTTCAGGTGGTGCTGTTCCCATGTATCTGCTGTTCTTATCCTTTTACGTGGCAGTGGTCGTGGGTTTGGAAGGTTCTAAGGAACCTTGGTGAATTCCTGCAGTGCATCTTGTAGATGGTACACACGACTGCCACTGTTTGTCAGTGGGTGGAGGGATTGAATGTTTGTGAACAGGGTAGCAATCATGTGGGCTGATTTGTCCTCGATGGTGTCAAGTTTCTTGAATGTGCTTGGAGCTGCACTCAACCAGGCAAGTGGCTTGCGCCTTGTAGATGGTGGACAGGCTTCAGGGAATTAGGAAGTGGGTTATTCGCCTTTAACTTACTCTGGTAGCCACAGTATTTATATGGCTAGTCCAGTTCAGTTTTTGGTCAATGGTAACCCCCAGGATGTTAATAGTGGGAGATTCAGCAACTTAAATTAAAATACAGGCAAGTAGTGCCCATGCAGCACTTCATGGTCATTGCAGCTTAGCTTATTTAACTGTGCTTAATCCGAGTGTGAAATGTTGCTTTATGATTTATTAGTTGATCTTTGATTTAATGGAAGAATCTCACTCTAGAATTTGTCCAATGTCAAGATGCCTGGTAATAGTGCTGTCAGTTGTGGACTTGGATGGTCAGAAATATCCTTGACATCTTTCCTCCTTTCGTTTCCTCTTTCAACAACTAATCCCCACATCTATCCCCAAATTACAACCAAGACTTCTCCCACAATGGGGAGAAAGTGGAACTGAACCCATCGGAAGTAGAGTTCACATTCCAGGCTTCTGGCTCTCTGAGAAATCAGAGCTGCCAGTCCTGAAAAAACAAAAGCAATTCTCAAGCCTTTTCTTTTTAGCACCAGGGCTAGATTTCGGAGTGGGTGCAAGCAGACTCAACAAAGCAGAAGAGAGAGACAGCCAGATTGGTATGGACAGATTAGGGAAGATAGAGGGACAGACCAGGAGAAGAAACAGAAAGGTCAGGCAGAGAGACTAAATAAAATGGAGACACGAAAAATCAGAGGTAGACTTGAACGACTGGTCAGTAGTGGCGTTAAAGTAAGAAGTTAGTCATAATAACAATATATTTGATGGTGGATAATTTCACTTTTCACTGAGGCATAAGACAATCCATTATAACATAACTTACGAAAATTCTCCTCAATATTAAGCTCTGACTAGTTAATTAATCAAGATCTTCTTTAAAAATATCGCACAGTAATTTGATTCATGCAAAAAAAGACAGTATGGGTAGTCTTACCTTGTAGGCCTGTACAGCAGCTGTACCTATACTTAAAAGCATGTGTAAGGGCTATCCTCATTTCTGAAGAAGAGCCAGATTGGATTTGAAACACTAATTCTGTTCCACTCTCCTCAGGAGCCAGCAGACCTGGGTTTTCCCAGCACTCTCTGTCTTTAGTTCAGATTTCCAGCATCCACAGTATTTTGCTTTTATTATCCTCATTTGGACCTGTGTCACAAATTACTTGTTGTGGTTACAACCATGTTGATGGACCATCAACGGATGGGGGTCTTTCAGCATTGTGTCATTAAAATACAATAAATTGACATTATTAAACTTTTACACACAATGACATCAGTTTTCAATGCGCTGCCAAGGGCTAAAACTGGAAATAAAAAGTGTAACCAAAATATGCAGCAATATGCTCAGGAGGCAAGCTGAAACTTTTCCCCATTGATATGTAATGGAGATAGTGAGGTTTTCCAAGAATATCTTGTAGCTGTTTGTGGAATGGTTAGGTTTTATTAAGCAGTCCAGCCAAGGAGGTTTGTTGTGTCTAAGTATAGTTTGACAGTTTTCACATTTTTTTCTTAATTTTGTTTGTCAGAATTGATCTGAGGGGAGAAACCTTATTCACGGTGGTGTTCTATCTAGAAGTATTTTGCATAATTATTACTTTGTTTCTGCTTTGTACAAACAGTTTTTCCTGGGAAAAGCCATGCTACAATGCTAATTAATAGTGGAGTCATGCAAGAGCATGGTATTCAGGAGCAGTCAGATGCTTAACGGAATGCCAAGTTACAAGCCCATCTCTGACCCACTCTCACTTTGGGCACTGCTTCCCTGTTGAGTGTGTGTGGGATTGCAGAATTTACCTTAATGTCTGGTATTTCTTTCATCTTGTTCAAGGACTGAATAAGCATTTTTATAGGGCTCCCAAGTCAACCCAGTTCAATGAAAATCCAGGCTGTTAAGTGGGCAAGAAGGTGACAGGTGAAGTACAATATGGGGAAATGTGCAGTTATTCGCTTCAGTGGAAAGAATAGAAAACAGATTTTTTTTTAAATTAGTGAGGATTTAAATTATGCCCTCATACAAGAAATATAGAAATTTAGCATGCAAGTTCAGCAAGTAATGGGAAAGCAAATTGAATGTTGGCTTTTATTACAAGGGTATTGATTTTGATTTGATTTGATTTATTATTGTCACATATATTGGGATACAGTGAAAAGTTTTGTTTCTTGTGCGCTACACAGACAAAACATACCGTTCATGGAGTATATTGGGGAGAAGGAAAGGAGAGGGTGCAGAATAGTGTTACAATCATAGTTAGGGTGTAATGAGTCAGTGAGTTGTGAATCTTCAGAATTTTCTACTCAAAGGGCTGTGGAAGCTCCATCGAGTATATTCAAGGCTGAGACCAACAGATGTTTGGACTAAGGAAATCCAAGATATGTGAATTGCAGGAGAAAGTAATGTTCAGGTTGAGGATCACCATTGTGCTATTAAATGATAAAGTTGACTCAAGGGGGGATGTTGTCTCCTCTATTTCTCATGGTCATAACAAGGCAGTTGAATAGGAATCTACAATAATATTTTTAAAAATATGTTTTTACTGAAGTTATTTCCCCATTTGTACAAACAATGCAAAAAACCTTCAAGGATTGGTACTGCACAGCATAATCATTTTCCACATATACAGACTGAAAAGACAGGCAAATATCATTACAATTGTCAATTACAATTTGTTATAATTGTAATCGTGTCATAATCAGCACCTTTGTACGGATAATGAAAGAAATGGGAGATATCAGATTAAAAGGATAACAAGGACTGAGCTACATAGCATAAGGGAGCCCCTGTGGGGTCAAATACAACAAATCAGAGACTAAAACAGCGCCCCAAAACCTCCAAGCAATGAATGGGAAAATCAGGATACAACCTCAAAGCCAAGACGTGGCATGACAGTGTACATACTCACACACAGGATAACAGGAGCAGAGCTACACAGTCTCATGAGAAAAGTGCAGATAATACAGAGCTTAGGTGTCAAAAATGACTCCAAGCCCCATAAATAATAGGATATCTTCCATTAGGGAGATCTCAACCTATTAAATCTCCACACTTTCTAAGTACGAATTTTCAAAACAGCTGCTACTCTTGCCTACACAGCCAAAGAAAATAAGTGATATTGACACAGATAAAAGAAGAGGTGCCACTCAAGCCCCACCATCAGCCAGAAAATTTAACCCATTTCCCCACCAAGGAGATCCCACCAACTGGTAGAGGAAGAATTGTCAAGACAACCATAAATTGGATATCTTGGGGAAAGATACAATTCCATCCCCTTCCCGACAAAATGAGGGAAACCCGTGGAACAAACATAATAAATCGGAGCTTATATCGGTATAACACTATTTTAGAAACTACCTTCTTTTGGTGAGAACAGCAAAATGTCCTTTTCTACTACTTTCAAATTGCATTTCTGAAACAAAGGCTTTGTATGCTGTACATGGAATGTTCTTCAATAAATTTCTTCTCTGATGCAATGAAACATATTCCACATATCCACTGCAAGTCAAATTGTATTCCATATGATATTGACTGTTAAGTTGCCATATTTCTCATATCCAATTAACTTTAGTCTCTTGTATCACTCAGTTGTAAATCCCTTATAAAGCTGTGTATGTTTTAAAACTAAACCCGATTTCTAATTGTGGGCACAAAATTGGCATGTTAAATCAGAAGCTTTCATTAAGCATTGCCTCAAAAGTCACTCTATTTAAAAATCCCCATGGATGAAATTTTATCTGTCCAAATTCAATATTCCAGAGAAAAATGTAATACATGTATGAATTTTGTTTCACAGATTTTGGGATATTAAATTTTGGATTTTGCTTAGTGCGCCACAATCTTGCCCTTTATTGAATTTACATAATTAATTGTAGTTTGTAAACTGGGAATATTAAATATACATGGAGCTTTTAAAAAGTAGGAGTGGTTAGCCAATGTAGTAATTCCAAGTTTGGTAGAATGTTTAATCATAACTTTTAAGTGCTACATTATCCAAAGCAGAAAACATAAGACTCAAAAGAACAAAGAACAAAGAACAGTACAGCACAGGAAACAGGCCCTTCGGCCCTCCAAGCCTGTGCCGCTCCTTGGTCCAACTAGACCAATCGTTTGTATCCCTCCATTCCCAGGCTGCTCATGTGACTATCCAGGTAAGTCTTAAACGATGTCAGCGTGCCTGCCTCCACCACCCTACTTGGCAGCACATTCCAGGCCCCCACCACCCTCTGTGTAAAAAACGTCCCTCTGATATCTGAGTTATAGTTTGCCCCTCTCAGCTTGAGCCCGTGACCCCTCGTGATCGTCAGCTCCGACCTGGGAAAAAGCTTCCCACTGTTCACCCTATCTATACCCTTCATAATCATATACACCTCTATTAGATCTCCCCTCATTCTCCGTCTTTCCAAGGAGAACAACCCCAGTCTACCCAATCTCTCCTCATAGCTAAGACCCTCCATACCAGGCAACATCCTGGTAAACCTTCTCTGCACTCTCTCTAACGCCTCCACGTCCTTCTGGTAGTGCGGCGACCAGAACTGGACGCAGTACTCCAAATGTGGCCTAACCAGCGTTGTATACAGCTGCATCATCAGACTCCAGCTTTTATACTCTATACCCCGTCCTATAAAGGCAAGGATACCATATGCCTTCTTCACCACCTTCTCCACCTGTGTTGCCACCTTCAAGGATTTGTGGACTTGCACACCTGGGTCCCTCTGTGTTTCTATACTCCTGATGACTCTGCCATTTATTGTATAACTCCTCCCTACATTATTTCTTCCAAAATGCATCACTTCGCATTTATCCGGATTAAACTCCATCTGCCACCTCTCCGCCCAATTTTCCAGCCTATCTACATCCTGCTGTATTGCCCGACAATGCTCTTCGCTATCCGCAAGTCCAGCCATCTTCGTGTCATCCGCAAACTTGCTGATTACACCAGTTACACCTTCTTCCAAATCATTTATATATATCACAAATAGCAGAGGTCCCAGTACAGAGCCCTGCGGAACACCACTGGTCACAGACCTCCAGCCGGAAAAAGACCCTTCGACCACTACCCTCTGTCTCCTATGGCCAAGCCAGTTCTCCACCCATCTAGCCACTTCTCCTTGTATCCCATGAGCCTTAACCTTCTTAACCAACCTGCCATGTGGGACTTTGTCAAATGCCTTACTGAAATCCATATAGACGACATCCACGGCCCTTCCTTCATCAACCATTTTTGTCACTTCCTCAAAAAACTCCACCAAATTTGTAAGGCACGACCTCCCTCTTACAAAACCATGCTGTCTGTCACTAATGAGATTGTTCCGTTCTAAATGCACATACATCCTGTCTCTAAGAATCCTCTCCAACAACTTCCCTACCACGGACGTCAAGCTCACCGGCCTATAATTTCCTGGGTTATCCCTGCTACCCTTCTTAAACAACGGGACCACATTCGCTATCCTCCAATCCTCAGGGACCTCACCCATGTCCAAAGAAGCGACAAAGATTTCCGTCAGAGGCCCAGCAATTTCATCTCTCGTCTCCCTGAGCAGTCGAGGATAGATGCCATCAGGCCCTGGGGCTTTGTCAGTTTTAATGTTCACTAAAAAACCTAACACTTCCTCTCTTGTAATGGAAATTTTCTCTAACGGGTCAACACCTCCCTCCGAGACACTCCCGGTTAACACGCCCCTCTCCTTCGTGAATACCGATGCAAAGTATTCATTTAGGATCTCCCCTATTCCCTTGGGTTCTAAGCATAATTCCCCTCCTTTGTCCCTGAGAGGTCCGATTTTCTCCCTGACAACTCTTTTGTTCCTAACGTATGAATAGAATGCCTTAGGATTCTCCTTAATCCTGCCTGCCAAGAACATCTCGTGACCTCTTTTTGCCCTTCTAACTCCCCGTTTGAGTTCTTTCCTACTCTCTCTGTATTCCCCCAGAGCTCCATCTGTTTTCAGTTGCCTGGACTTAACGCACGCCTCCCTTTTCATTTTAATCAGATCCTCAATTTCCCTGGTTATCCACAGTTCTCGAATCCTACCTTTCCTATCTTTCCTTTTTACAGGCACATGCCTATCCTGCAGCCTTATCAATAGTTCCTTAAAAGACTCCCACATGCCAGACGCGGACTTACCCTCGAACATCCTCTCCCAATCAACATCCACCAATTCCTGCCTAATCCGGCTATAGTCAGCCTTCCCCCAATTTAGCACCCTGCCCGTAGGACAGCACTCATCCTTGTCCATTACTATCCAAAAGTTAACAGAGTTGTGGTCACTATTTGCCACATGTTCCCCTACCGAAACTTTAACGACCTGACCGGGCTTATTTCCCAGAACTAGGTCCAGTATAGCCCCCTCTCTAGTCGGGCTATCTACATACTGTTCCAAAGAACCTTCCAGTACGCATTTTACAAATTCCTCCCGTCCGGACCCCCAGCTCTCAGCACTTTCCAGTCTGTGCCAGGGAAATTAAAGTCCCCCACGACAACAACCCTATTTTTTCTGCACCTATCCAGAATCTCCTGACATATCCTTTCCTCCACTTCCCGTGGGCTGTTGGGTGGTCTGTAGTACACCCCCAGCATAGTGACTGCACCCTTCCTGTTTCTGAGTTCCACCCACAGCGACTCAGTACATGACCCCTCTAAGTTGTCTACCCTCTGCACCGCGGTAATATGCTCCTTAACTAATATCGCTACTCCCCCACCTTTTTTAGCCCCTCCTCTGTCTCGTGGAAGAATTATTTGCCTGGTTGAGTAATATTGGGAAAGGAAGGAAAATTTGTCCTTCTCTCGTGTCACTTTGTTTTTGCGTCACTCTTGTCCTAAGTTCTAAATCTCTTGAAACCTGCTTCCATTGCCCCGTGTTTCTCCAGTATTGGAGTGGTTAAATTGTCAGCTCTGTTACTTGCTCTGTGTTACACATGCTTTCTCTATTCTAGGAGCAGTATTTTGGCTCTCAAAACTCAAACGTTCCAAGGCCATTTCATGAGTTGCCTCCACTGAACCCTTTAGGGATTGCAAGCTGGGGCATTTAGTGCCGACTACAATTGGGGTTGAGTGTGCATGGTGTATGCTTCATGCTTTTATACCTGAACTTGGTAATTGGAGCTCTACAACCAGTGTAAGGTACAGACTGTATATTTAAGTAGCCTTTCACCTGTTTGATTCGATGACTTGCTCAAATCATTTATAGATCTGTCCAATATTATGTGAGGCTGACTCTGAGCAGCAAAGTTGATGCTGAGTTGTGCTAACCCTGACAAGCACCTCAGATTTCCAACTGCTGATTGCCATTTTTCAATTGTAAACTTGATGATTATGATTGGATATTCTAGCGATTGTCTCATTCAGTCTTTATTTTCCCGCACACAGGTTCTTCAACCTATCGTACTCTTTATATTTTTAAAATATAACCTCTGCCCAGCCTCCCTTTTTTTGCATTCATAACTCCTGGCAAAAGGAAAAACACAAATTATCTTGTTCAAGACAAATACCAGTCAGTATAACAGAAGTGTTTGCAAAATTAACTCCGTCATAATTTATAAAAATAAAAACTGATATTCAAACCTATGTAGACAAAACCCTCATGTGGCACAGTGGTTAGTACTGCTGCCTCACAGCACCAGGGAACTGGGTTCGATTCCAGCCTCAGGTCACTGTCTGTGTGGAGTTTGCACATTCTCCCCATGTCTGCGTGGGTTTCCTCCGGGTACTCCGATTTCCTCCCACAGTCCAAAGATGTGCAGGTTAGGTTGATTGGCCATGCCAAATTGACCCTAGTGTCAGGGGATTAGCAAGAGTAAATGTGTGGGGTTATGGGGATAGGGCCTGGGTGGGATTGTGGTTGGTACAGACTCGATGGGCCAAATGGTCTCATTCTGTACTGTAGGATTCTATTCTATGATATGAAGAGCAAGACACTGCCCAATTTCCAACAACTATCAGCCAGTACGACTATTTCAGATCAAAAGGGAGTCCAAACAAAATTACCAGAAATAAAATTGGCAATTTCTTGCACAGGAAATGAGAATAACATTTGTTTTTGTTTCACTCGAACTATTATTTTTCAGAAAAGAACTATCGAAATAAAATTAAGTTGATTTCAGTAGATTAAATTGTAGGCAGTGGTCTTGTGGTACTATCACCAAGCTATTAATCCAGAAACTCAGCTAATATTCTGGGAACCCGGATTTGAATCCCGCCATGGAAGATGGTGGAATTTAAATTCATTTGATTTGATTTATTATTGTTACATGTTGATTTATTATTGTTACATATTATTGGCATACAGTGAAAAGGATTGTTTCTTGTGTGCTATACAGACAAAACATACCGTTCATAGAGTACATAGGAGAGAGGGAAAGGAGAGAATGCGGAATATAATGTTACAGTCATAGCTGTGGTGCAGAGAAAGTTCAACTTAATACAAGGTAGGTCCATTCAAAAGTCAGATGGCAGTAGGGAAGAAGATGTTTTGAGTCATAGAATCCCTACAGTGCAGAAGGAGGCCATTTGGCCCATCGAGTCTGCACCAACTCTCCGACAGAGCCTCCCACCCAGGCCATAATAACCCCACATATTTACCCCGCTAATCTCCTTAACCTCCACATTGTGGGACACTAAAGGGCAACTTAGCATGGCCAATCCACCTAACTTGCACATCTTTGGACTGTGGAAGGAAACCAGAGCATCCAGAGGAAACCCACGCAGACATGGAGAGAATGTGCAGACTCTGCACAGACAGTGACCCAAATCGGGTATCAAATCTGGGTCCTTAGTGCTGTGAGGTGGCAGTGCTGACCACTATGCCACCGTGCACCTATTGGTGGGTTTGTGACCTCAGACTTTTTTATCTCTTTCCCCGACAGAAGAAGGTGGAAGAGACTATGCCTGGGGTGCGTGGGGTCTTTGATTTTGCTGGTTGCTTTACCAAGGCAGTGGAAATCGTTGACTGAGTCAATGGATGGGAGACTGGTTTGCGTGATGGACTAGGCATCATTCACAACCCTTTGTAGTTTCTTCTGGTCTTGGTCAGACCAGAAACCATATCAAGCTGTGATGCATCTGGAAAGGATGCCTTCTATGGTGGATCTGTAGAAATTGTTGAGAGTTGCAGCGGACACTTCCTTAGCCTCCTGAGAAAGTAGAGGCATTGCTGGGCTTTCTTAACTATTGCGTTGACGTGGAGGGATCAGGACAATAAAAATAAATTTTCAATAAAATATATCTGGAATTAAGAATCTATGGATGACCATGAAATCATTGTCAATTATTGAAAAAACCTATCTGGATCACTAATGTCCTTTAGGAAATGAAATCTGCCGTCCTTACCTGGTCTGGCCTACATGTGACTCCAGAGCCACAGCAATGTGGTTGACTCTCAACTACCCTCTGAAGTGACCTAGTGAGCCACTCAGTTGTCAAGAAGGTGGGTCACCATCATCTTTTAATGGGCAATTTGGGATGGGCAATAAATGCTGGCCAACTACCCACAAATGAATAAGAAGAAAATGTCAATATTGGCAATGAATACATTGAAGCATTTCTATGAAATGAATTTATCCTAGCTTAATGAGGGAATTAACTTGAATGAATGGCTGTTAAAATGGTTAATAAAGAAGACTGAGACAAATACACAAACACATTCATTATTAAAAACAGCATAGAACTATTTTAAATCTTTGGTTTGTCTTATCTTTTCTTAAGTATCTTCTTTTTAATTGTCATTTATTGCAAAATGGCAGGAGAAGAGGTCTACAGTACACAGCAGAAATGCTCTTCAACCCCACAAGGTCTGGTTGCGCCTTTCACACAGTACTGGATGGCTTTGGGTGCGCTGTCAAATTCGCATGAAAACTGGATTAAATCACTCTTGTATTTTCAGTGGGAGTTAAAAAATGAATCTCCCACACTCTGTGTACTGCTGAGTGGAATAGTGTGAATCCTGTTGAAAAGCTGTGGGGAGCCTGTCCCCGGCCGGAATGCTGGCAGCATAGAGCTGAGTGGGCCACTGTGCATGTGCTGATCTGTCAGTGCTGAGATTGGTGCATGTACAGTCTGTCGGCCTCCCGATTGCTGGCCAGCCCCACGACCCCTGCAATGCTGGCTCTCCACGCCCCCATGGCCCAATTGCTTTCTTCCCAAATAATTCCTAGTCTAGCCCCAACCACACCCCCCCCCCCCCAATCTACAGCAGCCCCCTTCCAATTCGCCAGCCCCCAGGCTAATTCCCCCCCTGCAGCCCCGACTGCCCCCCCTCAGCAGGCAGACACCCACCCCCATCCCGATGGCCAGCCCTAATCACTGGCCTCCCTTCCTTCCCCATCAATCCTTCTTGCAGAGTAGCACCGTGAGCCCCCCCCCCCCCCCCCCCCCCCCCGGATCACCTCACCAGATCTTGCCCCCTAGGCCTCACCCCTTTGGCACTGCTCAATGCCCGATGGGCATTGCCAAGGTGCCCCCTGGTCATTGGCTCTTTGCCTCTTTGGCAGTGCCAGGGGACACAGGCTGGCACTGCCAAGGTGCCAATGCCCAGGGGGCACCTCCCCCCGACACCCGCCCCTCTGGGGGGGTTCCGATTACCCCCCCCCCTTCATTCCGGCAGGGTCAGACTGCCAGCTCCCTGAAAGTGGGGTACTACTGTAAACCCCACTGGAATGAAATACTCCTGGCTGGAGGAGAGAGGCTAGCGGACCTGGAGAATTCAGTCCCGGGCCCGTCAATTGAATTTAAATTGCATTAAAATAAAAATATGCATAATTTATGCGGCTCCCCGCTGGTTTCCAGTGCGGAGCTGACGCTGCCAGAAATCCAGTGCTGGGAGACACTGTCAGGGTGGGACGCCCAGCGCGGAGCCCATGGATTGGACCACGCTTAAATCTCCCAGCCCACGGCACTAATGTTTTAGCGTAACGGGTTCGGAGAATCTCAGCCATGTTTAGCTGTGACAATTACGTTATTTATTCTATTAATCTAACTTTTCCCATCTCTGCAATTACTTACAATCTCGCAGATAAATCAGATATCTTCCAAAATGCTGGCGGCATTTGCTTTTTCTCTGAGTATTAGGTGGCACTTCTTCATGACTAACAACCATTGCAACATCAATATAAGACCTCATTAAGACAGAGATAGATAGGTTCTTGATTAGTAAGGGGATCAGGGATTATGGGGAAAAGGCAGGAGAATGGGAATGAGAAAAATATCAGCCATGATTGAATGGCAGAGCGGCCTAATTCTGCTCCTATGTCTTATGGTCTTATGGTCATGATGTGAAAGGATGTAGATTTGAAGGAGGAAAACAGTCACAAAATGAATCTGAATCAGAGTCCTGCATGAAAAGGGAGCTGCATGGGTTAAATAGTCTTTTATCAGTTCAACACTTATTTCTGAAATATGACAACCATATTTGATGATACCTGTGGGCAATCCTGCACCATAATTTGCTTGTGACCATCCATTTGAATTTGATTGAGAATGCCCTAAGGAGACAGACTGTGTGCTTCTTTTAGAGATCATCCCCAGCTGAAGATAAATTACGTCACTTTCAATATTTTGACAGTATCATCAAACACCAAGTATGTTAGTGGGAAATCAAGGTTTGCCCAGTTATTTCAATGTACATGATGCTTCCATTGGTTAACTAACCCCCATTCCTATTCTGCTGCAGGCGTGCATACATTATTGCTGTAACAGGGTATTTATCAGTGGCTAGGAGATTAACTGTTGCTGCTGGGCTCAGACAATGGTTTCAGCTGACTTTAAAACGGAAACTTATTCACCTCATAGAGTACAGGAAAACACTTGTAGATAAATGTGAACGGGTTGTTTAGTGAATATGAGTTGCGCGCTGGTAATTGTTATTCAGATAAGCATTTGATCTGAGCCTAGTATGACATCAAATGCAATAATTATAGTTTTCCATTAGAGATGCAGATTGAGGTTTAATTCTAGATTTACAGATGTTTCAACTCACACTGTGCCGTGAAATACTATAATCGAACTTGCCTCATCATTCAGTCTGTCACTTCCATGCACTGAAGCTAAATTAGGTTTGTGCAAAATGATGGATTGAATCCCTGTATTTCCTCCTCTAAAGTTAGAGCTGAGAATGTAGTCCAACACGTTTTGTACTGCCACCATGTTCTTTGTACTCTTGTCATGGTTCCTGGCTTCTGGTATGCGTGACCTATCTTCCCTAGACAGACTGTGGTCTTATTCTGGTCCTTGTTTTAAATTGTTTTTTTTAGCACCATCTATAAACAAGTTACAAAGTAGGTGTGTCTCTCCTGAGTAGAGCGTATTCTATCCTCTCTCAAAGTCTAGCACATGTCCCTGATATCACACATACATCATCATCTCTATTCTATTAACCCATTACAATACACCTCCCCCCAAATATTCTATCAACTTCTTGACAACAATATGAAACTATGTTTTAACTATTCTCATCACATTTCTCTAATGCCTTACAGATTCTACCCGACTCCTACCCTTCCCTCTCATCAACTTATGAGGGATTCAGTCTCCTGCAATTTTCTTGTCCCTTAGAGAAGACATGTCAGCATTCCTCTTTTCCATGGAGGACATCACCACCAGTAAAATGGGACAGCACCTTTGCTGCACTGCTGGAAATTGGAGTGTAAACCTCAGTAACACTTGGTCAACGAAAGACAAATGCAGGAGAGACATCTGAAGGACATCGATCCTTGCACTCTCTTAAAAAAATAAAAGAAGAAATTAGAATGACTTCAGGAATTTTCTGTGTCCTTCAAGCACACTGGGGAAAGACCTGAGGAAATGAATGATCTCAAACTCCAACGAAGACTCTTACAGCTGTATCATTCACTGCTGCATCGACAAAGATCTGAGATTCCAATGAATCAGGGTGACAAGAAAAAAAAATACAAGTTCCTGTAGACATTTCAGGAAATGAAGATGAGATGATTTCCCAATGACATTTTGGAAAAGATGTTCTCTTTCTGTAGACAGTGGTAATATTGTCACACTTCTCTCCATGTGAGGCTGCTCCACCATAGGCAATGGGAAGAATTTCTGAGGATAAGACAGCATCATCTTCTACAATGAGATGAATCTCTATGTGAAGGTGAGTTTCCTGTTGATGAATATGGTGGAAATGTGGTTCCTGTAGATGGATATCCTGTCGGTGACTACCCTGTATAGGATTTTAAAGCTTCAGAAGTTCAGAAGATTCTGGCTGGGCTGTTTTGCTGAAGAACATCTCTGATCGAAAGAAGATTTTCAGCTGGGACTGAATTATGGGCTTTAATTAACTTTTAGCCCTGGAAATACTCTTTAGTAGTATGATCCATCATGGGCTCAAACTTGGAATTAAGCAAGTTGTTCCTTTGGAAGACTTTTCAAGCATTGTATTGGTAGGTTCAGTGGAATAATGCCCTGAATGCATCTCTGCAACAAAACACTGCTGACTGAAAAACAACAAAACCCGAGACTTCAGTTGGAATCTTCTGGTCCCGCCAAAGGTGTCCCTCTATGGTGCGTTCCCTGGTGACGGAATGGGTTGGCCACACAAAACACCACAGACATTGGTGGAACCAGAAGATCCTACTGACAGCCAATGGTGAGCCACTTCTGTCAGGGAAAACACACCGTGGGTGTGGGGGTTTGTGGGTGGGGATGGAATCCTGTCCTTCATCTGGCTCAGCAGTAGACTGGACTAGCTGACCAACTTCTAGGATCTTCTCCAACAAATCACTCACTGCTGCCCAGCTACTTCCTCAATACCTCTTCAAGATAGAGCCAACCCAGGTCCGGAAGGTCTTCTTACAGAAGGCCTCTGCTCTATCTTCATAAAGAACTGAGACCTCAATGAAGGAAATACTAAGGAAATTTGGCATGTCCGCTACGACTCTCACCAACTTTTACAGAAGCACCATAAAAAGCATTTTGTATCATAGCTTGATATGGCTCCTGCTTTGCCCAAGACTGCAAGTAGCTACAAAAGGTCGTGAATATAGCCCAATCCATTATGCAAACCAACCTCTCATCCATTGACTCTCGCTACACTTCCAGCTGCCTCGGCATAATTAAGGACCCCACGCACCCCGGACATTCTCTCTTCCATCTTCTTCCTTCGGGAAAAAGATACAAAAGTCTGAGGTACCGTATCAACCAACTCAAGAGCAGCTTCTTCTCTGCTGCCGTCAGACTTTTGAATGGACCTACCTCGCACTAAGTTGATCTTTCTCTACACCCTAGCTATGACTGTATCACTACATTCTGCACTCTCTCGTTTCCTTCTCTATGAACGGTATGCTTTGTCTGTATAGCGTGCAAGAAACAGTACTTTTCACTTATACTAATACATGTGACAATAATAAATCAAATCAAATCAATATCCACCCAGATCCAGTGGATGTGTTGGACCACCTGATCTAAAGTAAGGGCATCATTACTCTGCCAAAAGTTGAAAAGCTTCTCCTCCCAGACTCCCACAAAAATGCAGCTCGGGATGAGCCCGCTTTTTCGTGTCCCATATCCAAGTGATATAGGTTAGAGAGAAATAATTCAACTGATTCTCCTGGGTCAGGATTTTTCATTCCGATTTTACTTCTGTGTTCCCTCCAACAGTCCTCAGCATTCTTTCACTCATCATTGCTGAACCAACACCTGTCCACCCTACTGGCTCTCACTTCCCCTTTAAACCCTCCCCATCCCTTCCTACCAATAATTCCCTCACTTTGCCCCTAGGATTCATCAGTTGATACCACAGACCTCTCCCTCTGAACTCCTTTCCCTTCTTCCCCTCGCACATGCCCGATCGTACCTGCCCCACCAAACTCCGTCCCCACGCACACTTCAGCATGGCTCTCGCCACCCTTCAGCTTCTTAAGCCACCTTACCCATACCCCTGTGGCACCTCACTCTTTCCCCTACAATGCCCCACAATCCCAGCCTTCTCTAGGCTCCCAGATCCAATTTACATATTCATTCCTCTCCTCGCTATCTAATACCCCCACCAACACAAACCATTGCTGCCCAGCAGTACCTCACGCAGCTGCAGTGTGAAGATCCACACTCCAGAATCTCCTGCAGTGTGAGGATCCATATCCTGGAATCTCCTGCAATGTGAAGATCCACATCCCGGAATCTCCTGCAGTGTGAGGATCCACATCCCGGAATCTCCTGCAGTGTGAGGATCCACATCCCAGAATCTCCTGCAGTGAGAATATTCACATCCCTGAATCTCCTGCAGTGTGAAGATCCACATCCCGGAATCTCCTGCAGTGTGAGGATCCACGTCCCAGAATCTCCTGCAGTGAGAATATTCACATCCCTGAATCTCCTGCAGTGTGAAGATCCACATCCCGGAATCTCCTGCAGTGTGAAGATCCACATCCCGGAATCTCCTGCAGTGTGAGAATCTACATCCCGGAATCTCCTGCAGTGTGAGGATCCACATCCTGGAATCTTCTGCAGTGTGAAGATCCACATCCCGGAATCTCCTGCAATGTGAGGATCCACATCCCGGAATCTCCTGCAGTGTGAAGATCCACATCCCAGAATCTCCTGCATCGTGAGGATCCACATCCCGGAATCTCCTGCAGTGTGAGGATCCACATCCTGGAATCTCCTGCATCGTGAAGATCCACATCCCGGAATCTCCTGCAGTGTGAAGATCCACATCCCGGAATCCCCTGCAATGTGAGGATCCACATCCCGGAATCTCCTGCAGTGTGAAGATCCACATCCCGGAATCTCCTGCAATGTGAGGATCCACATCCCGGAATCTCCTGCAGTGTGAGGATCCACATCCCAGAATCTCCTGCAGTGTGAAGATCCACATCCTGGAATCTCCTGCAGTGTGAGGATCCATATCCCGGAATCTCCTGCAGTGAGAAGATCCACATCCCAGAATCTCCTGCAGTGAGAAGATCCACATCCCAGAATCTCCTGCAGTGTGAGGATCCACATCCCAGAATCTCCTGCAGTGTGAGGATCCATGTTGTGGAATCACCTGCAGTGAGAAGATCCACATCCCGGAATCTCCTGCAGCGTGAGGATCCACATCCCGGAATCTCCTGCAGTGTGAGGATCCACATCCCGGAATCTCCTGCAGTGTGAGGATCCACATCCCGGAATCTCCTGCAGCGTGAGTATCCATGTCCTGGAAATTCCTGCGGTGTGAAGATCCATATATTGAAAATTCCTGCAGTGTGAGAATCCACATCCTGGAATCTCCTGCAGTGTGAGGATCCGCATCCTAGAATCTCATGCAGTGTAATGATCCATGTTTTAGATGTCCCACCCACACAATACTGCCTCTGGTGTTCTGGGATCCACAGGTCACATTTCACTCTCCACAAGCTGCTCCAGGCCTTCTTCCAGGTGAGTTTCAATATGTGCATGCCGGGCCGTGCTCTGCACCAGTATGAAATCCCAGTGGTGACATGGACAATTGCACATGGGGGGATAATTCTTCTCTGGGCTTCATCTGCATACCAGTAATTCATGCTGGCCTCTGGCGTGAATGGTGAACTGCCATGGCGCGGAGGACCGCATGTTAGAACTACTTTTTCAGTTCCCCTTACATTGTTCCCCCCCTTCCCCTCCCCAACACCAGCTCCCCCATCCATACATGATTTAACCTGCTGCTGTTGGGACTGGGCAATCTAGCCTAGTGTCTTTGGGATTTTTGGTTAAGGCAGATGTACTCTACCACCAAATTTCGCTTCGGCTAAAATACACATTGAAGACTTTGAGTATGTTCTCAGTATCTGCAGTAGTCTCCTCAGTCCCCCACCTTAGGAGAACATTGTCTGCTACCAGACTCTCAGCACATAGAAACAGACTGACTTGGTGCTTTTTTGCATAAAGACCTGATTCTGCTCAATGTTGGAATTGCCTCTTCCATAACTTCCACTTTCAGCATCCTCGCGGCCCTCTTGACACTGAAATGGGCAGGATCGGGGCAGTGACCCCTCACCGGGTATGGACATCATTATCCCTCTCCAGTTTGCCTTCTCCTTCTATAGAGTTGTAAGTACAAGCTGCTACCAAGTTTCCCATCACTCTCTCATTGTGGTTATGCTGATGGCACCAATCTCTGGCTGGATTAGTGTTACCACTGCTGTTACCATACTTTGTACTGCCACCATCTTCTGTGCGCTCTTTGTGTGGCACTTGGTTTCTGGTATGTTTGACTTATCTTCCCTAGACAGATTGTAGTCTTACTCTGATCCTTGTTTCAAACTGGTTTATTAATACTATATATAAGCAGGTTAAAGAGCAGGTATCTCTCTCCAAAGTACAGTGTGTCCCATTCTCTCACAGGAACGTTAATATCACAGATACATCATTGTCTATATCACTTGCTAATATCTCTAGTCTATTAACCCATTGCACTCCACTACATTCTGATGGCTTTCTGGTCATATCAGAGGCTGGGATATTTGATGAGAATGGGAAAATTGCCACACCTGAAGTCACTTGCAAAGTATCATTGTAGAAATATTCTCTCATTGAACACAACATGTCAAATGAACTTCAATGTAGCTAAGTGTGAGTTGCATTTTGGTGGGTAAAATAAAAAAGCCACATTCTGCTTGGATACTAAGAACCTGATTGGGGTAGAAATCCATAAATCACTAATTAATGATGCAGGTTAATGAGGCCATTTGAAAAAAGATGCACAGGGGTTCATTTCCAGAGGGATGGAATTGTAAAACTGAGAAGCTACATTTAATCTGTAAAGAACCTTGGCTGGACCACACTTGGAGCATTACATACAGTTCTGATTTGATTTTGATTTGATTTATTGTTGTCACATGTGTTAGTATACAGTGAAAAGTATTGTTTCTTGCACGCTATACAGACAAAGCATACTGTTCATAGAGAAGGAAAGGAGAGAACGCAGAATGTAGTGTATAGCTAGAGTATAGAGAAAGATCAACTTAGTGCGAGGTAGGTCCCATTCAAAAGTCTGATGGCAGCAGGAAAGAAACTGTTCTTGAGTCGGTTGGTACGTGACCTCAGACTTTTGTGTCTTTTTCCCAACGGAAGAAGATGGAAGAGAGAATGTCCAGGGTGCGTGGGGCCCTTAAATATGCTGGCTGCTTTTCAGAGGCAGTGGGAAGTGTAGACAGAGCCAATGGATGGGAGGCTGGTTTGCTACATTCACGACCTTTTATAGTTACTTGCGGCCTTGGGCAGAGTAGGAACCATACCAAGCTGCAATACAACCAGAAAGAATGCTTTCTATGGTGCATCTGTAAAAGTTGGTGAGAGTCATAGCTGACATGCCAAATTTCCTTAGACTTCTGAGAAAGTCGAGGCTTTGGTGGTTTTCTTTACTATAGTGTTGTCATGGGGGGACCTGGACAGGTTGTTGGTGATCTGGACACCTAAAAACGTGAAGCTTTCGACTATTTCTACTTTGCCCCCATTGATGTAGACAGGGGCATATTCTCCACTACGTTTCCTGAAATCAATGACAATCTCCTTTGTTTTGTTGACATTGAGAATCATAAAATCCCTACAGTGCAGAAGGAGGCCATTCGGCCCATCTAGTCTGCATTGACCACAATCCCACACAGGTTCTATTCCCATAAGTCCACATATTTAACCTGCTAATCCCCTCACACTAGGGTCAATTTAGCATGGTCTTTCAACTTAACTTGCACATCTTTGGACTGTTGGAGAAAACTGGAGCACCCACAGGAAACCCACGCAGACATGGGGAGAATGTGCACACTCCACACAGACTGTGACCCGAGGCCGGAATTGAACCCAGGTCCCTGGCGCTGTGAGGTAGCAATGCTAACCACTGTGCCATCGTGCCGCCCTGTGGGACAGATTATTGTCGTCGCACCAGTTCACCAGATGATCTATCTCATTTCTGTACTCTGTCCCATCATTGTTTGAGATCCGACCCACTACAGGGGTGTCATCAGCAAACTTGAAAATCAAGTTGGACGGTATTTTAGCCACACAGTTATAGGTGTATGAGGGGTATAGTAGGGGGCTGAGGACATAGCCTTGTGAGGCACTGGCATTGAGGACGATCGTGGAGGAGGTGTTATTGCCTTTCCTGGCTGATTGTGGTCTGTGGGTTAGGAAGTTCAGGATCCAGTCACAAAGAATCATAGAATCATAGAAACCCTACAGTGCAGAAAGAGGCCATTTGGCCCATCGAGTCTGCACCGACCACAATCCCACCCAGGCCCTACCTCCATATCCCTACATATTTACCTGCTAATCCCTCTAACCTACGCATCTCAGGACACTAAGGGGCAATTTTTAGCATGGCCAATCAACCTAACCCGCACATCTTTGGGAGGAGCCAGGTCCAGGTCACAGGGTTTGGAGGTGAGTTTCGTAGGAATGATTGTGTTGAAGGCTGAGCTATAGTCAATAATCTGGTCTCCATATTATGAAAAGGAATATGCAGGAAAGGAGAAGATGCAAAAAGATTTATAAGGATGATACAAGAACTGAGTGGATATATTTATCTGGAAATAGGGCTGTTTTCTCTGCAAAAGTGAAGGTAAATCAAGTAGGGGTTGGAAGAGGCTCATGTGGGGCATAAACACCAGTAGAGACTAGTTCGGCTGAATAATTTACTTCTGTGCTGTACACTTATTCTGCGTGGAGAAGCATTGACTTTGCAGTGTAATTAGATAAACTGTTCTGAGCCTTTTCTGATATTTTGTTTTTTTTTCAAAATAAGCATCGAAGAATTCTAATCGATCTTCTGAATGTTGTTCATGCACTCTGGGACCAGGAGTGCACTTTGTGACATCTATTGCTGTTCCACTGTTGGGTAAAATGTGGGACTGATTCATTTGTTGTTGTGTCACAGGACACTTACTGAAGATAATATATCATGCTGTCTTGTAACGGTTGGGTGTTGTGTCTGAATTTCCTGTCTTGCCGCCATGTGACTTGGGTTGTCACAATGCACTTTGGACATTGCAGTTCCACCAGGAGAAGGTGAAAAGTACATCTCCTCTCTGGTATCTCTCACTCACTCATTCAAATGCACACTTTGCCATTTGAAACTGGAACTCTGCAGCTCAATTGAGTGATCCTCTCTCTGTCGGCCTGTTTGTTTGTCTTTAACTTCCAAAACATATGGCTTTTGACAAAATAATTTTATTTTGTGAGGGGGGGAGAGGGGCAGAAACAAAAGGCATTGGGCTGCCACTTCAGACCTTGGAATTTATTCACTTGCAACTTTATAATGATATATCACGGTGCAATCCAACAAATCTGTACATCCCTTTTCAAATCAAATCCATTTCTTTCTGCAAAAAATGTATTATTGAAAGAATATACAGATAACTGACCAGAACAGTCCTACAATGCAGATATAGTATTTCATAAATATTACTTTTGTAGGCATGTAAAGCAAAAATAATGCTGCACCAATGGGAATAGAAATATGGAAACAGAAAATAGAAGCAAGAGCAGGCCATTCGGCCCTTCGGACCTGCTCCACCATTCATTTTGATCACGGCTTATCATCAAATTCAATATCCTGAATCCCCTTCTCCCCATAACCCTTGATCTCTTTAGCCCCAAGAGCTATATCTAATTTCTTCTTAAAATCACACAATGTTTTGACCTCAACTACTTTCTGTGATAGTGCATTCCACACTTTCACCACTCTCTGGGTGAAGAAACTTCTCCTAAAAGACTTACCCCTGTCTTGAACCTCTTCATTATTTAAAAAAGCAAGACCAATGGCATAGTTCTTTGCGGTCCCTGTACCAAAAAGGTTGTTAAACAAATACTTTTTCCGAGAGACAGCACTATTTTTAAATAATATGCTGGAAACCTCTTAACTATATTTATCTTGGAAGATGGCTTAGTGCATTTTTAACCTGAGTAACTATGTTTACTACCAATCGTATTTTATGCAGTCATGTATGTTTTATAATTCATTGTTTGTGCTATAAGAAATAAGGAGGGAATTGAAGAATAAAATGGAGGAGAGCAAAAAACGCTGGCATTCTATAACCATAAAGGGACACAGGGGAAGTGGACAGATAAAGAAAGAAAATCAGTAAAAATAGAATATATAAACTCAGAAGAGGAGCTGGCTACATTCCATTAGTTATGCCTGCATACTTTACCACAGTAGTCTGGCTTTGATCTGACTGCAAAGAACTATTTGGGGAAAGTAGTCCTTTTAGCAATCTCGGCAGCATGCAATAGTTATTGTTCAGTCCTTTGGTAAGAATGGTTGAGTTTCAGTCTTTTGTACTTTGGGATGATCCTTCCAAAGTGGACATTATGATACTCTTTGAAGTTTTCTACACGAGAGCCAGGCCAGTTGTAGAAGTCAAAGGGCTTTACTTCCATTTCTCCAAAGTATGTACACGACCCAGCTCTAGTCAGTAGATGAATAAGAACAGCCAGTGGTTGGACATGGAGATTTTTACGGATTGTACGAAGGCATTTCATATTGATTCAATTATTGCATTTAAAATCTCATAAATCAGAAGAAGAACCTTTCCATAAAACTCAAGACTCCTATTGCTAATTAACATCTTGTTCATATCAAAGGTTATAATCCTGTTTAAGATTTTGATAGGCATGTATTGATCATGTTCCAGCTCATGTAACTTTTCAGTCAAGTTGGCAGTGTTGCATGTTTCCACTTTTCATTTTGTCATCTTATATTTGTTTTTGGTATGTGTGGAAAGGGAGAAAGGCCATTCCAACTTATAAGAAATCCAACCCATACTATACAAGGTTAGAAATAATACTGGTAAAGTTTTCAGTAATAATGTTCTGCAAAGTCAGGGATCAAAAGTATATATGCAAAGTTACTGAAACGGTTAGAACATGGAAGAACATGGAAAAGTTCAAATGCACAGGTAACAATTCAGACTTAATACAATCATCTCAACAATAATACATCTCAGATGATCAACACTTTTAAACATTTTTAAATCTTAAAGTACTCAAATGCCAGGAATAGTCTTCATCTGACTGAGATATTTTCCTGTAAGCTGTCCCTTAACTTGAAGTTAATGCGGAGAATTTTTGGAAGTATGACGCAATATCAGCTGCATTTGCTTAATTCATTGCTGCTTTCCTCTGAAACCTCTTGAAGGTGCTCAAATTACCATTCTGACTATAGAACTTTACACTATGGTGAAATAATAGCTGTCTTTAAATGCAGTTGGAGGAACACTATTTGCTACTTTTGTCTCTCGACTGCTATAAATTTATAGTTTCTCATGCAATACTGGTTGCGGCACTCTGACTAATTTCTTCTTTTATTGCATCTTAATATTATTTAAATGCGTAGTCACCATTTGTTTTCTGGCAGCCCAAGTTGTCAATGCATTGTTCTGAGTTGTACTGTACATATTTAACACAAAACACATGGGTGTTAATACCATCAGTCAATAGTTCTTTTTGAAAACCAAATTCAATTATGGCACATTACCAACAAAACGTGCACCAAATTTCATCTTGTTGCAAGTCTTTGTAAGACATCTGGGTTTGTCTTTTTTTTAAAGGCAGTTGAGTGCTTTAATGGGTCAAAGTTTAAGAGGTGACATCACCATGTGTCCCTAAAGAGTCAACTTTGCACTCAATACAAAAATGCCAGCTGAATAATTCAAATACTTTATTGAGAACAAGCTTTAACCTTTCATATCATTGGATAAGAAAATTCAAAGATATATGTGCACATATAATTTAAATAATGCCAAATCCTGAAGAAAATTCTGTAAGCCTACACTAAATGATTGTGTTGAACAATTCTGGTACATCTTTACCAGTAGTGGTTAAAACTGAAATTCCAGTGGTTTTCTTCAGATTGACACATGTGTGGTGAAAACATATTGGATCTGTCATTTAAGAACCTGAAATTTATAATTTGGTTAAAGAGTGTAATTTAACATGTCCACATCTGTACGTACTTTTTTAAAAAAATTAAATTAATTTGGTTGTATTCTGACCTTCCTAGTTGTAATAAAACAAAATGGGTTCAAACCTTTCTGTGCTTTCTTCAACACTACAAATAAACAGCTATGATCAGAAGAGCATTGAATGTTTTCTTTGCTATGTCACAAGAAAATGACTTCTACACTAATTTTGAATGATTGGCTCTGCGGAATTTGGGGATATCCTGAGGTTCCGAAAGGCATTAAACAAGTGTAAGTTATTTTTTAAATCCTGTACAAGTGTGATCAAACAAATTTCAACTCGATGCATTCTTGTACACTGTTTGAGATTGTTGGGTTCAATGCTTTTTGACATAGATGCATGTAAGTTAATGGACTTTCTCTTATGCTGGTGTTTGTTTGTGTGCAATATTTTCCAAGGAAACATTGATTTTTTTTTTAAGTATGCCTTTTATTCCCGGATGTATCATTTCAGATCTATCATTTATTAAACTTATGAGTATTATATTAATTACATTTTTGTAAAAAAAAACAAAAGAGTTGTTTCTCAGTGCTCTTTTTTGAGTGAACCTAATCGTAAATTTGATTGAATCTTTCAAACTGTCACATCTCTGAATTTTCTGCGGTGCAGGAGGAGGAGAAAACTTATCATTTCAGCAGTATTAGGAAAAGTAGGCAATAGTTTCACAAATGGCTCATTCCATCTCTAGGGGAAAGGTCAGAATTACCAACTAAGGAATAACTCAATCAGCCCATTCCTGGAAAGAATGTATTAATGTCTGTAACATAAATTGAGGCTTCAGGTAGCTTTGTAAGATGCTTGAGTTCTGCTTTCATTAAATCATACAAGACCCTCGGATATGCAACAGTACGTCGGCACAGTCCTAGCCAGCTAGTCCATCAACATTACATTGTTGGGTACTCCGGCCCTGTATATTCCAAAGACTTGGATCATTGTAATATTAACATTCCACCACCAGAAAAAACAATTGATCTTCCTGTAGCTCAACATGCCTAATGTTTATTCATAACCATGAGTTTTTCTAGGAATCAATGTCTGTTTCCTTGGATAAAATATCCAGTAAAGGTTGAGAAGACACTTACTCTTATCTGAATATCTACATTTTGTCTTTGTTTTCCAGTCTGTGGTTCAGAATTGGTTTATTACCTTTTCACCATGATTGAATTGCAATGTACAAACCTATCCTTGATGTAATTAGCTTTGGTGAGGGTGAAAAACAAAATAGGCTTTCCTTGTTAGTACTGATACCCAGAATTCAGCTAAGCTTTTGTTCTCTTTTTTCCCGATTTGAGTGAGTCCAGCAGGTGCCCCTATTGTCGATGATTACCATGATCATAAGGACAAACAGGGTTGCATTCCGGTGCTGACACTCTTTGCATAGTACATCTCTTTGCTGCTATCGTATGCTTTCAGTTCAGAGGATGTCTATTTACACACCAGGACTGAAGGGAAGCTTTGTCTGCCTGAGATCCAAGACAAAGATATGTAAACTCCTTGTCAAAGCATTACTCTGGGCCAATTATGCCTCACTAATATTCGACATGAGGAACACCTTCAGTTGCAAATTGACAGAAAGTCTCATTCCTGTAGATAGTTAAGTTTTAATATCAGCATCAGGAAGACAAATCTCACGGTCCAGGGGGTATTACCATACTGCCATCAATCAATATTGACAATGTGGTGCTGGAGTTTGCTAATAGCTTCACATATCTAGGCTCCACAATCACCAGCAATCTGTCACTTGATGCTGAGATGAACATGCACATTGCAAAAACTGCAAGTGTTATGTCTAAGCTGTTGGGAGAAACATTGTAAAAGCTGAGGAGAAACAAAAAAGCTCAGCTAGCCAAGAAAAGCACCCTGAAAGAAACAGAGGGCAACACTTTTTCAGCCCATCATCTTCATCTGCAGTAAAAGGGGTAGAGACTGCCATGCCAAAGTGGGCTCCTGAGCAAAATCAGGCAATGTTTAACTCAAGAGTTGACCACAAAGGCACAAACCATTACCTCATGAGATAGAAGGCTTCCAGGATTTCTAATCATACACTTATGAAACCATATCCTAATGCTCTGAATGATAAATATACTTTATAACAGTGCAATATTTTTTATTCTGTCCATTAATAGAGCAATATCAAAACCAAACTGAGCGTATGTAGGTACAAATAAATCTTATGCAAGAATGACAAGTGGTAGAAAGATGATTAATAGGTGAATTTGAGGTTATCGCAATGCTTGTGTCCACACTGATGACTGTATGATTGCACATAATGAACTTCTTGACTATGTCTTGGTGCACATTAACGCATTAATTTATATTAAATACGATGTAGCAAGTAGCAACTGAAGAAAATAATCTGAAGGATTCAGATATTGTTATGAATTGAAAAAAGAATGACTTCAATTTATATTTGTGCATTCATGACCACAGGGTGTTCCAAATCACTTTTCAGCCAACAGGCTACCTTTGAACTGTAGCCATTGTTATAATGTAAGAAATAAGGTAGCTAATTTGCACATAACAAGCTTCCACAAACAGTAATATGACAATGGCCAGTTAATTTGTTGTAATAAGACTGGTGGAAAGATAATTATTGGCCAAGACACCATAGATAGCTCACTATACCGCTTCAAAATATTGTAATGGAATTTTCTATGTCCACCCGTAAGGGCAGCTGGGAGCCACAGCTTAACCTCTTCTCTGACAGAGCGGCACTCTCTCAGTATTGCACTCAAGTGTCAGCCTGCTTTTCAAATTCTGGAATGAAAGTTAAACACACAAACTTCTGACTTGGAGCCAAAAATACAAGCAACGTACCCATGGCTGACACACATGCAAGAGAAAATACTTGATTTGTTTGTCTTTTGAAGACTGGGGATTAATATCACTTCCATCTGCTTATTTTGGATAGTGTTAGTTATATATTTGCATACATCAGCATTATTATTTCAAAGAATAGGTGGTAGCTTTCTGTATATTCATGTACACTATATATATTATTGTTAGATAACATACCCACATTCTGCTTTAAAAAGGGGCACATTTGCTTTCTCATTTGAAGACAATGGGGCAACCCAAAACTTCCATATAATTTTCATTAGAAGGGTAAACCTAGCATTGAAAGTCAGGGCAATTAAACGATGATATTTATGGCATAATTATCGCAACTTAATATCCATTAAATACTGGAAAATGACTCTGCTCTTGGATCTCAAAGACCAAATTCAAATCTTCAGATTGGACAGCTACATGATGGCCTAAAGAATGGTGGGAGTTAGCATCTTTGAAAGGCTCATATTAAAATGTAGGTTGTCACAGAGTTTTTGTTTTTTATTTTTGTCCATGATCAAAGTGTTTTTATGGGTGAGGTTAATAAGTTTTCCTACACTCAGAATGATTTTCCCCCAGATAAATGATTCCAGCAGCAAGCTTTCATAGATTTAAAAATAAAGATGATTATTTATTATGACACACTTGCCCCAGAGATTTAAAATGCAATGTCTCACACATGTTCTGACATGCACAAAAATTGTATACAGGTTGTCGTTGAAATAACCCCTCTGAGGCCGATGTCCCTTCAGCAAATTTAGATTTATTTACATAGTAAGCAACACTCAGACAGGTACTTCCTTGTACAAAGTATAAACCTGGAGTGCCTGTAACCCTGACACTCCACATTATGTACACATGCAGGACTCCCTGATTGGACAAGCTATTACTGCCTTAATCTGTGAGCTCCTATTCTAATCATGGACCTCTTAGAATACTTTTCTCAAAGTATTTTAAAATAACTTTTCTCCAGACTTTTCTCATAACATACTTCAGTTTCTTGACATAGTTTGCCCCTACCAAGATGGCCACAGGAAGGCAACCTGGAAGTCACTTGGCACAATGATGGAAAACCCCTATCAGCAACAAGGATGAGCTGTCTACCCTTGTTAGACTATATAACCAGAGCACTAAGCCTTGCTAAGGGGAAGCTAACTTGGTGAATGTGAGGAGGGTGCCTTGGAAAGCGTAGAATTTTCTGTGCGCATAGCTGTGTGTTTATTGATGATCTTGGACTGTATGGAAACCCTAATGTGGATGAAGGTGACCTTTAGGAAAATCCGTTCTAATAATCTGACCTTCTTTGTCCATGTTTTGACCTTGCCTCTGCTTTCCCTCCTGAAGGACTGTCCCTGTTATATATTGTGTTGAGTTTCCCTTGGGAAATGGATTAGCCGTCCAGGTTTTAAATAGGGATATATTGTGTGAAAAGCTAGGCTCAAAGAAGAACCATGTGTCATTTCCTTTCTTTTCTGTTTTTGCTGAGCATCTGAATATCTTTAAATAAACATTCTTTTGTTTTATTTGGACAACTGAGTGAACTCCACCTCGCCCATCACGATCCTCAGCCCCCTTGTGACATCACAAGGTGAAGGAAAAAAAGCCTATGATTAAAATCTGCAATTGTTTCAGTCTCTTTCATAGTAGGTCTCATGTTTCTTAAACAAATTGATGCTCTAGCTGGACTGGAGGTCTTCAAAAAGCAAAGGGTTCTTAGTTAAGCTGTGAGGTGTATTGTAGTTAAATTGCCAGGAGGTTGGTTCTCAGGTGCACTTGAACTTGGAGCTGGTTGTGGAGAGAATTATTTTCCCATTGTCAGGTTATAGCTGTGTATTACTTTATGGTTGAATATTACCTCGGCTGCATATTTCCCTTGCAGCTGACATGATAGCTTGGATAATGATTCTGATGTTATCTGAATTCAAACAGCTTCAGATGTGATATTTTTAAAGCAGGTAGCAAATGTGGCTACCTTCCACCTGTGATCTGTGACAAGTCTAAATCCTTTTCCAAATGAGGTGATGGGCCAGAAAATCCCAGCCTGACAGTTTCTGACTATTTGTGTTTGGGATGAGAAGTCATCACAATACTTTGAAAGGTTGATAAGATCCATTTCATATTTAACTATCTCCATTGGGTTTCGTATCTCTATTGTCCTTTGTGTTGATGGTGTATCTTTATCAAAGGGATATGTGAATTTCACAAGTATCTACAATTGCCCACATGTCATAGATATTTCCTTGAGTTTCAGGACTGTCTGGAGTTTCATACTGCCAAGTCACATGATATGTTACAGCCATCTTAAACACTTTTAAAAATATAGCCTAAAGGTTTGTAGTATCTTACTGCCTGTACTGGGCATGACAAGATGTAGAGGAAATTCAATAAATCAAACTGAAACAATCATTTCTAAGGCACATCAAGTGTACTCATAGAAGTGAATAGATCTAGTAGTGCCAACAGAATTTGCTTGGTAAAGAGGACAAATTGATCATCACAAGTAATGCTTGTTATTTAGATTGAGGTGAAAGATTCACTGACAAGTGGCGCCTAGGCACTTCCTGTCACTCTTAAAATAAATGCCAATGGTTGGCATGATTTGAGTGGCATGGTGGCACAGTGATTAGTACTGCTGCCTCACAGTGCCAGGAATGCGGGATTTGCTTGGGTCACTGTCTGTGTGGATTCTGCACATTATCCCCACGTCTGCGTGGGTTTCCTCCAGGTGCTCTGGTTTCCTCCCAACTCCAAAGGTGTGCGGGTTAGGTTGATTGGCCATGCAAAATTGCCCCTCAGTGTCAGGAGAATTATCAGGGTAAGTTCATGGGGTTACGGGGATAGAGCCTAGGTGGGATTGTTGGAGGTGCAGGCTCCAAATGGCCTCCTTCTGCATTGCAGCGATTCTATGGTTGTTTGATTAGAGTCACTGGAGTTTAAAAGGCACAGAATGTCAATCACCTTACTCCAAGTCACAGCAGAGGGATGCCCTGAAAGAAAAATAGAAAGCACAACTCTCATCAACTTCTACAGATGCATCATAGAAAGCATTCTTTCTGGTTGTATCACAGCTTGATATGGCTCCTGCTCTGCCCAAGACCAAAAGAAACTACAAAAGGTCGTGAATGTAGCCTGACCCATCACCCAAACCAGCCTCCCATCCATGGACTCTGTCTACACTTCCCGCTGCCTCAGCAAAGCAGCCAGCATAATTAAGGACACCACGCACCCCGGACATTCTCTCTTCCACAGTCTTCCGTCGGGAAAAAGATACAAAAGTCTAAGGTCACGTACCAACTGACTCAAGAACAGCTTCTTCCTGCTGCCGTCAGACTTTTGAATGGACCTGAAACCAAAAGAGAAAATCCTGGAAGATCTCAGCAGGTCTGGCAGCAAAGCTCTGACAAAGGGTCATCTGGACTCGAAACATCGGCTCTTTTCTCTCCTTACAGATGCTGCCAGACCTGCTGAGATTTTCCAGCATTTTCTCTTTTGGTTTCAGATTCCAGCATCTGCAGTAATTTGCTTTTATTTTATATTTTGAATGGACTTACTTTGCATTAAGTTGACCTTTCTGTACACCCTAGGTATGGCTATAACACTACATTCTGCACTCTCTCGTTTCCTTCTCTATGAATGGTAGGGTCTGTCTGTATAGCGCGCAAGAAACAATACTTTTCACTATATATTAATACATGTGACAATAATAAATCAAATCAAATCAAATCACAGCTCTTCACTCCCACAGATACTATTGTGTTATCTCTGTAAGATATTGATGGCGTGGCTCTACATTGTTGGGCAACATGAACCCTGGAACCTAAAATGAGGAGATGAGTAGAAACAAAATTTGATGGGTTAGTATTTTTTTCACTACTTTCTGAAGTTTTCTTTTCCTTGGATTTCTGGCCAATGTTTTCTGACAAAGTGAAAATGTTCAGTATTGAATCTTTTTCCTTGGAATAAAAATTAATGAATTTCAAGTCATAACAAGGAAATAGTTCATTTGATAAATATGCAGTAGAATTACTACTTGGTTGAGTAATGCAAATACAGAAGTAATGTTTAGCTCCAGTGCGATAGTAAATGTGCAGGTTTCTCCCAAGCGGCAGTAATTGTATTTTTACTTGCTGTCCAAAAGCAGTGATTGGCAGATTGTATATGTATTATGTGAGACAGAGAACCGGATCTTTCTCTTTTACATTAACTTTGTGGATGTGCTGAGCTGCCTTGCTTAAAGTAGCAGCTGTGTATTGCTATTAGTAAAATGAAAATCTGAAATAAAAGCAAAAAGCTCAGATCATTGGTAGGTGAAAAATTGATTATATCTGAAATGTTGACTTGACAACAAACAATATCAGACTTTGGGTTGAATTCTCCCAACCTATCCAGGTTTCGGGGTGTGGGGCAATGGGTGGAGAATCTGCCAGGAACCAGTAGGTCAGAAACCTGCTGCCGTAAAACTATGTTGCAGTTCCTCCAATGGCAGGTTAACGGGTGGGTCAGTCATCCTGCTGGCAGGTGGCTCAAGTGCCATTTATATTAATTTGCTTTTCATGAACGCTCTTCAAAGCAGTTGCCTACCGGCTTCCCATCAGGATTTCCAATCTTGTGTCAAGCCAGCGTCAAACCCGATTGATAAAGATTGGCGCTCGCAAGGCAGTCCTCCGTTCGCAAGAGAATTCAAAGTGATTGCAGCAATTTTTGGCCATAGCGCTGTGCTGCTTTTAATGCGCTGTTCACCACTCTGCTGGGGCAGACCAGTTCCTGCCTCCATCTCCATATTGAGCTGGTCTTCATGGACAGCACCGTGCTTGAATCTGCAAGCTGACGGCGGGCGGGCAGCTTAACTGTTGGCCTGTCAGGAGAGTCAAATGGGAGCTCGCCTTTGCATAACTAATGAGTTTCCAAAGCACAGAATCTGGTGCAGGATTCCGCCATTCTTGTCAGTGGGACTGGTGCAGCCACCATCATACACCTGCGACTGGGGAGTACAGTGGTCTCCTTCCCCCTATGTCTATCTTGACAGCTCTATGCTGTGGGACTTATGCAGCCACTGCAACAAAGGTCCGAAACTTAACCAGGATTGGAGTGAGAGGACAGGGTTGCGTGGCTGATGGTCTGATGAAGACAGGGGGACAAATATGGAAGGAGGGCTATGCAAGGAAGTGGGGGAGGAAGAGGGCTCACAGTGGCAGACAGAGGGGCCAGGTGGTGGATGAAGATGATGAACAATGGAAGGCAGAGGGAAGGGAGAAGCCAGAACCTGACAAGGCCGCATAAAAAGCTCACAAACAAGGGGCTCAAATGGATACCACATTGTCTACTGGAAGGGGATGGATGAAGATTCCAGGGGCAGTGGACAGAGGTCACCTCGGAGCTGATGGGCTCGGTGGGGGAGGATGATTGAATCAAGGAACAGACTTCCTCTTGAGTTTGCCAGACTTTTTCCTCTAGGTTGCTGACTTCCTGTATGGTCTGGTGAAGACGGGTGGGCTGGAGAGAGTGACATGAGTGCACTGGACTGGCATTTAAATATGGGGCCGGGATCTTTGAATCTGCAAGCTGACGGCGGGCGGGCAGCTTAACTGTTGGCCTGTCAGGAGAGTCAAATGGGAGCTCGCCTTTGCATAACTAATGAGTTTCCAAAGCACAGAATCTGGTGCAGGATTCCGCCATTCTTGTCAGTGGGACTGGTGCAGCCACCATCATACTTAATCTCAGAATGGGAGAATTCGCTCTTTGAGTGTCCTGCTGCATTTATTTGCAACTAGATTGCACCCGGTAAGAGTGGACTTTAAGCATAAATGGCTTTTCCATTGCCCAAAGATTGCTGTGGCCAGCCATCAAACAATGTCCGCTGTTCGACTTGCTCTTGCTCATTTAATGTCAGTGCTATTTGGTCCGACAAGTTGCTGGATGGGAATGGTGTGGCGTCCTCTACACAGGATCTGGAAACTGAACAGAGCAAGCTGTGTGGTTAAAGAAATAATCAGGTTGAAGAATTCTGATTGTAACAGTGCAGACTGAGAAGAGTGTAATTTAGAATGGTGGACCCAATGTTGAATCAAGTACAGAGGGAAATAAGAGGGAAACGAAGGGTGGGATTTTACCGTCCCGCCTGCCACAAGAATCGTAGCAGGCGGGACATGAATCATGCAAAGGTCCGTTGATAAGATTTTCCAGTCTTGGGGCAAGCGCAGCCAGTATACCCCGTCCAAAGAGTGGATTAAGGGAGAGAAAGAAGTCAGAAAGAAAAGGCCCTTGTAAAGAAATAGTTAAATAAAAAGCTCCTGAAAACAATTATAGTCTAAAAAATGATAGTCCACGCATATAATAGGATTTTTTCAGTGCCATGTCATGTTTTAGGGGTACTTATGTTTGAGGTGACGACTTAGCTGTCTGTGGTGAATTTACTTCACAATATAGATATCGGAATTTCATGTCACTTGATGCATCTGATTGGGGTGCCAGGCAGTGAGATGCTATTTTTGCAAAGCTACTGCAGAGTATCGCATCTGAGACACCAACAATTTGCTTTCTGCATTTAGGCATGCATCTGCCTTTGCCTCAAGTTGCTGTGGCATTTGCACATAAATAATGGCAAACTCCATGAACCTCCCCATTATTTTGGAAACAAATTTTGGGTCATTATGTTTTGCTTTATTGTTGACTCCGGTGGAGCTACTACAATGAAGCATAGTCTGAACTGCAGGTAGAATTCATGCCATAAGCAGTAGGGAAGTTATAAATACTTTTATTTATGTAGCACCTTTCATGACCTCAGAATATGCCAAAGTGTTTTGCAGCCAGTGAAGTACTTGAGGTGTAGTTGCTCTTGTAATGTGGAAAATACACTTTTTCTTTCTTGAACTCACACTCATTTTCACTGAGCTGAAAATGGAGGAAAATATGCTCTCTTCGTATCTGCTTTAAGTATATTTCTGAAGCTGTCAGGAAAATTCCTTACAAACAATACTAATGGCAAACCTTGCTGTAGGTAAACAGTAAGAAGTTAACAGACAGGAGTATGGGTTATTAGATTTCTGTCTGTGCAACATCTGAAACCTCAGTGCTCTGTGGTTCAGCTGACAGGCTGAGAGAGACGGACAGAGTGTCATTTCTTTCCCCCAAGATTTGATAGTCTCCTTAAATGGTAAGCCTGAAATCTCGAAAAAAACATAACATGCTTGGCAGGTTCAAGGGTCAACCACAATGGGAATTCAAAGCTGACATGGTTTGCTGGGTTTTTCTTCTGCCTGTGACTGGAAATCTAATTCTTTAACATGTTTTCTCAGGCTTGTACGCTGAGATCCAACTCTAAAAGACAAAAATGTACTGCAACATCAGAACCTCTGGCACAATCACTTGTTGTATTCACTCTTTCAATCATAATGGTTTTTTTAAAAAGAGGGTTTAAAAGAAAACTACCACTATTTTCTGTGTGTTAGCTAGTCCAATACAGACCTGCACCTTGCACCCTTAACCAGCCACTGAACCCTGCCAAGAAAACGTGGAGACTTCTGCCTCCAGGCACCAAGGCAGACTCCTTTAGAGTGGTGTCCTCCTAGTGAACCTGGGTGGAAATGCCTCTTACTACAAAGGATATCATTTACATGATTTAAAACAAAAAAGAATTATTTTACAGGAATGTTAGAATGATTTCAGTTATTGCAAAAACAATTTTTTAATCCAAAATGACATTTTTGGGTGAGCAACCTGATTTGCCATTGAGTTTGTTCCCATTGACTTTGGTTTCTGTTTTGTTCAACTTAAAAGCAAGTGACTCGGATCACTTTTAAGCCAGGTGAGCTCTAGGAAGGTTACTTAAACAGTGGGACATCAAAGAGGAGAATGTAAAACAATCAGTCACCATTAATAAGAGACGTCATATGGAACACTCTACTGTTCCTCTTGATGAGTTACTACAAATATTACATTGCAATACCACAAATATATTTCCATTATAACCAATTATGATTAATTCCATAAAGGGAGGAAAATGTACTGTTGAATGGCAATGAAGATAAGAAGTGAGAGACTTTGGCAATAGAGGTAATTCCAGATTTAAATTCTGCAATGTTGTGGGTTGCTTATCTGTGTACTAGACTTTCCCTGTTATGATTATAACATGATGTGGAGATGCTGGTGTTGGACTGGGGTAAGCACAGTAAGAAGTCTCACAACACCAGGTTATAGTCCCTTTAAGGACTTTAACCTGGTGTTGTGAGATTTCTTACAATTATAACATTACTGTGTAAACCAATGTTATCCATGTCTATCTGCTATCTGAATTAATTATTAATAACTGGAAGCTTCTTTTTTAATTTCTTGTACAACTTGAGCACAAATTCTTAGTTGGCATTCTGGTGCAGTACTTGGACAGTGCTGCACTGTTGGTGATGCTGCCTTCCAGATGAAACCATAAATTGAGGCCCAGTGTGCATTCTCGGATGGACATAAAAGGTGCCGGAGGATCATTTAGAGCAAGAGCAAGTGGGTTCTCCTTGGTCTCTTGGCCAATATTTATTCCTCCACCAACATCACTAAAAACAGATTATCTAGCTGCTTACATTGCACTCCATGTTTCCAACCCGCCATGGGACTTAGTTTGGAAATCTCCCATTTTCAGGCTAAGTGCTTACGGCAGCAGGAAAACAGGAGCTGGTGTTGGCAAAGTCTTCAGCTGGGATGCATCCACCTGAAAGATACAAATGAGCTTATCTTGTGGAAGCTGTCAGCCAGCCTGGCTGTTTAGAGATCAGGGCGCCATTTTTAAAGGTGTGGAGACAGATCCGCCCCACAAAAAATGAAATGGGGCCTCCCCCACTGACCAGGGCAGCATCACCAACCCCTCACTAAAGAGGGACATCCTGCACCCCCCCCCCCCTCACAAATAATGGGTAACCTCCCCCCAACACCATGCAGGTATGAAGATTATCTGACTCCCTCCATTAGGCCCCCTTCACCCTCAGACACCCCCATTAGGCCCTCTTTCAGGCCACGCACCTTAGCAGTGCCAATGGTGCACAGCTTCTGTCATCCTGCCACTAACACCCCAGCCTGATGCCTTGGGCCCTGAGGGAGATGAAGGAGGTAAGTCCAGTGGCTATTTGCTTCCCGGCTGCTGCCAGGCTGCAGAGAAAGGGTCCCTCAAAGATCCTGGAGGTTGGGTGGGCTTAGGTTGGGGCCAAGGGGTTGACCTTGCCACACTCCCCTGGGATGAGTCTTGTGGCTGCACTGCCCCTTCTAGCTCTGGTAGATCTGAAGATCACTCCAGGTATGGTGATTTCAGGGAGCCTTGTGACCAATATCTTCATTCATCTGTGCAAATTATGAAGTGGCCAGGCCACTTTAATCTCCATGTTCCCAGTCAACTGGCAGCCTTTAATATCACTGCAGACTCCTTTGAAATCCTCTGAAAGAGAGGAGATGTCAATTTCACGGGGGGGTGGAGGGGTCCATTCTGCACAGCTGTGCACTTAGCCCCAATGTATTCACATATTTTATTTGATGTCTCCAAGGCTTCCTAGCAAGCTGAAACCTTTGAAACCCTCCCATTCCATTTGAAACCTTTGCTCTCTGTCAATTTCAACATGCAGTGCTTTGAATGATCCTCCATTGACAGCTGAATGGATTTCTACTCATGTTCCAATCAGCTGTGTTTATTTACATTTCCCTTCATGCTTGAAAGCATCTCAAACACCTCCATTGATCCTAACCATAATGTTTTCAATGATTCTAAGCGTGATTGGCATCTGTGCTTTCTTGGAGAAGGGTTCCTGAAGGGGCAATCTGAGGGGGCAGGGGGACCTGAGTGGGGGTGTCTGAGGGCAGAGGGGACTTGAATGGTGAGTCTGAAGGGGCAGGGGGATCTGAATGGGGAGTCTGAGGGGGGAGTGGGGCTAAGTTGGGGCTGGGTTGTGTTATCCTCATGCCTGGGTGGTGTGGGGGGGAAGGAGCATGGTTGACCCATGATTTGAGTGATGGGGGGAAGATGCCCCTCATTTCTGACAGGTTGCTGACTCCCCTGTACCCTTGGAGTACAGCATGGCAGGTGCATGCCTGCTTTGATTACAACATCAAAGTCTGCCAGTGCCATTCCCATTGGGGAACGGGCGCATGTGGGGGGGGGGGGGGAGCTGGTGAATAGGCCATCAAACCCAATAAGTGTATTACAAATATGTCCTTATGTTCTTAATTAGCATGTTTGCATAATTATTGGGTTGCCACCCGCTATGATTGGGAACTCGATCAGGGCCTGTGTATGGGACAGGCGAATCACGATTGTCTTAACGCTCGTCAGGAATCCCGATTTTTGGTTGATGCCCCATTCTGTAGAGTATCAAGATTCCCGCGGGCTGTTTGCCGAGGCTGGAGAATCCCGACAATAGTCTCAAAATGGGAGAATTTTGTGTGGACACAAATTGCACATGCTTTGAAGTGATTTTTTTCCCACTTTTCTTGAGTTTCTGCTCAAACTCATTCACAGAAAAACCTGCCATGTCCCAGTGCAATCAGACACTGGTTTAAAACATAATTTAAAAATATTAAAAGTGATAATTCGATTCAGTTTGATTAATACATTTGAAAATGGTTTATCACAGTGATTAAGCAGATCTTAAATGATTGAACATGACTTTTAAAAACTTTATAGAACCATTTCCTAGTTATGTTAGTTTCTTTGGTATACTTTTTAGAAAATGACATTTGAAAGCTGTTGAAACATGTCTATTTGTGTGCTTGTGTCCATTGACCCATTTTAATTTTTACATCCTTTTCAAACTCCTGTGATCAAGCACATGAAGCAGAAACTCTCATTGAAGATTAATTTAACCTTGGGTGCACAGCCCGTGCTTTGGGGAGGGTAGGCCTCCAACACAATGCTTTCTAAACTGGCGCAAAAGATCGTAGGAACTCTATTTGGGCTGTGTGTAATTTATGATTAAAATTTCAACACTATTGTGCTGGTAAATCTGACTTTGGGTTGACAATACCAGCACAACTGAGCAAAAACTCTTCTATGAGACTTTGGGAATAGTCTTGTGGCATGGTGGCACAGTAGTTAGCACTGCTGCCTCACAGCGCCAGGGACCCGGGTTTGATTCCCGGCTTGGGTCATTGTCTGTGGAATCTGCATGTTCTCCCCGTGTCTCCTTCGGGTGCTCCCGTTTCCTCCCATAGTCTGAAAGGCGTGCTGGTTAGGTGCATTGCCCATGGTAAATTCTCCTTCAGTGCACCCGAACAGGCGCCGGAGTGTGGAAACCGGGGGATTTTTACAGTAACTTCATTGCAGTGTTAATGTAAGCCTACTTGAGACACTAATAAATAAACTAAACTAATTAGAGGTAAAACAAACTTGTTAAAAGGCTTCATTTGTGCTACCTGCATGTAACTAATCTGATATACATTATCCTATCATGTTACATTGTATGAAAAATAATTCCTGTTAAGTACAGGGTGGTATCAAAAAGAAATTGACTTCATTTGAAAAGAATCTACACTTAAAGTTGCTGCTCTCCATGAAGTTCTAAATGCCTTCTGTTTGCATTGTTAAATGTTGACTCTGAGTATCTCTCACTATTTCATGACATTACTATTAACTGCAGGCTGTTAAAAGGGTGTTTCCCAATTCCCTGCCAATCATCCACATAATATTGCCTGAGTGTCTAAAGTATGACTTTTCTGTGAAATTTACTGCTGCTGAAAAGTTACAACAACAATCAATGCTGATACTTCAACTACTCTTGGCTTATGTTTCATTGTATCTGTCGCATAGATAATGTCCTATTTTTATTCCATAAACTGGACCAAAGTAACAACAAAACGATCAGCAAAATAACTGTGTCAGAATTTGCCAGGAAAATAGCAGCAAGGCTAACAGCACTTACCAATATCTGTGGTTAAATATACAGTGACTTTAAGCAAGGAGCAGATGCATGGTTAAATGTGAATGTCTGAAGGTTTTTGTTTGAATTATGCTGCTCCACTGTTAACATTGTGAAGACAGCATCTCATTCATGGTCTACAGGGCGTTTTTCCGACCTTGTCTGCATCTGGCGCAGCTCGTGCCGATCCCTGAAATTAGCGTACGGGCCTGAATATCAGTTTCGCGCCCACCAGTTTGCAATCATCCTGGTCCCTTTCTAATGATGCAAACTGGATCGTGCTCTTTCTGGGTGCGAGACCGTTAGCATACTTAAAGTCGCATTTAAATATGCATAGCCCATTCGACACTGGACTCTCCCAGCTCCAGGGATCTTCCAACCTTCAGGCTTGAGCAGAGGCCAGGTGCGATGGCCATGTCAGGGAGCTGGGAAGCCATTGAACCACCCAGTTGGCTGGGGACATGGCTGGGCAGTGCCTATCAGGCATCCTGGCAGTGTCCACCAGCATCCTGGTAATGCCAGTTGGCACTGCCAAAGGAGTGGGGCCTGACTGGGGGTGGGGCTCTGACAGGGGGCTTTGACAGGGTCATGTAGGGATGGAGCAAAAAGGGGGACATATCAAGGGTCATGAAGAGGGACCAATTAGGAGGGACCCGAGGCTCCAATACTACCGATCTGAATTGGGAGGGGTGTGGAAACATGCCGCTCATGGGGGGGGAGGAGGGGTCCCGATGTCTGTGGGGGAGGGAGGGGGTTGCCAGTGCACTGTGAAATCGGAGATCAGGACACCCTTCCAAAATGGCACCGGAGCATTCTGCAGCTGGGCTCACTGGCATATTTAGGTCCTACCCCCGCCTCCCCCCAAAACTGGCGTGAAACTCACCACTCTCCCAAAAAATGACTGAGCATGGGACGATTGCAGTCCAGAACCATGCCTGATGGACTGGCACGGATCGCTCTGGTATTTTCGCCGTTATGACACTTAGGGGGGAATTTTCTGGCCGTTCACACCAGTGGGATTTTCTGGTCCCACTGAGGTGAACGGAGGTTTGGCTGAGTAGCAAATTCTCTGTCCTTGCTTACAGCAGCAGTGAGGCGTGAAAAGCCAAAAATTCCAGCCTTAGTTTTTTTTGTTGGGAAAATTACATCCTTCCTGTTTTTTCATAAATTTCAATGGGGTTTCTCTGTTTTCACCATCCTAACTTTGGAAACCCTGTTTAAGCATGTAAAAAGGGTCACTACATTGCCTTCAGTAATTCAAGCAGGAAACTTCTCCAAGACGGAGTAAAGCGTTTGTCTCAAGTGTATCATCCAGAGATAGACATGTGTTTATGATGCCAAACAAGAAAATTAACATTTCTACCCTAATTCTGACAAAATTTCATTTGTCCAACTGCAGGTTGTCATCATGCCGTTAGGAGAATTGGTTTGAAGCGTAGGGCATAATTTTAATGAAATATAAGTGCTGAACAAGTGAGAAATTGGGAGTCTCAGACCTGGTTTTTGTGCGAGTTTGAAAATGCAATCTTATGGAAAAAGAGCCAGGATACAATTCTCGCCAGCCGGTGGCTGGGGGAGGTGTGGGGGGGGGGGGGGGGGGGGGGTGCATAGTTAAAGCCTGAGCTTGTTAGGGAAGCCGGCTGCTAGGGACACCATTGCGCAAGCCACTGTACTGGGAGATCTATTGCCGTTCACCCTGACCCCCCCAGACATCAGACCACTCCCCCCCATGCCACCAATTGCCCCCTGGCAGAGATTCCTTCCCTCCCTCCCACCCCAATCACTACCCCTTCTGCAGAATTCACTTCCCTGCCTCCCACCCCGATTGTTCCCCTGGCAGAGTTTCCCGCCTTCACTCCCACCTCTGTGGTGTTCCCATTCCTTACCCCCTGTCACTCCTGCACCCCACAAGCTATGCCCCTACCTGGACCTAACCTCTTGGCACAGCCCCTGGCACGGTTAGGGTGTCCGGTGGCAGCACCAGGGTGCCTGGTGGGCAGTGCCAGGATGCCAGATTCGGCATTGTCCCAAGGGCACTGCCTGGCCCTACCCCTGGCCTCCCCGGAGCTTCAATGGCCTCTGAATCCCCTCCCGACGAGGCCATCATGTCTGGTCTCTGCTGGTGGAAACTAACTGTGATTCTCACAGGGGAGAATCTTGACTGGCAAGGTGGTTAAGGTAAGTGAGCCTGGACATTAGTGTCCAGGACTTGTTATGATATGCTAAGCATGTTATTCATATTTATATCGGCAAAGCAGGGATGGCACGATTGGGGGAGGCGAGAAAATGGGCACTTTTCTCATTTTTCACCTCCTGCCCGATCTTACCACCTCACCTTGCTGAAAATTGGGTGGGGTGCGGTGGTAAGATCGCATTCACAGAAACAGAAAATAGGAACATGTATAGGGCATTCGGCCCATCAAGGTTGCTTTACCATTCATTATGACAATAGCTGATCATCCAGCTCATTCTTCGAATCTCCTGCAAATAAAATCCTCGCCAATTCAATCTCGCCTCATATGTTAGTCCTGCCATCCCAGCAATCAGTCTGGTAAACCTTTGTTGCACTCCCTCAGAGCAGGGACATTCTTCCTCAGATAAGACCAAAACTGCACACAATATTCCAGGTGTGGTCTCACCAAGGCCCTGTCTAATTACAGCAAGACATCCCTGCTCCTGTACTCGAATTCTCTCACCATGAAGGCCAAACTGCATGCTTACCTCAGTAACTGGTGTACAAGGACACCCAGGTCTTATTGCACATTCCCCTCTCTCCATCTAAAGCCATTCAGAGAATCATCTGCCTTCCTGTTTTTGTTACCAAAGTGAATAGTTTCATATTTATCCAGATTATAGTGCATCTGCCATACATTTACCCATTCAACTTGTTCAAATCACACTGAAGCATCTCTGCAACTCCTCACAGCTCACCCTCTCACCCCAGCTTTGTGTCATCTGCAAATTTGGAGATTATTACATTAGTTCCCTCATCTAAATCATTAATATATATTGTGAATAGCTGGGGTCCCAGCATTGATCCCTGCAGTAGCCCACCTGTCACTGCCTGCCACTTAGAAAGACATATTTTAGTCTTACTCTTTTGCCGGAATTCTACCGCCTCCCCCACCATGGATTCTTGCTCGAGCAAGGCCGTAAAATCCCATCCTTTGTTTCCTGACTGCCAACCAGTTTTCTATCCATCTTAATACATTACCCCCAATCCCATGCACTTTAGTTTTACATGCTAATCTCTTGTGTGGGACCTTGTTGAAAGCCTTCTGAAAGTCCAAATAAACCACATCCATTGGCTCCCCCTTATCATCTCCACTATATGATCCCTGGAAAAGTAGAGGGATTTAGTTCAGATGGGCAGTATGGTCGATGCAGTCTTGGAGGGCCAAAGGGCCTGTTCCTGTGCTGTAATTTTCTTTGTTCTTTGTTCTAGCTATATCATCAAAGAACTCCAGTGGATACGTCAAGTATGCTTTCCCTTTTGTAAATCCATGCTGACTCTGTCTGATCCTGCTACTATTTTTCAAGTGCTCTAATATTAAAACATTTATAATACATTCTAGCATTTTCCTCACTACTGACATTAGGCTGTCTGGTCTGTAATTCCCTGTTTTCTTTTTACCTCCCTTTTTGAAATAGTGTGGTTACACTATCTATCCTCCAATCCCTTGGAACTGTTCCACAGTCTTTAGAATCTTGGAAGATGACTACCTATGCATCCACTATTTCTAGATTCATTTCCTACATACAACCCCAAAGACTGCTTTTTCTCCCTTGGTGTTTCTCAGCTCTACCCAGACAGATTCAGAGCTAATATCTTTCCTCAACATTGCATTAATCTGCTCTTCCTTTTCATCCACTTCCTTTTCCTTTTTGTCTGTCCTTCCTAAATACTAAATACCCCTGGATGTTCAACTCCCATTCCTGGTCACCCTGCAGCCATGTCTCCATAGTCCAGACTATATCATGCCCATTTACATCTATTTGTGTGATTAATTCATCCACTTTATTACAAATGCTCCATGCATTAAGGCACAAAGCCTTAAGCCTTGTCTTCTTAACATTCCTTGTCCGTTTAGCCCAGATTGATTCTGGCCCTTGGTTTCTTTGCCTATCACTTTTCTTACTCCCCTTACTGTCTTTTGTTATTATCGTTGTTTTCCCCTCCTCTGATTCTTTGCATACGTTCCCCTTCACCCTGCCATTTTAGTTTCAATGAAAAGACAGTTGATGGGTTTGTGCTGTGCACTTCTCATTGGATTTTGTGCCACTCAGAGGATTATTCACGCAGCAAGTTTTATGTCCCATCTAGAAGATGGAGTGGTAGCATAGTGGTTCAAATCTGTGGTTCTCTGTCCCAGACAATGATTCAATCTCAGCTAGGTATTTGGGGAAATGCCCGATGTTGTTTTACGAAGAGGCAGGGACAGTTCAGCTAAAATGTATCCCAAGGCATTGCAAGGTTTTGAAAATGGGACAGCAAGTGTGTAATGGGAGAACCTAAAGAAAGGGAAGATTTCATCTTGTTTTCATTTAAGCTAAGGCTGGCTTTGTGGGTTAATGCACTAAGCTATACAAACTTGAAAGGTACAAGTTCAATTCTTAGTGTATGTGGAGTTATGTAATCATAGCTGCGACCCCAGTGTTGGGTAAATATTAAACACAGTTGCAGATTCTGGTCACTAACTAATGGTTCTTGCTGGAGAGGCCACAGAGACCTACTGGCCTTGAAACCTTCCATGTTTGAATAATTTGTCAATGTTTATCGCTTGGGTTCATACAATTAGAACAAGGCCATTTGGATGAATTACCACAGGACTGTTGTCTATGGAATGCTACCATAGAATATATTGTTGCTTTTGGGAGAAAAAGAGAAAATTGAAGATGTGGAAGAAAGATTTATGTCCTTTAATGATTTGTTAATATCTTCAGTACCTGGCCACTTTACAAATGTCATACTATCAACGCAGCAAGGTTAAAAATAGCTTGGATATTGTGGCTAACCATAATACTTACTTATGGACCAGTATAAGAAATAAACTATACTGTATGAGTTCTGACTGAAGCAGTAACTTCACTGCAGAAAGGCAAAAGGCAAAATTGCTTAGTGCTAGCCTGATGTTTTTGCTGATGGTGTGAACTTGCATTTACTAGAAGAGTTTAAAATAAAGGAAATACAGTTATCAATTGCAGTAAAAAGTACTGAATAAATCCCAACGGAATATAAAACAGGAAAAGGTTTGTCTGAAGAATTTTAGTTATAACTCATCTGCTTCCAAATGGGATTTGTATAGGAAGTGATGACTCTGGAAACAGTGATTTATATCAAAGTAGTAGAAAAGGCTGTGATAAAATGTAAACATTTATTTTGTCTCCGTATCAAAAGAATATTCTGCCTCGTCTGTGAATGCAATGCGTCTGTTTTGACGACTGATAAACCTTAAGTACACGCCATCCATTGCATTATCAATTTGATTATAGAGTCTATAAAAATATTCAACAAGTCAACAATTTTGATTGTGAAGCACAAAATGTACCAATTTTAAAAGGCCAGGATTATTGTATTGAAGACCTAGCAATCTTAATTGATGGAACAGCCTATGATGAACTTAGTTTTATTCTAACTTCCAGGGAATGTAGCACAAATCTTTGGGCTGTGGTTTCTTGTTTTTATTTTATATTTTATAATACTTTTCAGTAGAGGCTGCAATCACATAGCTGTCGTTTCCATGTGCATAAATGTGATTAACTACCTGCCAAGATTTTCCACAATAGTGACACTTACCCTATCACCTAAAAGTGCCTGAATTACTTCAGACTCTTTTTCAGCTGGGATTTTACTGCCCCACCCACCGTGGGAATCGGAGCGGGTGAGGGGCGGACAATGGGAAGGTCCGTTGACCTCGGGCAGGATTTTACAGTTTTGGGACGAGCGAGGCCGTAAATTTCTGCCCAATGTGTGAATTGCGTATCATCAGCAACATCCCTCATTTGGATAATCAGCTAACCGTGTACATTGTAGAAACATTTTCAGAAGGCTTCTGTTCAATGCCATCAGTATAAAACATGCAATAAATTAATCAAACATAAATAGATATTTGCTGCGTCCCAGCTTTTAGTGATTCCACAAATCAGATATTACTTAATGATGAAAAGGTATATCATTTTACCCAGTTTCCAAAATGGCAATATTATCACTGGACTATATTATTTATCTTTTTTAGTGCAAATTTTAAAAGCAATATATTTGTACTGCCATTCTCTTTATTTATCCTAACATCATATTAAAGGCAAAGCTGAAGAGAAAGTACAGCCAATTGGAAAGCACTAACTGAACTAAACTGTGGGAATGATACTCCAAAGTCTGAATGACATTCATAAAAACATTGTGACCCATTTAATATACGGGAGTTTAGAATTGCAGTTTATATGACCCAATATTGTGATAATTTCTCAGAATGCAAATTGCCTACTCTATTTGTAGTGAATTGTTTGTTACACCTCTTGACACCTTATCATCAAAATCTAATGGGCCCAGACATTATCCCATCTGTTGTGCTGGAGACTTGTGCTTCAGAAGTAGCTACACCTCTGATTAAGCAGTTCCAGTTTAGCTATAACATTTGCATCCAACCCACAAAGTGGAAGATTGCCAAACAGCAGCTCACATCTTATTCAACTAATTATTGCCCCATCAGTGAATTCTCAATGATGGATGGCCTCATCAATGATGCTATCAAATATCGCTTACTCATTAATAACCTACTCACCAATGCTCAGTTTGCATTCCACCAGAACTTCACTATAGCCTTGATCCAAACATGGGCAAAATGACTTGAATTCGAGAGGTGTGATGAGAGTGATTACGCTCAACACCAAGCTTGGCATCAAGGAGTCCTATTAAAATTGAAGCCAATGGAAATCAAGGGAAAATTCTCCACTGCATGTAATCCGATCTGGAACAAAGAAGGTTGTGGTTGTTGGAGACCAAACAGCTGAGCCACAAGGCATCACTGCCGAGTTCCTCAGATAATGCCCTCTTCTGCTTCATCAATGGCCTTCCTGCCATTGTAATATTAGAAATGGGGATGCTCACTGATGATTGCATGGAGTTCTGCTCCACTTACAACTCCTCAGATACTGAAGCTGTTGATGTCCAAACTGAGCAACATTCAGGCTTGGGCTGTATATGGCAAGTAACATCTGTGCAATGCAAGTGGCAGGCTATGACCATTTCCAGCAAGAGAAAACATAAACACCTCCACCTGACTTTCAATGGGTTTGCCATTGCTGAATCTCTCGCCATCAATTTTAACTGGATAAGTCACATAAGTATTTTAGTTACAAGAATAGATCAGAGATTGGTGGTTTCCGATGAGTATGACGGGAATGCTGACAGAGGCGAGTGTCTGTGTGAAAGAGGATGTGTGTGTGTGTATGCGCGCGTGCGTGTGTATGAGAGAGGATGAGTGTGTGTGTGAGAGAGTGTGTGTGTGAGAGAGTGTCCAACATTCCAGAAGTGTGATGTATGTATATGGGAGGGATTTTCCAGCCACATTCGCCCCAAAACCGGAAAATCTCGTCCGAGGTCAACGGACCTTTGCATAATCTGCCACACGCCCGCTACGAAAGATATGCAGGGTAGGTGGATTGGCCATGCTAAATTGACCCTTAGTGTCCCAAGATATATAGGTCAGAGGAGTAAATATGTGGGATTATGGGGTAACCTGGGTAAGAGTCGGTGCAGACCTGATGAGCCGAATGGCCTCCTCTGCACTGTAGGGATTCTATGGTTCCCGGGAGGGCAGGAAAATTCTGGTGATATATGTATGTTGGGGTTTTGGATTGCATACTGCACCTTTAAGAGTGTAGGTCAGGTGACTCCTGGGAGATTAGTTCCCCCCAGCGTGGAACCCGATTAAGTAGAAGAGGATTTGACTGTGGACAGTGCACACCTATAATGAAGAGTTCCCAGTATTTACATTAGGAGGCCTACTTTGGGGTTCTTCTTGCATAACCCTTCGCTAAAAAACATTCGTAACAAGAAGCACTCTTCCCATTTGAACCAAAGGAGAAGTCACACTCCTCCCATTAAAAATGACACAAAGGTGAGACCCAAGAACGTTTTTGAATAATAGAATTTTAAAATCATAGTAAACATTTATATATAAGAAATAGAAATGACTGCCATAAATTAGGTTTATGTCTGTTTGTACTTATTACATGACTTTTGTTATTGTTTGGCTTTTCAACATAATAAGAATATTTCTCAGGGGTTCCTTCACTTCGCTTGTGGGCAGATTTTCCAGTTCTGTCCACTGCAGGAATCTCGCAGCTGGGACAGAAGGTGCGTCAGATGGTTTAAACCTCAGACAAAAATTTCTGGTCTTGGGGACCACTCAGCTCTGTGGGGGGTGGGGAGAATCAGAGACACATTAGCCACAGCTGTGAGGTGCAAATAAAAGTTTATTGTGTTCTTAACATTAGTGATGAATAAACCTTGACCACTAGTGACCTTCACCCCTGCCCTCTTAGTGAACTACAACTTTCCAATTTTGTGCGGTCTACTACTTCTTCTCGGTGCTACCCCAGGATGCACATCGGAGGTGGAGGTGTCCAGCCTGTGATGCCCTTGGCGCACGTCCCCAGGGTGGCCGGGACCTGGAGGGTCCCGGCTAACTTCCGGATGTCATTGTTTCGGTGACACCCTGTTCATCTAGCTAGTCCTGAGATGCCCCAGTGTGAGGAAGGGGGGATTTGGAAGGTCTCGGGACATCTGGGATCTCCTGGGTGGAAGGCTCTGGCATGGGCTTGAGTCCTTCCTCCTCCCTTGGGGTGCCCAGAAGCCTCGGGAGCACTCCATGGGACGCCAGGGTAGCTGGACTGAGCTTCAGAAGCTCCAACATCACCTGGCTCTGCCAGTCCTGGAGGCCTAGATGCATCTGCCCTATGTTGTGTGAGCCCTCAGTCCTGGCCCTCTGAGACTGGGCCAAACTCTGGAGCCTCTCCGCTACAGCATTCTGTGAGCGAGCCAGGCTCTGGAGCCCCTCAGCAGTAGCCTCTGAGCCTGGGCTAAGTTGTCGAGGCTCACAGCCATGGCCTACTGAGTCTCCGGAATGCCAGCGAGAGTCCCAGCCATGGCCAGCAGTGTCTCCCACATGCATCCGACACCCATGGCCATCGAACGCTGTGCCTCCTGGATGCCAGCAACACCCTCGCTCGTGGCCCGCTGTGTCTCCAGGATGGCTTGGATAGACCCCTGAGCCAGACTTTTCACTGCGGTCACCACCCTTGCAGTGTTGGCCTGGTTCGCACGCTGTGTTGGCACCACCTCATGCAACAGCACTCTGTTTGACTCCCCTAAACAGCCTTGCAGTCGCAGCATGGTTGCTGACAGCCCTTCCACAACTCCCCGGGTTTCCTGATGCAGCTCCACCAGCCTTGGGATGAAAAAACCCCAAGGCCGAGCATCTGGCTTGGGGCCAGCTGACTCCTTGCCTCCGGCAGACATCCGAGTGCCCGAGCCCTCGGATGTGCCCTCCTCCACCTGATGTGTATTAGTGTCTGTGATGTGCTCACCAGTAATTGACCCAGAAGCCTCAACACTAAAGATACCCACTGTGGTGATCGTCTCTGTGTTGGTGGGTTGTGTGGTACATGCCGGTGCCGCTTCAGTGGCGCTGCCCTCGGAGGATTCTTCAAAGCCTCCCGCCGAGGTGTCATCCAGGGGGTCGTAGTCAGTTTGCTCCAGAGCAGCAGGGGCAGCGCCAACACCCAACGGGTCAGGTTCCGCTGGGTCCAGAGGGGAAGGGAGGTAAACATTCTACGCAGCATCACATGTATTCCGAGGAGGACCTAGGTTGAGGGCTACACTGAGGCTCATTTGCCTGCTGGGCGCCGACCTGGCTGCCCGTCACCATTTGGGATGACCATTCTCCCCCTGCCAGCTCCATGGCACACTGTTCAAGGCTGGTCAGCTGCTGCAGGTCAGGTACAACATCACCAGTCTGTGCAGTCTCGCGTTATGTTTTGTATGCTTTTCTCCTGTGGGAACATGAGGTGGAGAGCAAGCATTAATATATTAAAGTGCATGGTGTGTAACGCGTGCCTGTGTCTTGGGCGTTGTGCTGGCAGTTTCGGGGGAAACGGTCACCACTGAAGAGTGCTCATCGAGGGGTGAGAGGAAGGGGTTAGTTTCTGTTCCTGGGGGAAGGGTAACTTGTTACATGCCCTTCAGCAGTCGAAGCATGGTTTGAGATCCATGCCAAGCAGGTGTGGGGTTCCAAGTGGGATGTTCACTCACCCTTGCTGATCGAAGAAGATCGTACAGTTTTTTGCCGGTCAGAGCGGGATGTCAGGCTCCTGGCATTCACCGCTTCTGCCACCTCCTCCCACAATGCCATGATGGCTGCACACCTTGGGTTAGGGCCCTGGCCAGGGAAGATCCGCTCACACCTCTCCTCCACAGCATCAAGCAGGTGCTCCTGGTGGCCTCAGCAAATCTGGATGCTGCTTTCCTCGAAGACATCTTCATGGCGTGACTGGCTGTGTGTCCATTTCTGCAGCTTATATACAGCTCTGGCTTATTAGGGGAACTCTTTTTATTACAAAACAGTCCAAAATACAGATGCAAAAGTACATTACAAGTTATAAAGATCATATTTAACAATCAACAAATAATCATGTTAATTACATTTAACTACAATGGTACAAACAAAGCACCATGACAGACAGCTGCCATGTGTTGCGAGTTGTCCACAGCCCGCCTTTAAAGCTGCAGACAACTCGCAACAGCATATAGGCATATAAGCCAGCAAACTTCTATAGAAAAAATACCGATGGCTAATGCCATCCATTAACCAATAACATACAAGTACTACCCTTCATTAAGAACGGGTTCGTTATATGCTATCTTTTCCAGGGCATTGCCCTCTAAATACACTCCTTCAATTATGACTAAATAATTTAATCACAGTATAACAACTAACTATTACACTGAAAAATAAAAACATTAAAGCTCATTTGTTACCCTCCAGGGCATCACCTCCCGCGTTTTTCCCCTGCCGGGGTTGGGGGGGGTGGTTGCGGGGGGGGGGGGGGGGGGAGGGTGGCAACCCTCCAGCAGTACCTATATCCAGGGGTTGCACCTTATGGATGTTTGGCGGGTCGCGGGGGGAGGCACCTCGAACCTACTCTGTCCGGATCTTCCCTTCAACATTCCAGGGACTTCACTTTTCAAAGCTTTCGCCTTTCAAGGTTACACCTTCCAAAGTTGCAAAGTTCATTCAAGTTCTTCAACGATCTCCCAGAGATGTGCTCATGGGTTCCCGCTCATCGTGCCAATTTCAGGCTCTTTGACATGAATAGGCCCCGCCTCCTGAGCATTTAATGATATTCACGATTGTGACCTCTGCATTGCACAGAGTGGAGAGATTTATGTCTGAAGTTGCCCTGAAAAAGCAGTCGTGCTCTAGACCAGTTTTCTCTCCAATTCAGCACTTTAGGGAGAATCCCCCTCCCCGATCTAGATGGACAAGGTCTGTAGATGCATGTTCCCTTCCAAGTCATGCATCATCCTGACCTGAAACTATACCACCATTCTTTCACTATGATTGCTGGTTAAAATCCTGGAACTTCCTCCCTAAAGCCACCATGGGTGTCCCTTCACCACATGGGTTGCCAATAAATGCTAACCTCTGATGTGATCCCACATTTCAGGAATAAATAAAATAAATGTAGATCATCTTTTAAATTATGCAGTTACATGAAAAAAAATTGTATGTTCACTCAAGATTCCTCTCTCACACTAACACCATTCCTCAACACTTCATCTGACTGCACAATTTGCCTTGTGCTATTATTATTACAATGATTAGTCTCAATTTTATTTTCAGACTAAGTATTTAAGAAAAAAAAAATTACAGCAATGACTGACCATGTAGAAATGTTTGCCTCAATGTACCAACACAAACTACTATGGAAGAAAACTATGCAATGAATTCACAAGGTTAAATGTATGTCGCTCCTTCTCTCAACTGAAAGAAGGGAGCAAAAAATTCACAGTCAATTCCAACTGTTAAGAAAGGTTTCTATGTAATTCACAAAGTTCATTTTCTGCAGTAACTTTACCAGTAGCTGATTGTGATAAACGACATGGCGATTTATGAGAAAATAATTAAATGACTCTGCTGTTAATTATTCCTTGTGTGGAATCAAGTACAGCAATTGGCTAGATTTCAGCCCACGCACACATACCAATAATTTTAATGAGCAGCATGACTAAACAAAATATTGAGAAGGTCAGGCAGAGAATATATTATCCTGTGTTTTAACACTACATTTACGGTCTCCATTAAAACGAACACTGTTGGCAGTTCTTGTTTCTGGCAGTGTGGGCGCAGATCTTTCCAGTGGTCATTTGCTCACTCTCAAAGAAACAGGTATAAAGTTTCTTTCAGGGAATTACACTTCTTATGACCCCATCGCTTATAAAACATGTTAGCTAATAGGGGATGGATGGGAATGGCCCTGAGTGTTTGATCAGGAAATCCTGCACTGAGCAAAGTGAATGAAAATTCAATTAGTCGGTCTGGTGACAAGGGAGCAGAGTCACACAATCAATACAATCAGATCTGGCAGGAAATGTTTCTTTGTGTGTCTGAAAAAAATAAAGAAATGGAAGATATAAAATTATTACACATTTAGAAAAGAATGGGTGTGCAGGGATCTTTTGTACTGAGGTGTAATCAGAAACGTGCTAAGGACCACCAATTATTCTACTAAATAAATCAGGTTGTAAAATTAATTATTGGTTACTAATTCCAGCAGTAATAATAAATGCTTTAGTGACTGGATATATGTTTGCAATGACATTTTTAATACAATTTTTATTTTTTTTAAGTTTAACATATAAAGGCCAGTCAATTGTATCAACCTCATTCAACTGATATTTAACAGGAATAATTCAACCTGGCAGTTTAAAATCTTAGAATACTGTAAAAATACTGCTTTTATTATTGTTGAAACTGGGGCTTTTTCTCCGTGATCTAAGACTGTTTGTTTGTACAATGTCAAGTTTAAATGCTATGTTTTGTTAGCTGCTTTACACACACTTTACTGCAAGTTGTGTTAAACCTACTTGGAAGCAGTGCTACACTTTATACAACACTTTTTTTACTGTGTTGATATTCAGTTGTTTCACTTTTATCAAACTTAACAAATGGTTTTTCCTGAGAACAAAAAAGCTGAAAATGATCCAGATTTCTGTCCACGGTATATAACCTTTTCTTCTAGTATCTTATGATATCACCAATTTAAAATCTCTTTGGGGATTCTAATAGCGTATTTGTAATCCAGCCAAGGTAAACCATTGAAAATGTAATACAGCATTTAAAGGTTTGATTTTAAGAACTGACATAGATATGGATCACTGGGTCTGTTGAAGCTGCATCTTGAGCCAATTATTAGTCTCATCTTGAGCCAATTTAATCACTCTGAGGGGGATTCATGGGGGGTGGGTGCAAGTGTTGGTCATACATCCTGACTAAAACTTCTCCAAATGTGATCTTAGCTGTAAATTGTCGCGGATATGATAGACTTGGGAAGGTCGGTTTACGTTGCTTTACAGGACCACTGCTATTGACAGGTTTCTCGGAATTCTGATTTTAGTAAGCACTTAAGAAGTGTAAAAAAAAGCTAACAAATACTCCCATGGATCTTCAAAAACTGCTACGGTAAAAATAATTTTAATTTTCCCCTTAACGCTGTACAGTTCCAAACCATAAAATTTGCCTTAATGTGGCCCTCGTTAACATGCGCCATCTCAGTACAGGGCATCTTCTATTTGTTTTGAAAAACATTTAGTCACACAGCCTATTATTCACAGTATCCAGAAAATGAGTAGTTACACAGGGTATTATTCAATCCAGCCTTTAATTATTCCATATAATTTCTGAAATGTCTGCTAATAGAACTTTGTCAAAATATTGAACACTGGCATTTGACAGACTTGTGTACCATCCACCCCTTGGGCAGACATAGAGCTTATGTGGCTTCAGCCACCCAAAGAGAATATTATTTTTTCTCAAGTGAGATGTTAATATGCGTTAGTGAGATAAAGAAGGACTTGATAAAAGGAAATGATCTGGCTCTTACTATCGCTTAATATTTACTTGTTGGGCATCGTTGTTGTTAAGTTTTGGTGCCAATTAGTTTTCCCCTTAACGCTGTACAGTTCCAAACCATAAAATTTGCCTGTACAGCGTTAAGGGGAAAATTAAAATTATTTTTACCGTGCCAATTAGTACTCTGCGTACTTTGATTTGAGCTGTTTCAGAAGGTGGCATATTTACAAAAATCCCCACAAGAGTGAGGAAATTTGAGCTCTGTCCATGAGAGAATTTATGCTATAAATTTACAATTTTTGCTGCGTATTGCAAGTAATGTCCGACAATAAATGAAGCGCATGTGACTTAGCCATGACCTATAGAGTCACTACACACTGGACACCTCACTGTCCAGCCACACTGTACAAAAAAGGATAGACTACAAGAATTCAGTAACGCATGTGCTCCATGGTATTTTACTCTGTATTTAGATGCGTTATTTACAAATGCATTTTGCAGATTCATTGAAACAAATGTATAGTTAAGTAGCAACCACTCTCATTTTCGTTGTCAGGGGGCTGTCTCACTTTGCACATGTGTGAATGTAGTACCATTGTGAGGGTGGAAAATGATGGATATAAATAACAAGACAGTGTTGTTTCCAGTGGAACTTCGTCATTGATGTTGTGAGAACAGGCTGCACACAAAACTTTAATGAAACTTCAAGTGTTAAATGCTTGCTATACATTCCCAGCACTCTGTTTTAAAGTCAGATTTTTAGCATTCATCCATCTTTGCATTTCCACAGGAGGGTAACAGTTTTGGAAAGTGCTGCATCAGGTGAATATAGACCAAGATGGTGACGTAAAGCAAGTCTCTAGCTTCTCCTCTCAAAACAAAAATAATTTCTACGGTAACTCAAAGGTGTGATATTCAAGGAAAAATTTCTGCATGGAAATTATGGCTACTCTAGTTGGAAAACCATATTCCTGCTATCATCTTTGACAAACGACTTTCACTCCCTTTGAGAATACTCAGGTAATCTGTTAATCCTAAAACTGGAATAAGATTAAACATAATGCAGAATACTCTAAACTCATTCTCCAGTACTAGTCATTTTTTCATCCAAATTAGTAAAACATTTTTTTAAATTATGAGTCTACAAACACACAGAATGGGCATGCTGTCAGACTTTTAATACAGAGCTTAAAAAAGATTCTTTCATACTGTTTGTGATGGTAATCAGCAGAAGCTGTTTATAACCAGTTACTAAAATCCTTCCCTCCCAAGCAATCAGCTATTCATCATGGACTCTGTTACATTCTGATAGTTTTACTTAAACAGATTCTGGATTTATGAAAAATACAATGAAATCAAATCTTGTACATACATCTTTTCTGTTCAAAAACTTGCAGCTTTGTGTTTGGTCAAACTAAACAGTGTTTTCTTTTTCCTTTGGAAATGTAGGTAATCATACTTGCAAAACAGAATAACGCTTTGTGCATGTGGTGCATTTGAGTGTGACACCAGAATGAGCTTAGACTTGCAGTAGAGAGCAGAACATTAGCAGCTAATTGAATATGCCTTAAGTTACAGGTATCACTTGTGATCCGCAGTTTATTGTTTTCAATTTTAGCCAAAAGGAGAGAGAAAAAGAAAGGATAAGTGCATAATCAAAACAACATTCTGCGCTTAAATTAAAGCCACGGTGAGAGTGTCCTCTCTTGAAAGTTTATACCTGGTGAGATCTGACAGTTTTCTGTAAGCTGTGACTGAAATACATTACATCTTTATTGAATTAATCCTGATAAGGATCAGAACTTTAAACTAGGGGTGAGGTGCTGGCTTGTGCTTGCATTGCTTGAAGCAGAAAGTTCTCAAAAGAATATTGATTCTGGCAGCCCTGGACTTCACAGCACAGCAACTCACTTTCTTAGGTAAAGATGTTAGACAGTTTCGAGCAATAACTTAACAAAACCCCATATTCTTACACATACATTCTCTGCTGTAACAACTGAGCAAATAATGTACATATTGGACCATTTACTGAAGCTGCCGCAGAATCTTTTTCATCGAATATTGTATGTGACTTTGGATTGAACTCGAACCATGTGTTTTTGTTTATCTGTTTTTTGTTCAAAACAAGACAAAGAACTGAAGTTTCAATGTTTGAGTTCCATATATTAAAAGGTTATTGCATTGCTAAAAAGTCCAAGTCCATAACACATCATAAAAATAACTCATTTGTACATGCTTAGTAGTTGCATTTATTGCGATTGGAAATGGGTAATGAAATGGACAAAGCTGTTGTATTAGTGCCATGCCTAAGAGTTTTGTAAAAGGCCTTTCAAATAATTTCTAATTTCTATTTTCAATTGCATTTGATGAGATTGAGCATTGCTAATGTTTACATCTCTCGCAATATTGACCTTTCAAAGCAATTGCCAAGGAATAATTTTTCAAATATCACCAAATATTTACTGTAATGAGTAACATTGACCTTGACATCTGATAACCCAATTTCTAGCCATGCTGAAGATTTTATTTTAGCGCATCTTCATGCATACTTTTTTCCCCCCTTAAGGAAGATGCTGAAAGGATTTCCCAGCTGATTTTCAGCCCATTGAATCATGTCATGAATGCTCCTTCCATGGCCAACAAGTTCTGGTGCGAGACTGGAATGCAAAGCTTCTGGCCCAGTGATAGGAACGCTACCACTGTGTTGCATTAACTCGACTCAAACTCTAGTGAAGTCAGATTGCTGCGTTTATTCATAAATAGTTAAAATCAAACCCAAATGACAAATCATTGTGACACAGAATTATTGTCAGCAAAGCATATTTTAAAATTATTTTATGTTAGGTAACCCCACTTCCACAGAATTGACAATCCTTCTCATGGTGAGACCCTCTTTATGAGATCCCATTTATGATCCATTGGGTATCATCTCTAAATATACTTTGATACATCTTTGTCTCCATTAACTCTGACACATGACAATTGAGGGATGAAGTCCGTATCCAGATTAAATATTACGGTGATGAAATGGCATTAATAATATCTCAATGCTTTATAATGTTTCAGTTCAAATTGAAGCATGCTTGATTTAATTTTGAAATATAGCCACCAAAACTATTTGTTTCACCTAATGTCCAATCATCAGAAATAGGCATCGCTTGCAATGTCTTCTGTCTTTCCTCCAGAGAGCCTAAGTCAAGGAAATTGTCAGAACCTCTATCAGACATTGATGCGCATCAATTGGACACTAGGCTCAAAGCTTCGGTAAAAGAAGGCTTTTATTAACTAACAATGGAACTATCAGAACTTTAACACACTATCCCAGACTGAAGGGGTCCCGTCCGAGCAGGGGGTCTTATACCTCTCCCAAGAGGCGGAGCCCGACTGGGATGTGCCATAACAGTAGCAACCACAGGTGTATCAATCCCACCCTAGCCCAACAACAACATTAGTACAATCCCACAGTAACCAAAATACATTCCTATAGTGCTGGCCAGCCCTGGCCCAGTACTATCCAGTGGGAACCAACGATGGTTCACCACATTCACCCCTCCTTTGAGAACAAAGGCCGGCGGGGTACGAAAACAGACTAAAATGTCAACAGATTATAAGTTCAGACGGTCTGGAGGACCACACAGTCGTTGTGACCTCCTCAATACCGGCGGTGACACCGGAGTAGGCACTTGCGGTGGCGTTCTCCCCAAAACGGCGTCCAGCTGTTCTCCCACGGACTCACAGGCCGGTTGACCCTGATGAAACGGTAGTGCAGGGGATCCTGACACATTCTGCGGTGGCGACGATCTTCGGGGCTCAGGCAAGCTGTGCATTGGAGTAAAACTGTTAAGCACTGGTCCCGATGCTGTCCGCGCTACGTCCGGGGGAGAAATAAGGGATAAGGGATTCGTCACTGGGGGTATGGGAGCAACAGGAGTTGCTACGTCCCCTGCGGGCGCCAGGTCTCGGATCGAGACTGTGTCCTCTCGCCCGTCAGGATATGCCACATAGGCATACTGAGGGTTGGCGTGGAGGAGGTGGACCTGTTCGACCAAGGGGTCGGACTTGCGGGCCCTTACATGTCGCCGCAGGAGGACGGGTCCTGGGTATGTCAACCAGGCTGGTAAAGGTATCCCCGAGGAAGACTTCCGAGGGAATGAGAACATCCTCTCGTGGGGAGTAGCATTGGTTGCCGTACACAGGAGGGAGCGAATGGAGTGAAGCGCATCAGGGAGGACCTCCTGCCAACGGGAGACTGGAAGGCCTTTGGACTTCAACGCCAATAGGATAGCCTTCCAGACTGTAGCATTCTCTCGCTCCACCTGTCCATTACCCCTAGGGTTGTAACTCATGGTCCTACTAGAGGCAATCCCGTATGAGAGCAGGAATTGCCTCAAGTCATTGCTCATGAACGACGAGCCCCTGTCGCTATGGATATAGCTGGGGTACCCGAACAGGGTAAAAAGATCACGGAATGCCTTGATCACCGTGGCAGCCGATGTGTCCGCGCAGGGGACAACAAACGGGAACCAGGAGTACTCATCTATTATGTTCAGAAAGTACACGTTCCGATCTGTTGAGGGAAGGGGGCCCTTAAAATCAACACTCAGCCTCTCGAAGGGGCGAGTGGCCTTGACCAAATGTGCCCGGTCAGGTCGGTAAAAGTGCGGTTTGCATTCCGCGCAAATCCGACAGCTCCTTGTCACCGACCTGACGTCCTCCACCGAGTAAGGCAGGTTGCGGGCTTTGACAAAGTGGTAGAGCCAAGTGACCCCAGGATGGCACAGGTCATTATGGAGGGCGTTCAAGCGATCCTCCTGAGTACTAGCGCATGTTCCGCGCGAGAGGGCATCCGAGGGCTCATTGAGTTTCCCTGGACGATACATGATATCGTAGTTATAGGTGGAGAGTTCAATTCTCCACCGCAAGATCTTGTCATTCTTGATCTTGCCCCTCTGCGAGTTGTTGAACATGAACGCCACGGACCGCTGGTCCGTGATCAGGGTGAACCGCTTTCCCGCCAGGTAATGGCGCCAGTGTCTGACGGCCTCCACAATGGCCTGGGCCTCCTTTTCCACCGCTGAATACCGAATTTCGGGGCCTTGGAGGGTGCGGGAAAAAAACGCGACGGGCCTGCCCGCCTGGTTTAGTGTGGCGGCCAGGGTGAAATCAGATGCATCGCTTTCCACCTGAAAAGGGATGGATTCATCTACCGCATGCATCGTGGCTTTCGCGATGTCGTGTTTCAATTCCTTGAAGGCCAATTGGGCCTCTGGCGTGAGTGGAAAAGTCGTGGACTTAATAAGCGGACGGGCTTTGTCCGCGTAGTTGGGGACCCACTGCGCATAATAGGAGAAGAAGCTTAGGCATCTTCTCAGTGCTTTTGCGCTAGCGGGCAAGGGAAGTTCAGCAAGGGGGCGCATACGGTCTGGATCAGGGCCAATGACCCCGTTTTCCACCACGTATCCCAGGATGGCTAACCGGCGCGTACGGAATTCACACTTCTCCCTGTTGTAGGTCAAATTCAGGCGAGATGCAGTGCGTAAAAAGTTCTGGAGATTTGTGTCATGGTCCTGCTGATCACGGCCGCAGATGGTGACATTATCCAGGTACGGGAAGGTAGCCCGCAGCCTGTTCTGGTCCACCATTCGGTCCATAGCACGCTGGAAGACTGAGACCCCATTGGTGACACCAAATGGAACCCTAAGGAAATGATACAGACGACCATCCGCCTCAAAGGCCGTGTATTGTCGGTCCTCTGGGCGAATGGGGAGATGGTGGTAGGCGGACTTGAGGTTTATGGTGGAGAACACCCGGTACTGCGCAATCTGATTGACCATATCAGATATGCGCGGGAGGGGATACGCATCCAGCTGCGTATATCGGTTAATGGTCTGACTGTAATCAATGACCATCCGGGGTTTGTTCCCGCTCTTGACCACCACAACCTGTGCTCTCCACGGACTAACACTGGGCTGTATGATCCCTTCTTTGAGGAGTCGCTGAACCTCAGATCTGATGAAGATCCGATCCTCAGTGCTGTAACGCCTACTTTTAGTAGCGATGGGCTTGCAGCCTGGTACCAGATTCTGAAATAAAGAGGGTGTGGTGATCTTTAACGTAGAAAGATTGCAGGCGGGGCGCTTTGGACAATTTGGAGACTGCAGCTGTTCTCCCACTGTCAGCGAAGGGAGTGGCCCACCGTACTGTAGGATCACACTCTTCATGTGGACCATAAAGTTTAGTCCGAGGAGAATTGGTGCGCAAAGATACGGCAACACAAGGAGCCTGAAACGCTCGTAAATTGTGCCCTGTACTTTCAAAGTTACCACACAACGTCCTAGCACAGCGACAGACCGGGACCTTGATGCCATAGAGATTGTCTGTTTGGCAGGTTGAATCTGGAGTCCACACCTCTTCACAGTGTCAGGGTGGATAAAACTCTCAGTGCTCCCGCTGTCAAACAGACAATAAATCGCATGATTGTTTACCTGGATATCCATCATCGAACAATCAAGCCTGTGAGGCTTAGCCTGGTCCAGGGTGATTGACGCCACCCTTGGTCCGTGAACGTCACTGCAGGCAGCTGAGGTCGATGCTGAGGACCCCTGCTGGTCGCTCATGGTCATCGTCGACCAAAATGGCCGCCCCCATGAATCGCACATGGGTGAGGGCGCCAAACTTAGCGACCCCTGGTGGTCATCCTCCTCCGACTCCGTCGACCGCAATGGCGTCGTCCTGGACTCGCACGTGGACGAACCCCGTGAGTACTTCAACGACGATGGTGATGATCCCCGTTCCGAAGGGTCACAGGCCGCACTGCCGTTCCTGGGCTTCGATCTGCACACCTTCGCATAATGCCCCTTTTTACCGCATGCGGTACAGACTACCGCTTTAGCGGGACACTTTTGTCGGGTATGTTTGGCTCCTCCGCAGAAGTAGCACCGCGGGCCGCATGGGGCTGCAGCAGTCGTCTGGTCCACATGGGAGCACGCCATAACACTGCACTTCAAGCCCGAGGGGCGAGGAGGGATTTGCGACTGCTCCTGCCACGTTGTCTCCACGTGGTCCTCCGGATACAGGACTAAGCTCTTCGAAGCCGCCTCGAGCATTTCAGCTAATTCCATGGCTTGGGTCAGGTTGAGATTACCCTTTTCTAGCAGCTTGAGACGGATGTATGAAGACCCGACCCCGGCCACAAACGCATCTCGGGCGAGGTCGTACATGCTCTGCTCAGCCGACACAGCTTTGCAGTCACAGCCCCGGCTAGCTGTAAGAGCTCATTGGCGTAGTCCTCCATGGTTTCGCCCGACTGCCGACGTCGTGTAGCGAGGAGGTACCGAGCGTGGATCTCGTTAGGAGATTTCGTATAGCGCTTTTTTAGAAGCTCGAGGGCCCTCGGGTAAGTGGTGGCCGCACCGATCGCGAGGTAGACTGTGTCGCTTACCCTCGCATGGAGGACCCGGAGTCTGTCATCATCTGTGGTGACTGCTGCGGAGGCTGCTAGGTAATCTTCAAAACACTTCAGCCAGTGGTCGAAGGTGTTAGAAGCGCCCACCGCACGTGGATCTAGCGTCAGACGTTCTGGCTTGAGGATTTGCTCCATACTCTCCTTTCTTTTTTTTTCTTCCGTCGCGAATTTAATTTTAGTTAATAAAATTGATGCGCATCAATTGGACACGAGGCTCAAAGCTTCGGTAAAAGAAGGCTTTTATTAACTAACAATGGAACTATCAGAACTTTAACACACTATCCCAGACTGAAGGGGTCCCGTCCGAGCAGGGGGTCTTATACCTCTCCCAAGAGGCGGAGCCCGACTGGGATGTGCCACAACAGTAGCAACCACAGGTGTATCAATCCCACCCTAGCCCAACAACAACATTAGTACAATCCCACAGTAACCTATATACATTCCTAGAGTGCTGGCCAGCCCTGGCCCAGTACTATCCAGTGGGAACCAACGATGGTTCACCACAGACATGCCCTTTCTTATTTATTCCTTATCAGGCATCTCCGTGGTCTCAGGAAACCAATGTTTAATTGTCTTTGTACTTAACCATGTAATTCTCAGTAATATCCCAAACCAGCCCTCCTCATTTAAACATCATAGTGACATATTTATGGTCTCCTGAATTTTCAGGATGACAAGCGCTCGGTGCCCATCATCTGCAGCTCCGAAAGCTTGTGTGGCTTTTGCTACCAAATAAACCTGTTGGACTTTAACCTGGTGTTGTTAAACTTCTTCCTGAGACTAAGGGCAGGAGTTTATGACCTCATTCATCCCGAAACCGTAAAATCCCGCCTGAGGACAACAGATCTTCCCATGCTCCACCCATCAACCATGGCGGGCAGGCCAGTAGAATTTCAGTGTTTTTAAGTCCTGAAAACATTAGTTAAGATTATTCTGCACATCTGCGATTCTGATGTTAAGTATTGCTCTAAGCTTGTTTAATTTCATACAAGTCGTGATAAATCATAAATAATCAAAATTGTTTTGAACTTTTTTCTCAGATGTCTTTCCCCCTAAACACACTTCCCCCACCCTGAAAAAAACTCCAGAGTTCATCAGTGATCTAAAATACAGTTAATTCCCCGTGTACATGACTAACGTTCCAGTAAAATATATTGCTTGCGGTTCCTACGAATAGGAAATTGATACAAGTTATCTTGCTGTCTGGAATCCTGCTTTGGGGGAATGCTTTCCAATGATGATGCTAAAATAAGCCATTTGCAACAGAAACCTGCCAACTGGAGTGATCATGCTACTGTTTAAATGTAACTATATGCATATGATTTCACCAAGACCACTTATTTCCAGCTTTGTTACGTCGCCCAACTTTGCCTCTTCCTTAGCTTATTTGCTTCTGAAACCTTCATTCATACCTTTGTAATGTTGAGACTTGGCTATTCTAATTCACCGCTGGCTCGTATCCCATATTCTAGCCTCCATAAACTTGATGTCATCCAAAACTCTGCTGCCTGTGTCTTAACACGCCAAGCCCTATTGACCCATTCACCCATCTCACTCACATACATTGGCTCCTAGTCAAGTGATGTATTTGTTTAAAAATTCTCAGCCTTGTTTTCAAATCCCTCCACTGTCTCATCCTTCCCGAAATCTCTCTCCAGACCCAATATGCTCTGAGCTATCTGTAATCATAGAATCCCTACAGTGCAGAAGGAGGCAATTCAGCCCATCGAGTCTGCAGTGACCACAATCCCACCCAGGCCCTATGCCCATAACCCCACATAATTACCTTGCTCATCCCCTGACACTATGGTCAGTTTAATAAGACCAGTCAACCTAACCCGCACATCTTTGAACTGAGGGAGGAAGCCGGGGCAACCGGAGGAAACACACGCAGACACGGGGAGAACATGCAGACTCCGCACAGACAGTAACCCGAGGCCGGAATTGAACCCGGGTCCCTGGTGCTGTGAGGTAGCAGCGCTAACCTCTGTGCCACCGTGCCGTCCCATTGTGGGAGGAAACTGGAGCACCCAGAGGAAACCCGTGCAGACACTGAGAGAATGTACAAACACCACACAGACAATGATCTGAGACCAGAATCAAACCTGGGTCCTTGGCACTGTGAGACGGCAGTGTTAACCAGTGTACAACTGTGCTAACCAGTTATCACTGATTTTAATTGCTCCACCATTAGTGGCTGTGCCTTCAATTGCCTGGCTAATTTTCGATTACCTTTATACCTTGTTTTCCTCTTTAAGATTCTCATTAAAACCTCTCTTTTTGATTAGGCTATTGGTCATCTACCCAATAGCAACATATGAGGCTCAGTGACATTTTATTTTGTAATGCTCCTGTGAGGTGCCTTGAGACATCTTATTACATTAAAGGTGTTATCTTAATATACATTGTTGTTGTTCTAATTTGTTTCAAAATATAAGCTCCATAGCATAGGAGGACATTATACTAGGTGAGAAATTGGACTAATGTCTCGAACTAGGAGCATATTAGCAGATCTAACTCCACGTGGAGCTCCCATGCTGGCAAGATCTCAGTTGCAGCACTCAACTCCATTGCAACCAGTGATCTTCGACTGCAGCTCAGGCACTGCATATCTTGCAGTTGAGGCCAGCTGTGAAGCCAGCAATCACCCTTGGGGTAGGCCTTTGGAGTAGGTGATCTCGAGAGCAGGGGAGCCTGGGTTAGTAGCAACTGGCAGTTCTTTTGTGAAGCCAGATGGGGTACATCTGCTAACTTCATAAAAAGAAGAATTTGTCCTTTTTTTCAGGAACCTGCAGAGGTCTTTTTTTGACTCAAGCATTGCCCATTATCCAGTTTTACAGTCAGGATCCTACAAAAAAAATCTGTCATCCAATGATTGATGCAGGCAGGTATGCTAGGTAATTATACATTGTCTGGTCCAATATGGTGGTTACCACAATGTTTGAAAGATAATTACATTTATTTCTGCACCCCATATTGTTTTGGATTGGTGTTGATACTGTCCACATTTGTTTGCACTGCCTGGAAAATATTCATCTAAAAAACGCTCTGATGTTTATTTTCAATAATCACTCATTTACTTGCAAGGCTTGCATCGCCATGTTGATTTTTGTTTTAATCCTTTCCATTCATCAATGAATATGCCCGGACAGATAAAACATAAATTATAGTGCTGAAATAATTTTCCTGAACAATAATCTGCAAGGTGGGAGATCTTACCACCATCGCAAAAATTCCACTGGACACTATAGTGTTCTTTGGTGATTTAGGCCAGAATACAGTGTGTTAATTAGATAAGCCATGTTGCTAACCTTCCTGCTGATTTATAATTTGTACCAAGCAGTTTAGTAAATGCTGCCCTAAAATGTTAAACAATATTAACAGACAATTTCCAATGCAAGTAACACTTGTAATAGATTGAGGGCACTGGATGTGGCTTTAAAAATACAGGGCTTTATTGCCAACAGAAGGAATGTGTGTGTATATATATATATATATACACACACAACAAAGTCAGACAAGATTTAAGTGCAACTGCTCTTCTTGACTCACTGGCTCCAACTCCGAGTCCCTCCTCCACCTGTGGTACGCGATCTCCTGCCAATTGGTTCAGCTTTCCACCGAGACAATCCATAGGGTCCTTGCCAACAACACGGCTTTAGGGAAATGCTTCTCCTTTAAGGGCCACACTACTACAACACTGTAATTTGCTTTGGACAGTACAGGTCAGCTGCACTGGATTATATAACTGGCTTTTCAAATCAAAGCTACTCTCTGTGTATACAAGGGCAGAACTTGGTCCCCTGCACTCATTTAGCAAAGAACTACTGGTTCCTGTCCAGTTAAGTCTTCAGCATTATCAACAACTGCACAGAGGACTTTTTTTTAAGTAGTACAAATTTTTTGCCAAAATTCGACTTTTCCTATGATCCCATAACTGAAAAGTACAGTTACACTGAGTTTTTGAGTCACGATGCCAAGTCAAAACTGCAACACGTCAGTTTAAAAGTAAACAATAACTGGCCCATTAATAATATTTCCATTTCTCCAATTTCTGCAGTTGATACAACTTTTTATTACAATTTTGCTTTGAGGGCTGAGATATTGCAGCTACAGTTAAATAATGGAGACACCAATAAAAACATTAGGATTCAGAAGGTATCATTGAAAGGTATAAAGTTGCATTTGATCCCCAAGTTCAGTTTCAGTCCACATATCTGTGCCATCACAAGGAGAATCTACTTTTGCCTTGGCAACATTATTTAACTCCATTGTCCCTCAGCTTATCTGTTGCTGGAACCCCCATCAACTCCTTTGTTACCTCTAGATTTGACACTTCCACTGCTGTCCTGGCAATCCTTCCATCTTCAATTTCACATAAACATCTGCTCATCCAAAACTCTGCCGCCCAAACCTTAACTCATTCCAAATCTCATTCACCCATCACATTGATGCTTGCTAACTTTCACTGGTTTCTTGTCCAACGATATCTTAATTTTAAAGTCCTCATGGTTGTCCCTCCATGGCCTTGTCCTTCCCTATCTGTGCAGCCTCCTCCAACCAGATAGATCTTTACGCACCTTCAATTCTGGAATTCTGTACATCCCTCATTTAAATTACTGCACCATTAGTGGCCATGTTTTCAGCTGCCCTGGACCCAAGGCCAGGAATTCCCTGCCTAAAGCTGTCTACTTTTTACCTTTCACTCCTCTCCGAAAAGTCAACGGCTGAAATTTTCCGACCATTCGAGTCAGCGGGATTGTTCCATCCCGCTACAATGAATGGGGATTTGGCTTGTGGTCAAAATCTCCATCTTCGCTGCAGCGGGAATGTGGGGTGTACGAATGATAAGATCATGCCCAACCTCTTTGATCAAGTTTTCAGTTTTACTGATTTCTCTTTCTATGGCTCAGCCTCAAAAAATACAATTGTTTTACTGATATCATTCTTGTTAAGTGTCTTGGGATTTTACTATGTTTTACTGTTCTATATAAATACAAGTTGTACAGAATTAGATTTTCTTTCTATTTACTACAATATGTTTCAAAGGCACATTTATAGCAGTGCCGTGGTATTGGCTCCTGATATAGAGGTGATGCCAATCAATACATTTACTGGATTCCATTAAATCAACAGTAATGGAGCCTTTACCTCATCATCCAAGTGCTCTGAGCCAGTTCAGCATGCTCCCCTCATGATGTAAAACTGGATCATTGCAGAACTGCGGTAGTTCAGTGCCAGTTCTCAGCCATTCTGTTAGTTTCTAAACTGGAGGTACATTTATAAATAAATAAGGAAGCTGCTTTCACCCAGATTGTTGGTCTCCATATATGACAAATTGTCTGCAAATGAGCCTGCAGAAGTGCAGCAATACAGGATATTATATAAACACGGGATAAATATGTGGGTCAGTTTGGCAACCTGAGGTAAGTATAAAAGTACCTTGTATTAATGCAGAATTCTGCGTGCTATCTGTGCATCAAAGTCTCCGTGCATCTGTGAATATAGGACACACAAAACCATTCAGTTCTATTATACTCCGATTCAGATTAAGGGCTGATTTGGCTTCAGGCACAGTGTGAAATTGATGCTTCTTGCGTTCCATTGATTTACCCAGGTTCTGGGTTGTATTGTTCTTGCTCCTCGGCTGCTTTTCCCTGAAGAGACTCCCAGTTAGATAAGTTCAATCCAGCTATCAAAAGTTTCAATTTTTCTTTGCAGGAAGAAAATTAATGTCATATTTTCTTGCAGCATGTGGACTGCCTCACTGACATTTTCACTCTTTTTCTAACCAACTCACTGCATTTAAATTTTAGGAACCATGCTTTAGACATTTAACTGCTTCTTTTGAAAAAAACCTAAACTTTGAACCATCCCCAGCATTTGGAAGTGTAAGTGTGAGGGGTGGATGGGGGGGCGGGGTAGGTATACACACGCAGCCCCAGCCTGGGGAAGACCGCAATAAACTTTCATATCAAAATCTTGCTTAATACAACATAAGAAGGAACGTAAATCACCACAGCTCTGAACTGCTTCTCATTCGAATGACCCTGAGCACATTTCTGGTGTCAGAAATCTTGCATTGCCAATAATTTGGAAACAGTTCAAAATTACGCAGTTGCCGCTGAGGATGTATAGACATTCTAAGAAACTAAAACAAAAATGTGTTTCAAAAAAATACTTTAAAAAATGTAAATAAAGTCTTGTTGCAAGAGGGAACTGATGGAATGTTTCATAATTGTTTTCTTTTCAGTTCCTCGAGTGCTGGAGGGAATTTAATTTGGAAATAAATTTAACAAACACTCCTGTGAATACTAGAAATATATAATTCAAAGTCTATGGTATTTAATTTGCAGCTTTGTCCTAAACTGTAAAGCCACTTTTAATTCTTTTTAGAAGAATGAGGATTAACTTTAGGATCAACTTTATTTTTTAATATGTCTGGTTTAAAAAAAAGAATGCAATTGAGAGCACTGGGATAAAAACAGAAAATTATGGGAAACCTAAGCGAGTCTGGCAGCATCTGTGGAAAGAGAAACAGAGTTAGCATTTAGAGTCCAATTTGACTCATCAGAGCTAAAGAGAGGGAAAAATGTGATGTATTATATTCTGTATAAGAGGGGTGGAGCAGCTGGAGCAGAATAGAAGTTCAGTGATTGCTTGAAGCTGGGAAAGATTTAAAGATGTGTAGGGCATGTGACAGAGGAAGCGTTAATGGCAGTGTGAAGGGCTAGAGAAGGTGCTAATAGTGGCATAAAGGTAAAACAGCTGAATGTGTTAATGAGAGAATAAAGGCTAGTGCTCAGTGAAAGCAAAACTCAGGAACAAGTGACAGATGGCCCAGTGAGGGAGAGGGGGCTTTGTTGGGACAAAAAATGTGTTGGATAAAGGAAGGGGTCAAGGTGGAGGGGAAAGGTCACAGTCCAAAGTTATTGAACTCAATGTTGAGTCCTGAGGGTTGTAACATGCCTAATCAGAAGATGAGGTGCTGCTCTTCTTGTTTGCTTTGAGTTTCACTGGAGCATCGCAGCAGGCCAAGGACAGACATGTGGGCATGAGAGCAAGATGTTGAGTTGAAATGGTCAGGAGGGTGGGGTCATGCTTGCGGACTGAGCAAAGGTATTCTACAAAGCAGTCACCCAGTCTGTATTCAGTCTCCCCAATGAAAACAACACTGGGAGTCCAATTAAAAGTAATGACTGAGCCCAGTCATAGAAAACAATCTTAAAGGTGTACAAAAAGTGAGGTAAAACTTTCTTGTTTGTCTACATACATAGTAAATCACATTGCATCACTTGTTGTGGATGCAGTTGTAATAAAAATGGCACACATGTCTAATCTCCCCCAAAACATCGTGCTAAACATTTCTTCCAGAAGGTCATGTTGCTTTTATTTTATACACTGAAAAGTTTGCTTAAGCACACCTAGTATATCTCTGCTGACATTACAGGTGGGATTTTACGGCCTCATTCGTCCCAAAACTAGAAAATCCCATCCGAAGTCAATGGACCTTTCCATGGTCCACCCCTCACCCGTTCCAATTCGCATGGTGGGCAGGCTGGTAAAATTCCAGCTTACGTCTCCCTCACATCATTAATAGGCTGGAGCCTAATACATCCAATGATATCAGTGCTCACTATTTCAACAAACATGTGTATGTGTGTTTGTTTCAATGTGTATATATATTGAAGATTGAAAGAAATGTGTATAAGCTGAATCTTTCTATTCATTGATGATTGATTTCCGTAAGGGTGCCTGATGGAAGTGTTTTTTTCACTTGAGTTGTATAATGTGCTCAGCACTGTGCCGTTGTGGTGGTGTTTTGCTTTACTCTGCATTTGTTGTGGAATGGTACCGCAAAGATACCAGATAAAAGGAAAGAAGAGAAAAATGTTTTGCATTCATATTGCATAAGTGTGACAGACATAGGGCCATAACATTAACTGTACTGTAAGGACCACTTCCATGGTGCCAAGTTTACACATTCAACAATAAAGTTAAATAAACATTGCAACATTTAGCATCCAGATGAGAGCTATGTCAGGTAACATATAAATATTTATATCTACTTCTCATTTTACTCAGTTTCCCAGTTAGTCCACCATTTCATGTGTGGTAGTTGTGTAAGATGATTATCAGTTCGTATCTCTATCACATATTGCTGGTAGTTTGAAGTCTGTTTAAATTAATGTGCTACTTTTTCTGCTTCTATAGGGGAAAATGTTGTAAACAAAGATTATTGTCAGCATTTTAAGGCAGTTATGTAACAGTGATATTGAATTCAAAGGTATATATAAAGTTGTCAATGCACCCTCTCCCACTTCACCATCACCACCCACTTTCCAGAGGGAGCAAGGACAATTTCATCAAAGATGCACTTGTATCTGACCAGATACCATCTTTATGTTGACAGTCCACAAAACTGGAAAGTAAAATTTGACTAGGGGGCATGTACATTGACCTGAATTTAGCATACAGTTCATCAGAAGTTTAAGGGTCATCTTATTTTTCTGTTGTACCATGTTGAAGGGAGTTTTGCACTTGTCAAAACAGCATAGTCTTATCACAAGTTTCACATTCATCTAAATGATCACCATCTTGGTGACTACACTTTTATATATTTTTATTGTTAACTACTGGAGCACTGGATGATCCATGTAATTGTGGACTTCATTGTACCAAAATCCCCTTTACTGTTCAACATTTTTAGTGCAGCAAATTTCCTGCTTGCCAACTTGCTGCTTTATTTATCTGTGGCCTGTAAAATTAATTGATTTTACTTTGCAGGAGGTGGGGAAAATGGAATCTCTACTGGATAACTGTATTTTGCAAGACAGAAGAGGAGGAAGTGCGGTGAGTTATGTCTATGTCGGTTGCACCATGTTGGAATGGAGCAAGCTGGATGGACCAGCTTGTCTTATTGTGCGTTTTGTATGTCAAGAGTTTTAACCCTTAAGTTGAACCCATGATTTTGCATGCCCATTTACATTCCCTTTGTTCAATTCCACCACCCCTCCCTACCCTCATAATATAAATCTCTGTTGACTTGATTTCCTCTCAGCTCTGACGAAGGGTAATCTAGACTCGAAACATTGGCTCTACTCTCTCTCCACAGATGCTGTCAGACCTGCTGAGATTTTCCAGCATTTTTTTGTCTTTGTTCCATTATTCCATCTTTTGTTTCAATATTTATGTAATATTACACATTTTTAATATTACATATATTTTTAGGTATTCTACCTTTTGAAAGGACTCTTGAGTGATTCCAAGGATTATGACTTAGGTTATGAAGGTAACACTAAGGAATTGAACCAATTTTAAGTGGAGAAAAGGAAATTGAGGTGTGATGATTCAGTCAGTAAAATATTGAATGGATAATATAGTGGGATGCAGATAATTTCACTTGAACTTTGAGGGCAAAAGAAGGTGAAATGAGTACAAAATCAAGAAGCTTCAAGCAAGTGATCAAACGAATCTGGACATTATGTTTAAAGATTGTTGGATGAGTACATGTGCACCTTTAGATTTCCAGCATAAATCTTTCCAAATTCATGCTCTTTTATTAGATTCAAAACAAAACATGCTTGGAATGAGAAAATGTCAGCATCAGTTGGCTCCGATTAGTTAAACCTCTGTAAAGAACAAACAAAATGCTTTAAGTAAGTAATATTCAGATTGCTGACTCCAGCTTCAGTGTTATGTTCTTGATATTTAAATCTTTTCACAATGAAGTTTGGCAGCAGTTCAAAGCAGCATCCAGCAGGCTAAAGCTAGGTTAAAAGACAATGCAAAGTCTGTTTTATTGCATGACAGCAATTTCTTACCAACTTTTGGCATTACTACCCTCACGTGAGCTGATCACATGATAGTCATCACAATCACATCAGTTTACAAGATCATAAATTATTGTGAATTCTAATGCAGTTACCATGTCAAATAGCATTCCCTCTATTGTGGACAGCATTGTAAACATTCTGTAATCCAGTGCAATTTAACACATTTCATGCAGAATAAGCCTTTGGGAATCTCCAATATATGATTTGTTATGCATACAGATTAAGCGTTCCTCCTGCACTCCTGCCTTGAAGATGTGTTCACTTATCTCTGCACAAACCTGTTCCTCCACAGGCACAGAGGGTAGGATTTTCTGGTCTCGCTCACCCCGAAACCGGAAAATCCCACTTGAGGTCAACGGACATTTCCATGGTCCGCCCCTCACCCACTCCAATTTCCATGGCAGGCAAGACAGCAAGATTCCAGCCAGACCGTCTGTGACAATGATGCGCGATTAATTCACACGGGAGGCTAGAACGTACCCGGGAATAAAGGCTTTTATTCACGACAAAATAGGAGCACACTACTTAACAATATTATCCCAGACTAAAGACTGCTAGGAAGTAGCAGTGACCTTTGTACTCCTGTAAGAAGGTGGAGCCGAACGGAGTGTACCACATAAACAGTAATAACAGGTGGAACACCCAAACCCTAACCCCAACAGTAACAAGAGTAACATATGTACAAGTACCCATAGTGGTAACCATCTATGGTTCATCACATTCACCCCTCCTTTAAAAACAAAGACAGGTGGGGTAAAAAAAAAATAAGAACTGTCCACATGTTCACAAGTTCAGCCGAACCGGAGGTCCGCACCGTCTCTGCGAACTCCGCAGCACTGGCTCCAGTGCCGGTTCTGGTGACCGTGGTGACGACCCTCTCTCCGAGGTGGTGTCCACAGACTCCTCCAGTTCCTCTCCCGACCGCCGACCTCGAGGTGGTGACAATCCCCTGGACTCAGGCAAGCTGCACACGGGAGTAAGAGGATTAAGTTGAGGTCCCGATGCTGCCTGCGCCGTGTCAGGAGGGGAGAGAATGGGAAAGGAATCCTAACCAGGGGTGCGGGAGTGATGGGGGTTACCAGGTCCCCTGCAGGCGCCAGATCTCTGATAGAGACCGTGTCCTCTCACCCGTCAGGATATGCCACATAGGCATATTGAGGGTTGGCGTGGAGGAGATGGACTTTTTCAACCAAAGGGCCGGACTTGCGGGCCCTAACATGCCGCCGCAGGAGAACAGGTCCTGAGTACGTCAACCAAGACGGCAGTGATGTCCCAGAGGAAGACTTCCTAGGGAAGACAAACATCCGCTCATGTGGGGTAGCGTTGGTTGCCATACACAGGAGGGACCGGATCGAATGGAGCGCATCAGGAAGTACCTCTTGCCAACGGGTGACTGGAAGACCCCTAGACTGTAGCGCCAGTAAAACAGCCTTCCAGACTGTAGCGTTTTCTCTCTCGACCTGTCCGTTACCCCTGGGGTTGTAACTTGTCGTCCTACTTGAGGCAATTCCCTTAGAGAGCAGGTATTGCCTCAAGTCGTCGCTCATAAACGACGAACCCCTATCACTGTGGATATAACTGGGGTAGCCGAACAGGGTAAAAAGACTCCGCAGGGCCTTGATGACCGTGGCAGAGGACATGTCAGAACAGGGGATGGCAAAGGGGAATCGGGAGTATTCGTCAACAACGTTGAGGATGTACACGTTCCGATCCGTTGAAGGGAGGGGCCCCTTGAAGTCGACACTCAGTCATTCAAAAGGGCGAGTGGCTTTAATGAGGTGTGCCCTGTCAGGCCGGTAGAAGTGCGGCTTGCACTCTGCACAGACCTGGCAGCGTCGAGTTATTGACCTGACATCCTCTATGGAATAGGGCAGATTCCGAGCCTTTACAAAATGGAAGAGCCGAGTGATCCCCGGATGGCAGAGATCATTGTGGAGGGCCTGTAACCGGTCCTCCTGCACACTGGCACATGTTCCACGCGACAGGGCATCTGAGGGCTCATTGAGCTTCCCCGGACGGTACATGATATCATAGTTGTAGGTGGAGAGTTCGATTCTCCACCTCAAGATTTTATCATTCTTAATTTTTCCCTTTAACGTGTTGTTGAACATAAAGACCACGGACCGCTGGTCCGTGAACAGGGTGAACCGTTTGCCAGCCAAATAATGGCGCCAATGCCGTACGGCCTCCACAATGGCCTGAGCCGCTTTCTCCACAGAGGAGTGCCGAATTTCAGGGCCTTGGAGGGTGCGAGAGAAAAAGGCGACGGGCCTGCCCGCCTGGTTAAGTGTGGCGGCCAGGGTGAAATCAGATGCATCACTCTCCACCTGAAAGGGGATGGACTCATCGACAGCATGCATCGTGGCTTTCACGATGTCGGCTTTTATCCCTTCAAAGGCTAGGCGAGCGTCTGCTGCCAGGGGAAAAGAGGTAGATTTTATGAGCGGACGGGCTTTGTCCATGTAATTGGGGACCCACTGTGCATAGTACGAGAAGAAGCCTAAGCATTCTCTCAGTGCTTTGATGCTAGTGGGTAGGGGAAGTTCAAGGAGGGGATGCATACGGTCTGGATCGGGGCCGATGACCCCGTTTTCCACCACGTATCCGAGGATTGCGAGGCGGTCCTTGCTGAATACGCACTTCTCCTTGTTATAGGTCAGGTTCAGGCGAGACGCAGTGCGTAAAAACTTCTGGAGGTTGGCGCCGTGGTCCTGCTGGTCATGGCCGCAGATAGTGACGTTGTCCAGGTACGGGAAGGTAGCCCGTAGCCCGTTTTGGTCCACCATTCGGTCCATCTCACGCTGGAAGACCGAGACCCCATTAGTGACACCGAAAGGGACTCTTAAAAAGTGGTAGAGACGGCCATCCGCCTCAAAGGCCGTGTATTTTCGGTCCTCTGGGCGAATGGGGAGCTGGTGGTAGGCTGACTTCAAGTCGATGGTGGAGAACACCCGGTACTGCGCAATCTGGTTGACCATTTCAGATATGCGCGGGAGAGGATACGCGTCCAGCTGCGTGTACCTATTAATGGTCTGACTATAGTCTATGACCATCCGGGGCTTGTCTCCAGTCTTGACCACCACGACTTGTGCTCTCCATGGGCTAGTGCAAGGTCCCTTCCCTGAGGAGCCACTGAACCTCAGATCTAATAAAGATCCGATCCTCAGCGCTGTAACGCCTGCTTTTAGTCGCGATGGGCTTGCAGCCTGGCACGAGATTTTCGAATAGGGAAGGCGGGGTAATTTTGAGTGTTGAGAGGCTGCGTGTGGAGCGCGCTGGACAATTTGGAGGCTGCTGTTCTCCCACTGAAAGTGGAGGGAGTGGCCCATCGTACTGCAGGGTCACACTCCTCAGGTGGACCATAAAGTCTAGCCCCAGGAGTACCGGAGCACAAAGGTGCGGTAGCATGAGGAGCCTGAAGTTCTCGTAGACTGTGCCCCGCACCGTTAGAGTTACCACACAGCTCCCGAGAACGAGGACAGATCGGGACCTCGACGCCATGGAGATTGTCTGCCTGACAGCTTGCACACGGAGAGCGCAACGTTTTACTGTATCTGGATGGATGAAGCTCTCCGTGCTCCCGCTGTCAAACAGGCAACGTGCCAGGCGCCCGTTTACCTCTATGTCCATCATGGACTTGTCGAGTCTGTGAGGTTTGGCCTGGTCCAGGATGATTGACGCCACTGTTGGATCCCGAGCGTAACTGCAGGCAGTTGAGATAGCCGATGACGAGGGCCCCTGCTGGTCTCCTGCGGCCGATGTCAACCAAAATGGCTGCGCCCATGAATCGCACATGGTCGAGGATGTTGGAAACGGCGGCATCCGCAGGTCGCACGTGGCTGGCGTCGTCGTCATAGGAAATGGCGGCGCCCGCAGATCACACGTGGCTGAAGACATCGACGAGGCCGGAGATGAGGAGATGGATCCTGGAGAGTCGCACGCAGCACTGCTGGGCCTGGAAGGGGTATTCGCTCGGCATAGTGCCCTTTCTTTCCACAGGCGGAGCAAAACACCACCCTGGCCGGCCATCTTTGGCGAGGATGCTTCGCCAAACCGCAGAAGTAGCACCGTGGGCCTCCAGGAGCTGCTGCAGCCGTCAGGTCTGAAGTTGGGAGCATCATCGCGCAGTTCCGAGGAGCCGCCGAGTACAGCTGAGGCGGCGGCTGTGCTTGCCACGCTGTTCCCACGTGGTCGGTGGGGTAGGCTTCGAGATTTCTGGAGGCCATCTCCAGTGCGTCGGCCAATTCTACCGTCTTAGCCAGGTCCAGGTTACCCTGCTCTAGCAGCTGCAGGCGGATATAGGATGAGCCGATTCCAGCCACGAACGCGTCCCGAATGAGGTCATTGGCGTATTGAGTAGCCGACACCGCCTTACAGTTGCAGGCTCTGGCTAGCTGTTGAAGTTCGCGCAGGTACTGTCCCGTAGTTTCGCCGGGCTGCCGCCGTCGAGTGGCTAATCGGTGACGAGCATGAATTTTGTTCGGCTGTCTGTTCTACAGCCCCTTGAGCAAGTCGATAGCATCTTTATAATTTTGGGAATCATGAATTGTTGCATACACAGTGTCGCTCACCCTGGCGTGGAGGACCCGCAATCTGTCGGCGTCGGACTGGACTGCTGCCGAGGCCTCAACGTAATCCTCGAAGCACTTTAACCAATGGTCGAAGGTGTTCGACCAGCGGCACGCGGATCCAAGGTTAGCCGATCGGGCTTTAGCATCTGCTCCATTTTCTTTGAACAAAATTTTCAGTATTTTGTCGTGAATAAAATTGATGCGCGATTAATTCACACGGGAGGCTAGAACGTACCCAGGAATAAAGGCTTTTATTCACGACAAAATAGGAGCACACTACTCAACAATATTATCCCAGACTAAAGACTGCTAGGAAGTAGCAGTGACCTTTATACTCCTGTAAGAAGGCGGAGCCGAACGGATTGTACCACATAAACAGTAATAACAGGTGGAACAACCAAACCCTAACCCCAAAAGTAACAAGAGTAACATATGTACAAGTACCCATAATGGTAACCATCTATGGCTCACCACAGACAATTTTGAGGCTAGGGTTATATAGGGCTCCATTAGTGTAATGGGGGGTAGAAGAGGTGGGGTGAAGGGGCGGGGGAGGTGATAAATTGAGTGGGATGGCAATGTCCAGCACTTTTGTTACTAATGGAATAATTGGATGGCCCTCCCACTCATAAACCAATTGAGGCCTTAAGTTGCCAACTAATGACCTCTTCCTGCGATTGCTTGTATTTTACAAGTGATGGGTTGGTATTTTTCCACATGGGGAGAATGCCAGATATAGTGGGAATTTCTGATGAGGCACCCTGTGACTCATAGAAGCTTCCCCCCCACTACCCCGGTGGCAAGGGTCTCTTCCTCAGGGGCATCTTCCCCTCCCTCACTGCAGCCTGCCTGAATTACCCCAGAGAGCCCAAGCTCACTTATTTGAGTTCTGGGGCCTCCTCCACTATGATGATGCTGCATGGTTGCAATTCTAGTAGTAGCCACTGTACCTGGTGGCACTGTTGAGACTGAGAGCTGTTTTGATTGGCCAACAGCTCTTGGAGGTGGGTATTTATCCCTTAAAGGGATGGAACCCTGACTGCAGACTGTTGAAGCTGCTGTTCAGAAAAGTAGGTCAGGATAAGTTGGCAAGGCAATGTTACTCCCCATCTTTTGCTCATCTTTCTGGCTGGTGGCCTACGATCCCCAGTCACAATTATGTCCCTCCAATTTACCTTCATGAATTACTCTAGTATCATTCAGGTAAAGATGCACTATACCTTTCCTTAGGCCAATCTATCTTTCATTAAAAACAATGCGCAAAGGTCAATGCAATACTCTAAGATGGTAAAAACAAGGCTCCTTAAAACTGAAGCAGTACTTGTCCCACCTTCTTGGGTATTCCACTGAGATAAAGGCCAACATTTCATTAACCACTTTGTTTTTTTACCAGGAAGTCTGTCCTTTCCTTATGGGCCAGTATGATCTCATTTACCAATATCATTATTGGGCAGACATTTCCAAGACCTTTATTTAGCTTTGATAACAGTTTTCATTTTTCCATTTTGTCTTTTTGTATACCTTGTTAGTATTTTTGTACCTTGTGTTGATTTTTATGACTAATCTGCGAGGTGTACATTTTTCATTGTATTTGTATATTTTTTAGCACTACCTCTTGGTCTGAAAATCGGAGTCACATGATTTAAACATCATTAATCATTTGTTGACCATTGTCCCTTAATTACACAAGATGGAGCCTTAGCCTGTATGGTCATAATCTCATTTTGTATTGTGCCAAATACTATGGGGGGAATCTTATCCTCCCCCACACCCCGGCGAGATTCACAATTTCTGGGTTTCGCCAGATCTTGAGCCCACGACGGCCTTCCCATGAATGGCAAACTTGGACTCAAGATCCCATCCTGCATATTATTTGGCATTTTTCCAACTTCTTGGGTGAGATTGTCCCATCTGGGACTAAGTCCTGTGGCGGGGGCGGGTTCAGGGATTTTGTCCCACTGTGGATGGAAATGGGACACAACACCATGTTTCATCCCTGGCATAATTAATTGCGCATCCTGGGGTTTAGTGCTGTCTTCCGTGATGGGACATACTTGAAGGCACATGTCCCATTGTCTATTGGGATGCCGTATTTAAAGAGTGCCTGACATCACTGACCCACCATTGACGAAAGAAGGTGGAGCCCCTGAGTAAAGAAGTTGAATCTCCAGGAACACTCTGAAGCTGGAGGTTGACATACTTGAAAACACGGAAGCTAGAAGATCCACCTGATCGACATCCTCTCCACCCAGTTCTGTGATGTTCCAGGGTCCAGGATTGCTGGTGGTCTTCATCCCAAACTCCGGTGGCAGCTCCAGGCTGTTCTTCAGAAAAGTTCCGACTTCTGCACTCCACATTGGTCCAGACGTGTTCTGGACCAACACTTTAAACAACTAGCATCAAGGAGAATTGGATGTGGGGAGAAGATTCCGGTCAATCCTTCATTCTATTAGTGGAATGCAAGTTGGTTTCACACAGGCCTCCAGCAGGATTCATAGTTAACCATAACGTGTAGCATTGGAAGATCCCACTGTAAATTCACACTGGCGTAAAATTGAATTTTGGGCCTCTTGCCAAATTGTGCCACTTTACTGGACTACTGGAGAATAGTTCCATAACCCAGTGCACTACAAAAATGCAACACCGGATCCTCAAGTCTAGAGCAAATAGTTACTGGAACAAGATAGCAGAGAATTTTTATAAACTCTTCTTGCATATTTCCACATTTTACCTTAAATGTCTCCAATATATTTATTTGCTTGAAATTTGTGAATCAGTTCCGAGGGCACCTCGGAACAATTCCACTAGAACCTTAATTTCTTATTTAATTTGTATAATTATTTAAGTTGAAGCTAATTAATTCCAACATTATACCTTGAGAAATGAAATCAAAGTAAGAATGCTATTATGCATTTGATGCAATCTTGGGGAATTCAGTGGCACAACAGGAAAATGTAGCACTATCTTTTGAGGCAGCAGCTCTGCATTGCCGTTCTTCCAGTCATAAAACAGGGGAGTGTTAACTCCCTCTGTCCAATGGAAATCAGATGGAATGAGAGTTAAAATCTAACTGATCTAATTATTACACTTTTCCACCCCAGGGCTATTTTAAAACTGGGGTGGCCATCTCTTGAATTTATGCACAGAAGAGACCTATTACTTGATCGGACTTGTCTAAAGGCCTGCTTAACAGTGTGTACCACCCAGAAGTTACTGGAGATCTTGGCCACTGTCACCCCATTGTGCCCAACTGCCCCAATCCCCTCTCACTCGTTCTACCTTTCAATCAATTTATCTTGCTGCTGGCTGAGTGATCTCTAGGCTGCCTGTTATTGCCGGAGAATTGCCTTTAAATGTTTGTTTGGGGTGAGCAGCTTAAATGAGATGTTACTGTTAAAGTGAACAGGATTTTAGGGAAGGCTGTGCCTTTCAGACGACACGTCCATGTGTTCTGCTGGTTAACTGCCGAGGAGTTCAAATTCCCCCTACCGTTTCTAACTTCATCAGAATCATGTAATTGAATTATTGCTAATTTGCAGTTCCCTGCCAGCCACTGACAGTGGTATGATTGTCCTAAATTGACTTTGCTTTGTAGAAATCTTATTATGTATGAACATTCTTAAAGGTACATCAATAATATGGCGTCCTGTGATGCTGCGCACAGCTACTCAGCTGTTACAGGAGGTTGCTGGAGTTTGCATTTTTTTCTCTGAAAGAATTTTGAAAGAAATTTGTACAAGTTCTGGTTACAAACAAAACAGTAAGCATTTTTCATTTGAGTCACCAAAAGCATTTTCCACATTTAAATACATGAGTAGGATGGGGATAGTGGGATAAGGTCTCCAGAGCGATAGGAGGTTTTAGTTCAGTCCTGCAGCATGGTCGGTGAGGCTTGGAGAGCAGTAGGGCCTGTTCCTGCGCTATATTGTTCGTTATTCTTTTATTCACAGTAGGGAGATATAAACAGTTTTTGTTCACTCACATAACACTATTATCTAATGAGTAAATCTAAGTGTGAAGATGGAGATGTACTGAGCACTACAGTTATGAACTAGGGCACTTGCTATCGCACACAGCTTGGCTGAGTTGTGTTTCTCTAGGTATACTCCCATGTCTCAGGAAAATGTGATTTCAACAACTCCTTTATTACTTGACCAATCATTTCCAGTTGCATTATCAAATTGGCAAACTGTTTAGAAATCAAACTGGATTTTACAGTTGTAATGATGGTGAAATTATCAACATTTTCTTGTGAAACTGATAGCAACAGGTGCGGTCTGCATTAACACTGTTAAATGCAGAAATCCAGAAGTAGTTGTCAATGATTCTTTGATCTGCACAGGTTGTGCTGTTGAAGCCGCCACATATGGCAATCTTTAGAAATTACTAGTTAACAAAAGCTTGATCTTTTATACTATAACATTTCTGTTTAAGACCTCCTCCTGAAAGTTCTGCCTTATTAATGAGGTATAATTACATTGTTAACCACATACTAGGTCATGACTATTGCTGAACAACATCTCTGGTCCTGGAAAACTAGTTCATATTTATGCAATATTGTAATTTTTTCAAAGTTTGTTTGCCATTCCAACTTCTAATACATATGTCCCAATCCTTATCTGTAATTGGTGCATTTACTTTCCAGGTTGCTGTTTGTGAGAATCAATCAATGTGATTACCTGCCTACCTTACTTGATGGCATCACTGTTGCTGGATGCTGTCATATCCTCTTTCCTTGGCACATCCAAACCATGATTTGAAAATCTACATTTATTTAACCTGTGTCACATAAACTAGAGCATTCAAATCAGGCAGTGATTCCCCCTTTGGACAAAAAGCACACAGCTCCAAAAGAAATCATAGTTTCAGATCTTTTAGAGCACAAAATGGTACGGTATCGGATGATTTAATCACAAATGTTAAATGCCTTAAGTTATACATCTTGGCAGTGCAGGAAAAGTTAATAGATTTGTGTATCTAAACTTGGTCAGCACTTTGCTGGGACTGAACTGAACAAGAATGGGTTTGGGTCATTTTTCGGGATATACGGATTCCCTGCTGGAAGTGCAGAGGATGTCCGATATATTTGTCCAGATGAGCAATATGTTATAATACTGTACAAACAATGAGAGTATATCCTCTGATGTAACTTGTACTATAATAATGCTGGATCAAGGGACACTTACTTGCCTCTGCCATCCAGCATGGCTATGAATGCAAGGAGCTTGAGATTTTCGTCTAAAAGTTCAAAGAGCCAATGCAATCAATCAGAGGCTTTCTATGCTAAGGCACTTCTTAAAAAGCAAGATCCATTATTCACTTGGCAGTGCAGAGGGCAGTGGGCATTTTGCTCTGTGGCACACCCTTTGCTACCAATCTCAGTTAATCCCAGCACACACAAACAGAAAATGCTGCAAAATCTCAGCAGGTCCAACAGCATCTGTGGAAAGAGAACAGGACTTGTCATAGAGTCATAGAGGTTTACAGCATGGAAACAGGCCCTTTGACCCAACTTGTCCATGCCACCCCTTTTTAAAAAAATTACTAAGCTAGTCCCAATTGCCCGCATTTGGCCCATATCCCTCTATACCTATCTTACCCATGTAACTGTCTAAATGCTTTTTAAAAGAACAAAATTGTACCGCCTCTATTACTACCTCTGGCAGCTTGTTCCAGACACTCACCACCCTCTGTGTGAAAAAATTGCCCCTCTGGATACTTTTGTATCTCTCCCCTCTCACCTTAAACCTATGCCCTCTAGTTTTAGACTCCCCTACCTTTGAGAAAGGATATTGACTATCTAGCTGATCTATGCCCCTCATTATTTTATAGACCTCTATAAGATCACCCCTCAGCCTTCTACACTCCAGAGAAAAAAGTCCCAGCCTATCCAGCCTCCTTATAACTCAAGCCATCAAGACCCGGTAGCATCCTAGTAAATCTTTTCTGCACTCTTTCTAGTTTAATAATATCCTTTCTATAATAGGATGACCACAGTACTCCAAGTGTGACCTTACCAATGTCTTGTACAATGTCAACAAGATGTCCCAACTCCTGTATTCAATGTTCTGACCAATGAAACCAAGCATGCTCAATGCCTTCTTCACCACTCTGTCCACCTGTGACTCCACTTTCAAGGAGCTATGAACATGCACCCCTAGATCTCTTTGTTCTGTAACTCTCCCCAATGCCCTACCATTAACTGAGTAAGCCCTGCCCTGGTTCAATCTACCAAAATGCATCACCTCGCATTTATCTAAATTAAACTCCATCTGCCATTCGTCAGCCCACTGGCCCAATTGATCAAGATCCGTTGCAATCGGAAATAACTTTCTTCACTATCCAGTACGCCACGAATCTTGGGATCATCTGCAAACTTACTAACCATGCCTCCTATATTCTCATCCAAATCATTAATATAAGTGACAAATAACAGTGGACCCAGCACTGATCCCTGAGGCACACCGCTAGTCACAGGCCTCCCGTTTGAAAAACAACCCTCTACAATCACCCTCTGGCTTCTGTTAAGAAGCCAATTTTGTATCCATTTAGATACCTCACCCTGGATCCTGTGAGATTTAACCTTATACAACAACTTACCATGCGGTACCTTGTCAAAGGCTAGTGTATTGAATCTGGATGACGCTTCACCAGAGCTGAAGACAATGGAAAATAGGATGAGATTTATACTCTTGTGCTGAGGGAGGGGGATTCCTGGTAGAGGGCCAGTGGTGGAGACAGAAAAAAATTGATACAGATGTCACAGACAAAAAGACAAAGGAAATTTAAATGGTGGTGATCATGGCTAAGAAGGGTGCGAACAGCATTTCAATTCCAATGCAATCCTTTGATCTCAAACAAATTCAACTTGCAGTACCTGGAAAAAGACATTTCTATCATTCTCCAGCCACTTATGTTTGTTTTCATTTCCCTTCACATTTGAATGCATCTTGAGTACTCCATTGATCCTGGCTGCAATGTAGATAGAGTCTAAGTCTGATTGACAGCTTGTGGTTTCACTTCTTCTTTTGCAAACCACTTCAAAGTTGACACTTCTTCTCTGTCAGAGGCTTCAATGGGGTTTGCTCTCACCTGCAACTTCTGACAGGAAGAAAGGAAAATCTCAGATGCAGAATGGAGTGCTGCAATGATTAGAAATCCTGCCAGGTGACCGGGGCACTGAAGTTAAAGTGACCTGGCCACTTCAGAATTTGCACAGCTGACTGGCAAGAATTTAGATATTGATTACAGGGTCTGCCTGAAATCACCATGCCAGGGGTGATCTTCAGGTATGCCAGGGCTAGAAGGGACAGCCCAGCAACGACACACCCATTCTGGCAGAGAGTGGCGAGGTCAACCCCTTGCCCTAGCCCACCCAACCCTCAGGACTCTTGGGGGACCCATCCTATGCAGCCTGGCAGCAGCAGAGGGGAAAATGGCCACTGGGCCTATCGGCTCGAGCCCTCTTGGGTTTCAAGGTGCCAGGCTGAGGTGTCAGTGCCAGGGTGCCAGGTGACAGTGCAGTATTGGCACTACTAAGGTGTGTGGCCTGAAGCGAGGTCGAGTGGAGGGCCTGAGGTGGAAGGGGGCTGAGTAAGGGCTCTGAGGGGGAGGTGGGCTGTGTGGGGGCTATGGGGAGGGGAGAGAGCTGAGTAGGTGTTCTGCGAGGGAAGGGCGGTGATTGGGTGGTTTGGAATGAAAGGGAAGGCTGTATGATGGTTCTGGCGAGAAGGGGAGTTGAGGAGGGTCGGGCGTGTCAGGTTGGGTCACCCTCAAGCCTGCATGGTGTGGGGTGGGCGCCAGGGTGACCCATTATTTGTGGGCGGGGTGGGATGCCCCTCTTTGGTGATGGGTTGGCAGTGCTCTCCTGGGCAGTGGGGGGGGGGAGGGGGAGGGGGGGGAGGTGGTGGGGGGCACCATTTCATTTTCTGGGGGTGGGTGGTGGTGTCCTGTTGCAGAACGCGGAGACCAGGTCATCCTTTAAAAATGGCGGCTTGGTCTCGGAACAACATGTTTCTCACAACGACCTCATTACCTCATTAGCTCCTTTCAGGTGAGTGGCTCCCACCTGAAAGACATTGCTAACGGCAACAGGAAACACTCCCGTGTTCCCACTGCCATCCCAATTCTGAAGAATCACCGCCCATGTTTTGTGTTTAATGACAGCTGAGCTTCTCAGCTTTTCTCATTATAAGTCTTTTTGAACTGTTCCAAGATGACAGCTTACACAGGTCACCTGACTATGGTAAGCTAGATAGGGTATACAAAGAACAATGAAAAATACAGCACAGGAACAGGCCCTTCGGCCCTCCAAGCCTGCACCGACCATGTTGCCCGACTGAACTAAAACCCCCTACCCTTCCAGAGACCATATCCCCCTATTTCCATCCTATTCATATATTTGTCCAGATGCCCCTTAAAAGTCGCTATCGCATCTGCTTCCACTACCTCCCCCGGCAGCGAGTTCCAGGCTCCCACCACTCCCTGTGCAAAAAACTTGTCTCGTACATCTCCTTTAAACCTTGCCCCTTGCACCTTAAACTTATGCCCGCTAGTAATTGACTTTTCCACCCTGGGAAAAAGCTTCTCATTAACCACTCTGTCCATGCCCCCCATTATCTTGTAGACTTCTATCAGGTCGCCCCCTCAACCTCCGTCGTTCCAGTGAGAACAAACCAAGTTTCTCCAACCTCTCCTCATAGTTAATGCCTTCCATACTAGGCAACATCCTGTTAAATCTTCTCTGTACCCTCTCCAAAACCTCCACATCCTTCTGCTAGTGTGGCGACCAGAATTGAACACTATATTCCAAGTGCGACCTAACTAAGTTTCTATACTCAGGTTCACTGTATGTAGTACTGTTGCATTTCAAAACCCAAACAAATACGACACACAAACAGGCGAGTAATGAAAGAAATGTACAGGTACAATGTATGCTTGACTTATGCCTCCTTTGTATGGTTCTGATTATATCTACCCTGCTTGCTCCCATTAAATGAAAATGTTTCTTCCTGTAGTGAGTGGAGAGCAAAGATTAGTTTTGGTGTCAGCCTTGAACTCATTTTCAATACTTGATGGGTCTCATGCTAGGTTACTAGACTGCTGCAATAGGAATTTTTAATAAAGTTCTAAGATTAAGAGAGACACAATTAGAACTTATCATAGTTTATGAGCAATGTCAAGGTGAGGAGGGAAAGCACAGATTCTGTGTGAGTTGGATAGGAGTAATGTAATTCTGTTTAATTCTGACTGTAAATGCTTAAAGGGGTGAGGAGTGATTTATGTCGCACTTCCATCTGGATGTGAATATTAATCTGTTACATCAGTAAATTGAGGATTTTCCATCGGGTGCTATCTCCTTCCCTCCTCCCAAAGGCCTGACTTTTCAAATGTGGACAGATCTGATAATGGCAAATCAAATCATGGATATTTTCAATCTTCGGGTTACTGATTTTGTTTAATTCGCTGACCCTTCAAACCTGGGTGCTGCCAAAGAAAGAAGAGGAAAACCATATATATGCCAGAAAGATACTCTTTGAGAGAGTTGGTGCAGACTCAATGGGTCGAATGGTCTCCTGCACTGTATGGATTCTATGTGCAGTAGCAAGACTAGAAGATCCTGCCACCGGCCAACAGCAGGTCGCTTCTGTCACTGCAAGATACATGGTGAAATGTGCACTAAATCCCACAGATGGCATTTCAAGTTAAAATCTTAATTCTGATTGGTCAAATCTGAGGGTCCTCATTCGGGTCTTCTTTTTCTATTCTCTTCCTGCACCCAGTGGTCCACTAAAGCAGACTTTCGTCTCTTTCTGTAGCTGGTTATTCATAGAACAGGTCGCTAGTCTGTCACCGAGGCATATAGCTTGAGGGGTGTCATTCCACATCAAGCGTGGCTGACCAGGAGTCTTTCCCGCTCTTACCGCCAGCTATTGATGTGTTTAGAAGTATTTGCAGGTTGATACACTCAACCTGTTTGACTGTGTTATGAACACACCTTCCTTGGCCATCAAGTCTCTGGGTGGGACTTGAACACAGCAAGAAGTCTCACAACACCAGGTTAAAGTCCAACAGGTTTATCTGGTAGCAAAAGCCACTAGCTTTCAGTGCGCTCGCTGCTCCTTCATCAGGCTTCTGCTACCAAATAAACCTGTTGGACTTTAACCTGGTGTTGTGAGACTTCTTACTGTGTTTACTCCAGTCCAACGCCAGCATCTCTACATCATGGGACTTGAATCCAGAGCTCCAAGCTTAGAGGCAGGGATGTTACCCACTGTGCCACAAGACCTCCCACTCCATTGGGATGCTTGGGGATTATTTTTTTTCCAATTCTGTTGGAATGCTGGATGGCACACCATGCAATGTGTTATTGTATTCAACTCAATGAGTAGGAAAACGGCTTGAAATAATTCCCAACATCCACCCTCCCACGCATTAAAGAACTTCAGCTTTCCTCACACAAGCTGTGGATGCAATTGAGAGATTGAATTCAACTCATTTATATTAGTGCCATGGCCACAATTGAGAAGAACAAGTTGAGTTTCAGCATCAGAATACCTTAATGTATTTTTCCACTGAATCCTTGGCAGTTACAATGATGTCTAAGCCCACCCTAGTGAAATAAAGCCAACTCACTTGATTGTTACTTAAAAAGAGCCAAAATGCCTTTTGCCTTCCTCTTTAGCCTTCCTGGGCTGTGTATATAACTATCTTCCTAGACATGCCAGAGGGTTAGAATCCAGACTAGGTAAAGTGAACTATATTTGAACCATATATTCATCAACTGTAAACTTCACATCATTCCTGTATCTTATAGATGGTTGATGTGAGCCCAACAAGGTTGAACTTGTGGTTAAGTGGAGGACAAAGTAAATCCATTTTGATTTCTACTGTATCCAAGATATCCTGTTCAATTTGAATTTTCTTCATCAAATGATCTTTTGAGTATTCAAAGGGTTTGAGTAGTAGACAAAGAAGCCAAGGCAAAGGCAGATCAATGTGGCAAAAATATATTTTATTCATTGGAGATTAAATTTAAAAGCTGTTCTGTTTCACTAAATTTCTTGCTGTAGCAGGATATATGGCCTTAAGAGGAATCTGGAGACGCCCATGACATATTGGAATATAAATGCCATCAACATGAGTTGGCTGAGAAAGGCCAAGTTGTTATTTAGCTCCTAAGTGGTTTGTCCAAATGGCCTGGTCAGACTGACAAGTTCATTCGCTGGTTGCATGTTAAATTGGACCAAATGTGCATTCAATTGCCTTGGAATGTAGGATTTTTTTTCCTCTTTCTTAACTGGGCACTTTATCACAAGAAAGGTAGAGCTCCATCTCATTCTAATTGCCCGTATCAGATGATCTGGCAGTTTGTGTTCTCTTGGGAAGTGTTTGAGCTGCTCTGAAATTTTCATGGTACAATTGAAATACAGTACCCACAGATGTTCTGAATAATGGCAAGGATATTGGCCACTGATTTTCTGGTTGCCCAGAGTATTGCACAGGGTGAAATATAAAGCAGGATGTTCCACTTGTAACCATGTTCTTTCTTTATTTTAAACACGCGTGCCTTCTCCCAACAAATGGTCAGTACTGGTGCTTTGTACTGACTTGTGTTTGCAACACAAAGTGCATTTGGTGTGTTTGAAAGCTTAGTCCACAACCAATTAAATGATGTGAATGGCATAGGAGAAAAAGGCTTGTAATTTGATATAAATTAGCACTAGTCCCATTTAGAGACATTGTGGGGGTGGGGCGGTGGGGGGTGGAGGGTGGATTTCTCATGGAATTTTGAACCTCATTAACAACTTATTTTTCTGGCATGATTCACGCCTTGGTTGTTGGGGCCTCCTGCTGAATCATTCACTCCAGGTCAACTTAATCTATGCAGTCAGTTGGGAACTCCTCTGGTGGTGTATATAGTAATTACCTCCCCAACACTCTCCAGCTCCTGTTCCAGATCCAATAGAGGAGATGGCAGCAAAGAAGCCAGCACCACGTTTCTCAGAGGGAGCTCTGACCAAACTCATGGATCGTATGCAGGTGTCCTTCCAGCAAGGTGACCACCCCTACCTGAGAGGCTTTGGCAGCCTTAGTGAGTGCTGGCTCACCACAGAAGAGGATGGACAGGACTGCTGCAAGCAGATGACTAATCTTCTTCGCATGGCCTGGCGAAGTGCGCCTCCTCCAGTTTCCTCATGGACTCCCTCACACACTCCATGCACATCCAAGTTGATCTCTCACCCAGCCACCTCACGGGTTTTTTTTAAAAATAGGAGCAGGAGTAGGCCATCTAGCCCCTCGAGCCTGCCCCGCCATTCAATAAGATCATGGCTGATCTGACGTGGATCAGTACCACTTACCCGCCTGATCCCCATAACCCTTAATTCCCTTACCGATCAGGAATCCATCCATCCGCGCTTTAAACATATTCAGCGAGGTAGCCTCCACCACCTCAGTGGGCAGAGAATTCCAGAGATTCACCACCCTCTGGGAGAAGAAGTTCCTCCTCAACTCTGTCTTAAACCGACCCCCCTTTATTTTGAGGCTGTGTCCTCTAGTTTTAACTTCCTTACTAAGTGGAAAGAATCTCTCCGCCTCCACCCTATCCAGCCCCCGCATTATCTTATAAGTCTCCATAAGATCCCCCCTCATCCTTCTAAACTCCAACGAGTACAAACCCAATCTCCTCAGCCTCTCCTCATAATCCAAACCCCTCATCTCCGGTATCAACCTGGTGAACCTTCTCTGCACTCCCTCCAATGCCAATATATCCTTCTTGACCAACACTTATCACAAGGTCCTCTCCCTGCAACCCACCCCCCCATCCCCATGTTCCCCCCTATTAGCTGCTGTGTGCCTCACACCCCTGCTCCCACTCAAGTCCCACACATGCCACATGCTACACCTCATCACCATCTGAACTGGCTGGAATCGCACCTACACTTTCCCCACCTGTCTCGTTACAGTACAAACTCCACTATAATAGAAGTCAGCAGGTCCAGTGTTGCGGAGTCATGTCAGAGCTCAGAACCTTCACACTCTTTGCGGAGGGAGCACTAGACCTGGCCAGGGAGGAGGAAGACCCTTTGCTGATGTCTCTCTGAGGCTCTAGCATCTGAGGTGCTGCTCCTGCAATAGCCTTCCTCTCATCTGTAGGGCACTGGTCCTGGCCACGTGCAATAGCACATCAGAGTCTCTGCTGCTGCTCTATTGCGATGAGTAGAATTGCCAACTTAACTGGCTCCAGAATCATGCACAGAAAAGAGGAGAACACCACAGTGAGCTAAGAGGGTTCCTGACAGAGACCTGATCCTCCTTCCTCAATGCTTCTGAGACTTCCACCCAAGCTCTCCCCATTTAGTGGGTGTCTCTCCGCTAATTCTCACAACCTTCCCTCCGAGGCTATAGCCACATCCCCACTTTGGACCCTCTCAACTCCCCCAAAGTGAAGTGTGTGGAGCACCCAGAGTCTCAGTGGCATCAAATCCCCGAATTCTCCCCCAACCCAGAACCTGGCATTATGTGAAAGGGCAGTTGATTGGATGGCCCCCTTCATGACATTGAAGTGGTGAGTGGTGGTAGACAACACCGTCACACCTTGCCTAGGGGTACACATTGATGTAATCTGTGTCATGTTGAAGCTTGTATGAGCTTTGCATCTCAATGCTTGGAGCCTAAGGTTCGAACTCTTTGAAGTTGATCTAATTAAACTAAATTAACTAAAATGAAGGACAAAGCAAGAAGGGCAGTACACTTGAAGGGGAACCACCCAAAACAAATCACAAATGAAACTTAAAACATGAAATCAAAAAATGATTAACAGGGTCAATAAGGCACCCCAGTCCCTGTGGTGCCAAATGGGTATGGAAGGCCTCGATGGTGCCAGTGGGCACCACATGCTCCTTCTTCAGGGCCACCCTTCCATGAATGTAGCCACGGTAGAGAGGCAAACAGTTGGGTCAGACGATCCCCCTTGCTTGCTCGCTGCCTGGACCTATTAATGGCAAGTTTGGCCAAACCCAGGAGCAGGTTCACAAGGAGGTCTTTGCCTCTCTCCACACCAGGTGCCTGTAGATCAGGAGCGTGGGGCTGAATTGCAAACAAAACTTAACAATAGGGTTGTTAAGAAACTGAAAAAGGAGTGCAGCCTGAAAAAAACTTATATACACATGGTCCATGGACTCCACAAGAGGGCTTATGGTTCCAAAAGGGTTTGGTTCCAATCAGTGGCACTGATATTTAGCTCTGGAGATTTAATCTGTAGGATTGGCCAGTCAAGGAAGGTGAGGTGTTGTTCTGTTAAGTGGTTTCCTCATTTGGTAGTCAAGGCACAGCTGATACTTGAGAGGACTGCAGTTAGAATATCAAGCACATTCTGAAGGCACCCTCATTTTCCCAGGTCACAAGGCATGTCGAGCTGAACTGCCTTCCGTCAGCCATAGGCATGTACACCAAGACACTCAATCCTGACACTCAAACTTTACTGAGGAAGTGGATTAGAACTTCCATGCTGCTCAACCCCTTTAGCCTCACACTGTTGCCTGAGTGTGGGGTTCAAAACACACTGCAGCTGCCATCCCTACATGTTGGAGGGTCTTCAAGCCTCTTGCGGCAGGAACTAAGACCCCCACTGTGCCCTAGGAAACAGCCCTCACAGCAAAGCACAACATGGGAGCTCAGAGTGGAAACCGGCACTGACCTTCTCCCTTCCTCTCATGTAACTCAAACTCATACAAAGGTAGGGCACTCACTCTGCGCAGAGTGGAAAAGCAGCCAAAAAGGGAGGACACAGGAGACACTGCCTGCAAGTCAGCCGCCAGACCCCTTTGAGGCAGGGGACACCCTGAGATAAGTGGAAGGTGAGGTCTGCAAGAGACTCCTTCCCTCAATCATGGGAGGTAACACCCGATGCCTGGCCCGAAGTTACACTTATCTGCATCCCCCACATTCTCTCCAGTGTCCCTAAAGCCTTGAGAACCCTGTAGGTTGATGTCCTTCTCAGCACTCACCTCCAAAATCACCCTCGGAGGTAAGGGCACCAGGTGAATATTCTGTGAGGGGTGAAAATCCCATGAGAGTGCCCGATAATGAGATAGCAAATGAGGAGGAATGTAAAGGCTGGAATTTTACCGTCCCACCCACCACGGGAATCGGAGCAGGTCAGGGGTGAACAATGGGAAGGTCCATTGACTTCAGGCAAGACTTAACGGTTTCGGGATGAATGAGGCCATAAAATTACCAAACAATAAAGCATTCCACAACTCTCCCAATCTGACACCAATTTAATAACTTCTCGACCTTCCTGGGTGTGATTGCCACTGCTCTGCTGCCAAAGGGCTTTGAAAATCACACTGCTCGATTACACCAGCATGAATTGTACTTTTCAACACTCATGACATTTTGACATCACTCTGGAAAACCAGTTCATAGAAAGTGTGGGGCCAAAATCCTCCCCCCTCCCCCACATAGGAACATTTGTTTCCAGGTAAACACTCAGTTATTTTATATCAATTACTCTAATTTACAACAGGGTTGTTTCTCCAAATGTCAGGCAAACTTTGACTGAAATTAAAAAAAATACATTTCAAGAAAACAAGTTCAAGTCTTAGTATTTCCTCATCAATTGGGGGTATGTCCAAGACTTGATCAGTCTACTCTGAGCTGTAGGGTTAAAGGAAGTCACCAAAGACTGCCTACCATGGACACCTGGATATGCATAGCATCATGACACCACTATAAAACACAGCCTGCAATACTTAAATGTTGGTCCATCATGGATGTTGTCAATACGGGGCTTAATATGGATCCCATCACTAGCTTTTCTGATTGGACCCTGCCCCAGAATCCAGACTGGCAGCCATTTTAAAAAGGTCAACATTTGTCTGCAATACATGTTATGCCTGCAGGTGTCGCTATAGTTGAGATTTATACTGCTAAATGACCTGATAGTTATGATCACTTCAAATCTAGCACTGGCAAAATAAACAGGAATGTAGGACAAAATCTATTCACCTTAGGATTGGTTGGTTCTTGAAACAAAAAATTATCTTTTTAATTGTATAAATTAAGGTTAAGGATAGACAGGTAAAGAGCCTTTAGATGATGACATAAGCATATATAAAGAGACACTTACACTAGTGTTGGGTTGTAGGGGCAGTAGCTATAAATTTGTAATGTTTCACTTTGTCTTCTGGTCTTCACATTCACCAACATCCTAAAATGCAGGATGGAGTTAGTTGACCAGACAATAAAGCACCCACACTCTCCCAATCTGACACCAATCCTGAATACCTTGGCTTTCCTACTCCTAAATGATACTGGCCGGGGTTTTATGGCCTCGTTCATCCCGAAACCGTTAAGTCTTGCCCGAGGTCAATGGACCTTCCCATTGTCCACCCCTCACCTGCTCCGATTCCTGTGGTGGGTGGAGCGGTAAAATTCCAGCCTTTACATTCCTCCTCATTTGATCAGAAGACTCCTTTTCAGCATGATTTTCAGACTGCATGCATACCTTTCCACCTTTGGTATGTCTTCCCCCCTTCTCACCAATCATTACTGCATCCCTCTTTTTTCTCACTTTCCTAATTTCCCTCCCCTCCATTCTTTTATTTTCTCACCTGCTTGCTTCCCTTTTCACTGCTTTGCTTTCTTCTGTTGGCAGTCTCATTATGCAATGTCCTGTGATGACAGTACCATTTTGCTGCAGGTTGGCATGGTGCCCATTACTTGAAAGACCTACCTTTCCAGGTAAGGGTGGTAGAGAAACAACCATTGCTAGTTGTCCTGGCATTAGATAGATCATTGGAGCCTTTTTGAAGAAAACGTCTTCGATTGCATTGCTCTGCAAGTTTTTACCGGATATTCTTTGTACTTTTGTTTGAAGTTTCTACAACACCTTCAAGAAACTCATACAAATGCTGGCTGCGGAAGAAGATGGGAATCATCTTGAGCTGTCCATTCTCTTTGAAGAAAGAGTAACAGCAACAAAGGGAAGTCCCTTATTGAGTTGTAAGGAGTTCACAGACGAGTCATAGAATCATAGGGGGGAATTCTCCAGCTGTTCACGCCGGTGGGATCCTCCAGTCCTGCTGGCAGCTCACCCTCTCCCGCAGGTTTCGTGGTTGTGTGGGATGACATCAATGGGAAATCCTGTTGACAGCGGTGGGGAAAGCATGCAGACGCTACGACAATGGATGAATGAACACCGCTCGACAATCGCCAGGCAAGACTGTTCTCTTCCTGTGGGGGAGCACTTCAGCGGTCACGGGCATTCAGCCTCTGATCTTCAGGTAAGCGTTCTCCAAGGCGGCCTTCACGACACACGACAGCGCAGTCGCTGAGCAGAAACTGATAGCCAAGTTCCGCACACATGAGGACGGCCTAAACCGGGATGTTGGCTTTATGTCACACTATCAGTAACCCCCACAGCTTGCCTCCTGGACTTGCAGAATCTCACTGGCTGTCCTGTCTGGAGACAATACACATCTCTTTAACCTGTGCTTAATGCTCCCTCCACTCACATTGTCTGTATCTTTAAGACCTGGTTGGCTGTAGAAATTCGCATTCTAATCAGTATTCTGTAACTTGATTTTGTGTCTCTGTGCCCTGTTTGAGAGCAGATTTCCAGTCCATCTGATGAAGGAGCAGCACTCCGAAAGCTAATGGCATTTGCTACCAAATAAACTTGTTGGACTTTAACCTGGAGTTGTTAAAACTCTGACAGCGGTGGGGTCAGAGAATCCTGCCACTATCGAATGGCACGCTGCCTCCGGTCACCAAGAAACATGCGGCTGGGAAGCCAGAGACTTCCCCCCGACTAAAGTTTTACAATACAAAAAGAGGCCCTTCGGCCCATCATTTCTGCACCAGTCATCAAGCACCTATCTATTCTAATCCCATTTTCCCGCACTTGATTTGTAGCCTTGTATGCTATGGTGTTTCAAATGCTCCTGTGAATGCTTCTTAAATGTTGTGAGCAATACTGCCTCTACCATCCTTTCAGGCAGTGAGTTCCAGATTCCCACCACCCTCTGGGTGAAAGATTTTTTCTTCAAATCTCCTTTAAATCACCTGCCCCTTATCTTAAATCTATGGCCCTGGTTATTGACCCCTCTACTAAAGGGAAAAGTTCCTTCCTATCTATCCCATCTATGTTCCTCATAATCCTTCACAGGGAGAACAGCTTGCAGATATTTTTACTCTGCCCATATTGTCTGAAGTTTGAGAAATACTTAACTGAGTTTTCTGAGGAGTGTAAGGTGGCTGTTATCTAGGAAGGCTGCTACAGACCTGCAACCAACTATTACAGCGTTGCCTGTGGCAATACAATTAAAATGATACTCAACATTTTAGATTCAGTTTCAGTCAGCCTGTGGTCCATACCTACATTAAGTAGGCGACTAATGCAAAAACCAACCAATATCTAACTTTCTCCATTGATACCTGGAACTAGTAGGAAAGGACTTTGGCCTTTGTGTAAACTGCAGGCTTGCCCCGAATAAAGCGTGTCATTGACTACATCTATCTGGCAATCAGGGATCCAGGCTCTTATTGTTAAACTGCGATTATTACCAGCAGCAGATCATGCAGGTCAATGCCCCAGACCTGCATGATTTGCTGCTGGTATTATTATTATAATATTGCAATGTGGTCACACTGCATTTCTCCTCCATTCCTGCTCTTTCTCTTCCCATCTCTCTCGACTGCCTTTCTCCCCCTCCACCCTTGCCTTTGCTCTCCTCCATTTTACTTGTGGAAAAGGAAACTTGCAGTTAAAATTTGCAGAATAATGCAATCAAATGTTTTTCCTAAAAAGTTCCAGCGGTCTGTGTAATGTCAGGTGCACTGGAAATGATTATTTCTGTCCTGTAGCGCACTTGACTAACAGGTAGGTCTTTAACTTAATTGCATGAATAGAGACTTCAGCTATCATGGATCACAATGTGGTAAACCACTGTTAGCTTATTGCCTGTGTGTGTGACATGCCTGGACACGTCCCTGCCGGCCCTGCCCAGGACTCCTCCCCCCTCTGGTCCAGGTATAAAGGCGACTGCTCCCCACCCCCTGCCTCAGTCTGGACCAGTTCATCGGCATGGGTGTGCTCCAAGTCTTTTGCTAATAAAAGCCTATTTGTTCTTGCATACAAACTAGTCTTCGCTTGATTGATGGTGCATCACACATGTTATCTGCTCTTCCACTGGTCAGGGGGAGCAGTGAGCCATAGTCCTGTGTAATGGGCTGTGGCCCAATAAGAGTGCTACATGTCACCCCCTCTTAGGATTCCATTCTCTCAAACTAATCTAGAACAATCAAAGGAAAAATCAGCCTTTGGACGGGATTTTCCAAATCTTTCTGTCGGCAGGATCATCTGGTCCCCCCTCCTACTGAAGGCGATCTCCCCCATTAGGTTCCCTGGCAAGCAGCAGGGCAGCCAAGTCATTCAAAACTCTGTAGACTTCAGTGGGGCAAGAAGTTACCGCTGGCGGCCAGAGATGAGCCACCTCCAGCACGGGAAAAAACGCCGAGGTGGGGGATGGGGAGGGGTTTGACTATCCTTTATTTCTGTGTTTTTGTAAAATACGTAAAATCATTAAATTAATTAGTCAAGTAAAAATCTACTTCTTAAAATATATCAGGGTTACTTACCATATAGAAAAAGAAATCCAATGATTTTTGCTCAATTGCAAACAGTTTTGTTCCAAAATTATTTTGATTCAACTATATAATGCCACTTCCATCTTCTTTCTCACACCGTATTATCTCTTATCCTAACTCTCAAATGCAAACTTGATAATTTATTTCTCCACTTTTCCTTCAATCTTCCTATTGCTATCTTCAAAATTAATTACTGCCTTTATTCCCTAACAACTCTCCAAATTTGTTCCATAAATCATCTTCAAATAGCTGATCCTTTATTCCAGAATTATTCATTATTGATAGCCAAGATGATGGTAGCTGAAATAATGATTACGTGTCAACTGTGGCTCCGTTGGTAGTACTTTGACCTATGAGTCAGAAGGTTAAAGGTCCAAGTTCCTTCCCAGGACTGGAGTACAAAAATCAAACATTGATACTTCAATGCAGCACTGAGTGAGTGCTGCACACTTGGAATGGTGCGCAACTGGAGGTACCATCTTGGCTGTCCTTGGCTTGCTGCAATGTTCAAGTGAAGCTCAACGCAAACTGGAGGAATAGCATCTCATCTTCCGGCTAGGCACTTAACAGCCTTCCGGTCTCAACGTCGAATTCAACAACTTCAGATAATTTGCTCTACCCCACCTCAGCCCCCTTTGTTTCCATTCTATTTTATTTAATTTTTTACTGTTCTCTACCTTTTATTCCTTTTATTTCTTTATTGTCTTTCTTCATTTTTCTTCCCCCCCCTCCACTCTTTCCCCCTACTTCATCCCCTTCCCTTGCCTTTTCTACCCCCACTTCCCCTTTTCTACATTCTACCTCTGTCCCATCTCACCCCGCCCCCCCTCTCCAACATCTTCATCTGTCACAGTTTACAGCTTCTCTGCCGTTTGACCATTCACACCCTTTATTATCTCTGTGGACAGCTATTAGCAGTCTTTTCCCCTGGTTTCTGTGGCTTTGAATCATCTTTCATTCCCTCATCCTGCAGTATAAATATCTCCCACTTTCTATGCCGTTTAACTTTGACAAAGGGTCACCTGGACTCAAAACATGAGCTCTTTTCTCTCCTTACAGATGCTGCCAGACCTGCTGGGATTTTTCAGCGTTTTCTCTTTTGGTTTCAGATTCCGGCATCCACAGTAATTTGCTTTTATTTTGTGCCATCTTTCAAGATGCAGGGGTGAATTTTACTGTCCCGCTCGCCACGGGAATCGGAGCGGGTGAGGGGCGGCCCATGGAAAAGTTTCGGAGTGAGCGGGGCCAGAAAATCCATCCTGAGATGTTAAACCCAGGCCCCACCTGTACTGTCAGATCGATGTAAATGTTTGCATGAAGTAATTTCAAAGGAAAAGGGAGTTTTTCCCTACTATCCTGGGAAATATTTATGTCTCAAGCAGCATCAAAAAAAACAGGTAACTTTGTCAATATTGCACTGCTTTTTGTGAAAGCTTCTTGTATGAAAATTGATTGCCATGTTTGCAACAATGACTACACTTCAGAAATGCTTCATTGGACATAAGCACTTCACATTGTCCTGTGGTGGTGATGATAGGCCATATATAAATACAAGTTTTTTTCTAAGTTGTTTATGTGGCCTTCGCTTTGAGATTTTGGTTTCTACTTACTTCCTATGCAATTTGTTGCTTATTTAGTGGAGATATAAAACCTACATTCTCCCTGGAAAGACGGAGGATGAGGGGAGACTTAATAGAGGTGTATAACATTATGAAAGGCATAGATAGGGTGAACGGTGGGAAGCTTTTCCCCAGGTCGGTGGTGACGTTCACGAGGGGTCATAGGTTCAAGGTGAAGGGGGGGAGGTTTAACACAGATATCAGAAGGACATATTTTACACAGAGGGTGGTGGGGGCCTGGAATGCGCTGCCAGGCAAGGTGGTGGAGGCGGACACACTGGGAACGTTTAAGACTTATCTAGATCACCATATAAACGGAGTGGGAATGGAGGGATACAAAAGAATGGTCTAGTTGGACCAGGGAGCGGCACGGGCTTGGAGGGTCGAAGGGCCTGTTCCTGTGCTGTATTGTTCTTTGTTCTTGTTCTACATGTGACTTCTAGAATCATTGGGAAGCAGCAAAGCAAATGCACACACTGTCAAATCACAGCCCATGACAAAGGGCAGGATTTTCCGGTCTTCCCATTGGTGGATCTTCTGGTCTGGTCCCATCGAAGGCAAATCCCCCCCCCCCCCCCCCCAGGTGCCGGATTCCGATCAGTAGGACGGGCAAGCCATGCAAAATGCGGATTCCGGACAGTGGGGCGGGCAAGCCACGCAAGATGCCATTGACATTGGTAGGACTGGAAGATAAGGCTGGCAGCCAATGGCGAACCACCATTGGAAAACAAGCCTGGGGGGGCGGGTAGGGGCACAGAAAATCCTGCTCGAGTTCTCCTTTTTACTGAATGTTAAAAAAAGTTGTAAGACAACTTTATAATCACATTTTTTTGCTTAACATTACTGGCTTCAAGTGACTTGTAATAGTTTGAGCTTTTAGTTACTTAATCCGCATGGTAGGTTGTTGCATAAGATTAAATCTCACGGGATCCAGGGTGAGGTATCTAAATGGATACAAAATTAGCTTCTTGACAGAAGCCAGAGGGTGGTTGTAGAGGGTTGTTTTTCAAACTGGATGCCTGTGATCAGCGGTGTGCCTCAGGGATCAGTGCTGGGTCCACTGTTATTTGTCATTTATATTAATGATTTGAATGAGAATATAGGAGGCATGGTTAGTAAGTTTGCAGATGACACCAAGATTGGTGGCATAGTGGACAGTGAAGAAAGTTACCTCCAATTGCAATGGGATCTTGATCAATTGGGCCAGTGGGCTGACGAATGGCAGATGGAGTTTAATTTAGATAAATGCGAGGTGATGCATTTTGGTAGATTGAACCAGGGCAGAACTTACTCATTTAATGGTAGAGCATTGGGGAAAGTTACAGAACAAAGAGATCTAGGGGTACATGTTCATAGCTCCTTGAAAGTGAAGTCACAGGTGGACAGAGTGGTGAAGAAGGCATTGAGCATGCTTGGTTTCATTGACCAGAACATTGAATACAGGAGTTGGGATATCTGGTTGAAGTTGTACAAGACATTGGTAAGGCCACACTTAGAATACCATGTACAGTTCTGGTCATCCTATTATAGAAAGGATATTATTAAACTAGAAAGAGTGCAGAAGAAATTTACTAGAATGCTACCAGGACTTAATGGTTTGAGTTATAAGGAGAGGCTGAATAGACTGGGACTTTTTTCTCTGGAATGTAGAAGGCTGAGGAGTGATCTTATAGAGGTCAATAAAATAATGAGGGGCACAGATCAGCTAGACAGTGAATATCTTTTCCCAAAGGTAGGGGTGTCTAAAACTAGAGGGCATAGGTTTAAGGTGAAAGGGGAGAGAGACAAAAGTGTCCAGAGGGCCAATTATTTCACACAGAGGGTGGCGAGTGTCTGGAACAAGCTGCCAGAGGTAGTAGTAGAGGCAGGTACAATTTTGTCTTTTAAAAAGCATTTAGACAGTTACATGGATAAGATGGGTATAGAGGGATATGGGCCAAATGCAGGCAATTGGGATTAGCTTAGGGGTTTAAAAAAAAAGGCGGCATGGACAATTTGGGGCGAAGGGCCTGTTTCCATGCTGTAAACCTCTTTGACTCTTTGACTCTATGATGGACAGGTAGTTTACAATAGACTAAGAAAGCTCCTTTCTGAACAGGCCTGTTCAAATGAACCAAATTCAGATTATATCTGATTTGTGGCCCATATCTGCGCTCATGCCAAGCAGCTTCACTATTAGAAAGTTTAACATGCCCTTGTGATATGCTGTTAGTTTACAATGCAAAAAAGGAAGGATTGCGAATCAATATGTGGTTATTGAATATTTCCAGAAGTTCACTAATTACTGACCGAGACATTCTCCTACCTTCCAAGTTGATCCTCCACATCCACAATGTCCTAGATAGGGCAGCTGGCCCATCTGAGTAAGAAAGGAACCTCCACACTACTGACCTACTGCGCCCCCCCCCCCCCCCCCCCCACCCACCACATCCTCCACCATTTTCCATACATTTCCCATATAACTTTATAAAAACTAGTGAGCCCCAACCTACGATAAACTGAGAATGAGTCTTAGTTAAGGCTGAAATTTACTCTTCGATTTCAGACACTACTCTTAAAACAATGGAGCTAGCGCATCCTAAGAATTACTTCATACATCATCAATATCTTGCATTCATTAATCATTAAAACACAACAAGTATGAGCACATCACCTCAGTTCAAACAAATACAATGCAATGTTTTTAAAATCGAGCTTCAAAACTATAGTAGAGCAAATGCAAGTTTATAATTACAAAGCAACGGTGACTGCAGTTATAATTGCACGTTATGTGTAGGTGTAGAATGAGAATACAGGTGGATACGCATAATAATTTTACTTTAAAGAGTAACTCATTTCCTAAAGATCAAAGATACAGAGCACTTTTTGCGATTCTTCTAAGGCTTTAATTTCAGTATACCAAAAATTAAATCTACTCCAATATTTATTTTTAAATATTCTGCTTTCACTCATCTGGGAGGATAGGATGCCTTTAAGTGGAACTCCCATTATGTTGAGCAGAAATAGGATAGATGACATCTGTGGTACTGTTCCACCCTCACTGACAAGGAAGAGATAATGAATGTGCTTTTTCCCCTTAAGAAAACATAAGTATATAGAGGTAGAAGGGTTTGATCTTCCATGTTTTAAGTAACTTGTGTGTGGTGTGTGGCCAGCAAAGTTTATTGGTCATTTATAATCCAATTCGAATCGGCATTTAACTATCAAAATGCCTGCACCACCACTTGATATACAATTTGACAGTCCTCATTTGATATTATGCTTGCTATGCTTATGATCTCATGCGATATTATGCACTCATGGCTGGTCTCGCACATTCTACCCTCCATAAACTTGAGGCCATCCAAAAATCTGCTCCCAGTGTATTAACTTATAGGACATCCCATTTTTCTAAAGATGTGCTCACTGACCTTCATTGGCTCCCGATGAAGCAATGTCTTGATCTTAAAACTTTCATCTTATGTTTTCAAATTCCTCCCATGGCCTCACCTCTCCATATCTCTGTAATCTCCTTCCCCACAACCTTCCAAGATATCTGCTCTTCTCCAATTTTGACCTCTTATGCATTTTCAGTCATAATTGTTCCATTATTGACAGCCTTTAATTCCTTCCCTACACCTCGCTATCTCAATACCCCTCAATACCCATTTTCCTCCTTTCAGACACTTTTTAAAACCTACCTCTTTGACCATGCTTTTGGTCATCTGGCCGAAAATCCCCTTATGTGGCTTGGTGTCATAATAAACACACGGAGCAGGAGTAGGCCACTTGCCCCCTCACGCTTGCACCACTATTCAATAAGATCATGTGTGCGATCTGTGGCCAGCAAAGTTTATTGGTCATTTATAATCCAATTCAAATCGGCATTTAACTATCAAATGCTCCTGCTCCTGCTCCGTGTGTTTATTATGACACCAAGCCACATAAGGGGATTTTCGGCCAGATGACCAAAGGCTCTGCCTTTCACCCCCTTGTTAACCAAAAATCTATCTGGCTCTGCCTTAAAAATGTTCAGAGACTCTGTTTCTACCATCTTTAGAGGAAGAGAATGGCAGAGACTCATGGCCCACTGAGAGGACAAAATTCTCCTCATCTCTGTTGTAAATGGGTGATTGACCCTTGGGAACGATTTTACCGGCTCACCCCACCCATCAATGAGCAGGGTGAGATAGTGAAGTTACGCGAGAGTCTAGGCATTGGGTTCACGTCTGATTTCTTGCCTCTTGCGATCTTACTGGCATCGGATATCAGGCGCATTCACACCCATTTCTGTCAGGAGGTTAAATAATTTATTCAAATTTATTGAAAACTGGCTTTACCTTGATTTAACGGGCCTGGATGAAATTGTGCGAGCTCACTTGCCTTTGTGGCCTTGCCAGGAGAGTTTTTCTCCGGCAAGCAAAGTACCTGGTCCCCACGAATGAGGAATAGTCGTGTTGGCCTTGCCGGTAGAACTGGAGGCCATTGAGACCCTGCGGGGAGGTCAAGGGCAAGGGGTGCACCCCTTGGGCTGTGCCAACCTGGCAGCGCCAGCCTGGCACCTTAGAACTGCTCATCTGGCATCTTGGCATTGCCCAATGGGCGGTGCCAGGGAGTGGGACCTGAAGGGGTGGGACAAAAACTGGGGAGGGCATTCATTGAGGCCGACTTCTACAGTAGAGGCCTGACAGATCTCTCTCTCTCTAATAGGCCTCTGCTGTTGCAGTTGCGCATGTCGAGCCACAGAGATCTGCACATGCACAATAGCTCCCTCTGCGACTAGAGCAAGCTGGCTGGTGATTTAAGCCCCACTGACTGCTTCTAGTGGCTGGAAATGGTTTAGTCCATTTTTTCATGAACTAAGTGCATAAAATTCGGAGTAAAGACTTGCCCAAAAAACGGATCTGAAACTCTTCCGTGTTCATGCTAGTTAGACACTTAAAATCTTTCTCGTAAAATCGTGCCTTTATTTTCAAACAGTGACCCCTCAAGAGGAAACATCGTTTCTACATCTATCGTACTCTGTTTTATAATACTTCTGTGAAGCAGCTCCACATTGGATTCACCACTCTCCTCCCGCACTGC